>NC_063357.1:10638311-10713311 GCF_021869965.1 Rhincodon typus | reverse complement strand
GTATTGGAGTAAAATAGAACTGACGTGCCATTACTCTCATTCTTATATTTTTCTTATGTTTGTATGGAATTATTAGTGGAGAGCTGATGTTTCTCCTTTATATTGGTTTGGTTTCTCTTTTTCCCTACTTCAAATAATCATGAAACTTTTCTTTAAATCTTTATCATCCAAAAATTTTTAAATGTTAAAGGTTTTAGGTAATTAGCATAAAAAATGGGGAAATCGGATTTTTCTTTAGACAGCTGTTTTTAATGATATGGGTGGTGAATGTAGATTCAATAGTACCTTTAAAAAGGAAACTGGATTCATTACGTGAAAAGGTGAGACGTGCAGAGCTAGCAGGAAGAGGAAAGGTGTTAGATGAATTTGGATAGTTTTTTCAAAGAGCCAACAGAAGCATGAATGGCAGAAATCTATGCTGAATGATTCCCTGATCAGAATCTGTCTTTATAGTATGCATTTGATACTGTCAAGATGAAAATCTTATTGTCTATTAGGGGAAGTTCAAACAATCCTTATTCAAGAAGCAGACCAATACCTTGTTGTCTCGGATTCTCCAGCATCTGCAGTTCCTACTATCTCTGATTACTTTGGACTGGCAAGTTTCACAATTGCTGCAAGATTGTAAACAACAAACAGCAAAAGGATGTAATCAATCAGTAGTGTAGTTTGTATTGAATGTGCCCTTTATTTGGAACTGTTCATGTGTACATAAATGGATTGCAGCGGTTCAAGAAAACAGCTGACGACCACCTTCTCAAGGGCAACTAGGGACAGACAATAAATGCTGGTCCAGCCTGCAATGCCCACATGCCATGATTGAATTACAAAAAGCAAGTCTTTGATACACTGAGATATTACACCCATTTCAGTGTTGGCTTCTGATCAATTTTGAGGAAATGTGGTCTTGTTAATGACAACGGTCTGCAACCCTTCATCTTGAGGCTCCTTAACCAGGGTAAACATTATGCTGTGGACACTGTTTTTGGAGAATTTGATTTTTCATCTGCAGCAGTTCAAGTTCAATACAGCTTTTCCTGAAATATTGCAATCTAAGTGGCAACAGAAAGGAAAGTCAAAAGAAAAAGTATGGAAATGTCAAAAAATTTGCCAATGAATCATCTTGCTTTTCCTTTTAAATTACATCTGTTTGCAGTTCATTGACTTGCAAATCCAGTCACCTTTTAAATAAGGGTTGTGAAAATTGCTCATAGCAACAGTTGAAGTGACATTGTGCAACCTTCATTTAAATATTTTAATACAGCTCTCATCTTTTCTGGGGCAAATTATTGTTACCTTTCTCTTGCAATGTTACGCATGCTATGCAAGATGGACCGAAAGTCAGAAAATGCGGCAAGTAGTATAAGAGTGTGGCAAAAGGTCTCTTGATGACACTGGGCAGTGCAATGTATTTTAATCATGATATTCTCATCTGATGGATAATGTAAATAAAAACACAAAGATTTACAATGCTTTGGATGAGGCATAAAGCCACCTGTTCTGGTGGTTCTAATTGCATTTGAAGGTCTCCCAGCAAGACTCAAAGAAGAGCCAGATTCCTCTCCTGGCCAACTCCCAAAAAAAACAAAAATAGCTGATTGTTGTAGTTTGTGGGATTATATACAAAATTGTTGCAATATCTAACGTCTGTTGCTGCGCTGCCAAATAACTAATTTTGGCTGAATTTTACTAAAAATAAAACCAACTAGATGCCAATTTCGGTGAGATTCATGGAAGGTTTTTCAGCAAGAGCTCTCCCAAATTAGTGAGTCATTTCATAAAGTTCTCCACTGCAATGTGCACCATGCTGTCATAGCACAGTTCTTGTGCTCAAAATCTGCAAAATACTTGCCAGTGGTGAGATTTTATCACATTTATGGCATGGGTGCCATTTTTAAACCCCAGCCGTGCTCCATTGTCAAGCATTGTTAGCCTGGTCTGATCTAGCCACCCTCGTCAGTGCTTTGTGATCTGGAGGAACATGCAGCTATGCTGCAAGAAGTTGAATGACCTTCTGTGCTCCTCAACGGTAAGTGCCACCACCTTCTCTCCACTACCCCGTACTCAGTCTAACTTTGCCATTGCACCCACATCTCAGCAAAGCTCATGATCTACCTCTGTCACTATTGTATGCAGCATCTTCGTTCAATGCTTCTCACTCGCCCCATTCCCCCAAATTACTGACTCTTCCTGCCCTCTGCAGTTTCTGCTCACTCACTGGGGGACCTCTCCACCTTTCCTGACTGACAAAGGACCAGCTCCCAACTGACCATAAACTCCCTTGACTATTCATTGCTGCCAAACTTGACAAGCTGCTTGACTATCTGCACTGGAAGGCAAGACGCAGATGCTGTGAGCATCCAAGTAGGCAGAGAGTGAGGTGTGCGGTATACTTCAATGCATGAGCTAGGTTCTTCTCCATGCATGCAAACTGGCCTGGCTGCAGCCTTGCAATGTAAGGGGTTTGAAAGCTCCAAAATGCAGTATTGAAGTACTGATCTGTATTAAAAGTGAGTCCCAAATATGTCATAATGAGGTTCTGTGCCCGGTAAAGTCTGATGCTGATGTCTGTGGACAGAAGGTGTAGATTTTTACTGCCCACGGCAAATCCTCTGATGTTTTGGGGAATGATTGCAAAGATCGATATCCAGGGAAGATGCTGGTGTGTTGGAACTGAAATGTACTCACCTAAACTTCCATCTTGGGAATTGGCGCCATCTAGTTTCTCTCCACAGCCTGGGAAACTGTGCATAAATGAGGTCAGATTAGGTCATTGTGAAATATTAATATATGCAAATAAGCCTCTTGCTACTCCCTAGCAAGATTCTTGTCTCATCATTAAAACTTTGGGAGGAAAATCAGACTTTTTTTTTCCCCCCTTAATGTTTGGAATTGTATTTTTCCATTCTTGCCATATTTTGCCAAATGCATCACCAATGCTTACACCATTCCAGGGCTGGGAAAGTTCTGCCCATGGTTTGTGAAATGCTTTGGTATGTTTTTGAGAGGGGTGATAAAACCAATACTAATATGTCTTTAATAACGTCACACTTTGGTGGGCCTGGAAATTCTCACAATAGACGCAAATCTAGCTGTCTTGATGAGTTTGTGAAGTTTTCAACAGAACACTAATCTACTGGAGAATGAATAGTGTTGTCCTATACTGTGCTGTGCAAACGAGAATATTTAAACAGCAAGTCGATAATAAGATTGCTGATAATTCATTACATTTATAACTTTGACCCCAAATAGCCAGAATGTAAATATCATTGAGAGCTTTTGCAGACTAATTAGTATAATTTTTTAAACATTTATATACAAGCAAACAATACAAAGACAATGAATTGCCATATTCTTTGTTCTAATTTGGCAATTACTGTCATTGTTTCCTTGTTAATATGTTTACAGCACCAAAATTCCTTGAAACAATCATCTTTTGCATAAAGGTGAGAGATATAGCAGAATTCTGTCACTTGAATACACATATGCTTAACAGTCTAAATGTTTCAATGAAACATTACTGTCATGTTTTGTTTTTTTTTGTGCTCAAAGTGCTGGCGACTTGAACATTTTCTCAATTAAATCACCGAGTCTTAATTGTGCAATGGCCTAAAGTGAAACTTCCTGAACTCTGCCCTAGTTATGTGCCTCAGCCTCAACTTTAGAAAAGCATCCAACCGTAAGGCATCCATACAAAAAAAAATGCATGCTGACACTTGTTTACACACACTCTTTCCTACGGAGAACCTTGAGGAATGAGAATCCTGGCTAATGTCCCCCTCCTAGCTAAGGTGCAGAGACTGATAGGTTGGTATTGCAGCACCAAGATCATCAAGCTTACTTTAGACCAGTGCTAAAGCCTGAGGACTTTCGAAGCTGTGTACTACCTAATGTACTTATGCAGCAACACTTGCATTTATATATTACTTATAATTTGATGAACTATCCCAAGGTGTGTTTCATGAATGTTGTATTGTAAAAGTTTTAAGGAGGGTCTTAAAGGAGGGAAAAAATAGTTAGGAAACTGAAATTTGATGGTCTCATTGATGGCATGATTGAAATTGATGATGAACCAAAAGGCATCTTATGGTCAGTATGTGAGCCTACGTTTAAGACACACGCTCATATCAATCTGATCTATGAAGTTCTCATACTGTATCCTGCACTGGCAATCACTTGAAACATGACATGCTTTTGAAAGCATGCTGCTCTGTTGTAATCTCAAAGCTTAATAGTAGCCCGGACACTGAGAATGTTTGTATATAATAGTTACCTGTAACTAATATTTTTGGATTATTGAATACCACAACATCCACACCCAGTGACTAATGTTATGAGCAGTAACATAAACATTGCTGCATTGGTTAAAATTCTCTGCTGCAGAAAAACTCTAATCAACAGACTTTAGAAAGAGTGAGGCAATGGAGATATTTGAAAATGAGGCATTTTGAAATTGAGGCATTGTGGACCAAGAGCCATGAACATCATAAAAACCACAGATGATGAATGGCTCCTGGTGGGGCTTAGAATATGGGCAGCAGGGATTTGTAGGAGTTGAAGTTTATAGAAAGCATAAAATAGAAGAGATGCCAGCAGTTTTGGAATTGTCAAATCTAAAGGGAAGATGAACATGGATGAGAGAATCAACAGCAGAAGACTTTTGTGCAATTTATAACCATTTGAGAACGGATGTTCTAATAATCTATTGATATAATGCCAATTCAGGACAGTGTTTGATTTGGAGGGTATTTGCAGATGGTAATGTTCCTATGTATCTGATGCCCTGCTCCTTCTAATAATTGAGGTAATGAATTTGCAAGGTGCTGTTGAAGGAGCCTTGGTGATTTGCAGTGCATCTTGTTGATGGTACACACTGCTGATGCTGTGCATGGATGGCGCAGAGAGTGACTACTTAAGTTGGATGTAATGCTGATCATATGGGTTGCTTGTCCGGTATTGAGCATGTTGAAACTTGATGGAGCTGCACTCACCCAGGCAAGTGGAGAGTATTCTGTCAGACACATGACATGTGCCTTGTGGATGGTAGATAGGCTTTGGGGAGTCAGGAGGTGAGTTGATCCCTGCTGAATTCCCAGCTGATCTGTTGTTGTGGTCACAGTATCTACGCAGGTAGACTATTTTCGCTTCTAGTCAATGGTAAACCCCAGGATGTTAAAAATGAGGGACTCAGCAATGGTTATGCCATTGAATGTCAAGGAGGAATGATTATATTCTTTCCTTTTTAGAGGTGGTCATTGCCTAACACTTGTGTGATGCAAATGTTATTTATCATGTTTGCCACAGTGGTGAGGGTTTGGAAAATGCAGGAAAATTAAAGCTGGAATTAGAAGAATATGTAAAAGCAACTTTGCATGAGAGTGAACATTTACACTAGGTTTGTTCTAAATTAGATTGTGACAAAAGAATAATCATAAAAATGCACTTTTCAAGTAAAGTATTTGATAGGTGTGAATTTTATAGGTTTTTGTGTGCCTGCTTATAATATGTGTTCTAATTGATCAGGCACAGTTCTTATGCTGACAATCAGATTCCTTCTGTGCCTGGTTATCACAATGGCAATTGTGGCTCATTAATGAGAAATGCACTGATATCACACACTTAACAACTAACATGTGATGAGTCGCACTGCGCTAATGATTCTTCACTTCAATGCCTACAAAGGCAAGAGTCCAGTAATATAGGCACGAGTGATTCCTGGACTGCATCTGGCAAGATAATGCATTTTGGACTAGGTTCATTTGCCACAAGATTATCACAAAGCCAATTCCTTTGCTGCCTACAGACTGATGAAATGTAGCCCTTAGAAGTTACAAGCAAGATGCCCTTTTTGCTGCACACCTGTCCAGTTTCCTGTAATGGAACGTGTAGTGAAACAGTCTGTGCATAAGCAATGTTCCCTTTAACCATGCGTAAGTGTAGCTGTGCAGCAATCATCAGGCTGCTCACAACAAAAAAAAAACGTTGGATACAAGAGTTCTAGTTGTCTGATTGCCAGTTGCTGGGAATGTAGGATCTGGAGGAGGCCATTCAGCCTTTCCTACCACTATGCAATATGGTCGTGGCTGATCTGTCTCTTAACTCCGTTAGGAATCCCTACTGTGTGGGAACAAGGCCTTCAGCCCACCAAGTCCACACCAACTCTCCGAAGAGCACCTCAACCAGACCCATCCCCCAAACCCTTTCTCTGTAACCCTGCACTTTCTATGGCTAACACACCTAATCTACCCCTCCCTGAATACTATGGGCAATTTAGCATGGCCACAGCTTTCCTGACTCTGGGAAGAAACCAGAGCACCCGGCAGAAACCCACACAGACACACAGAATATGCAAACTCCCCACAGACGGTTGTCCGAGGGTGGAATTGAACCCGAGTCCCTAGCGCTGTGAGGCAGCAGTGCTAACCAATGAGCCATCGTGCCACCCCGTCTATCCATTTGGATTCAGTAACCCTCAAATCCTTGACTAACAAAAAAATTAACAATTTTTAGTTTGAAATTTTGGTTTGACTCCAAAATCTAAATAGATTTTTATGCGTGGGAGTTCCAGATTTCACTCCCCTTTTAAGTGCAATGATGATTCCTGCCATCATTCCTGGAACACCTAGTTCTAATTTTAGATATTTTTAATCAACCTGTTCAGACACACGTCTGACCAGGTGGGACTTAAACGTAAGTCTACTGGCCAGAGGTAGAGTACTACCTCTGCACTAGAAGACCCCTAAACTATACCCTAGTATACATACAGTCCATTACATAATTTTCAGCCATGGTTCTTAATCTTAAACTTGTGCCCCCTTGTGCTGAGCTTCCATAACAAAGGGCATGGTTTCTTTCTGAATTCCATCAACTCCTTTAATTATCTTAAACATTTCAATTATATCATTCGAGGTAGGAAAGCCTTCGAGAAGCATGCCACAACTGGTCATCCATCAACTCTGCAATATTTCTGGGAATGCCGCAATCCTGAGAATTATCTTTGAGGATTGGTGGTGGTGTGTGTGTTGCAACGTTCTGAATATGTTTCTTTGGTAATGACATCATATTCATGATGTTTGCATTCTGTCTCATTAGACCTCCTCAACCCTATAACCCTTTGAAATCTCTGTGATTTTCCAATTTTAACACTTGTGCTGACAGCAGCACTTTCAGATTATCTAGCCTTCAAGCTCTAATTCCATCCCTAAACAACTCCACCTCCATAATTTACTCAGCCTTCTTCAAGATACCCATTGAAGCCCACTTCATTGAGCAAACCTTTGATCACTTGTGCTAATATCCCCTGACGTGGCTCAGTGTTTGATAACACTTCTGTGAAGATATTTCTGCATAAAAAGATGCACTATAAATGCCAATTCTCATTGTGTTAGCAGCTTTTTTAAAATAGAATTTTTAAAAATCCATGAATCTTTTGACATTTCAAGGCCACAAGGCAAGTGGTATTCATGTGACAGTAATGAGTCTGATCTCCAGCTTTGACTGTATGCCGTGGTGTATACTGCATGAGGTCAAGCATTAAATAATTGATGGAAATTCAATTCCAAGCTTGTGTTGAGTCAGATGAACATTAGTTATGGTTAACACAATTAGCTTTTGTATTCCAAGTCCTAGGAATAACTACTGCCTGAAAAATCTTGGTTTATCCTGAATCTTGCTGTAGCGACTTGGATCCACGTTACCCTATTACAACTCATAGGGGTCTGAAGGTTCTAATTAAGCATGAAAGAAAAATATCAGCAAACATAAAACCTCTGAAACAATAATAGAAAATGTTGGAAACATTCTGTGGGTACACCTAAATCACATGGACTGCAGCTGTTCAAGGAAGTAGCTCACCATCACTTTCTCAAGGGCAATTAAGGATGATAGCAAATCCTAGTCTAGTCAGTAGTGACCACATCCCATGAAAAAATTTTATAATAAGTTCTTTGGATGTTGAATTTTCATTTAAAGTATCAAAACTGTTTCTTCCTTTATGGATGCTTCTCGAGTTGTTGATTACTTCTAGCAATTTCTGTTTTTGATACACTTCCAATTTGCCATGTTTCCACGAGCTCCACTCCAAACCTCCACTCCTACTGCATGGCAACAGATGCCCTATACTGAGCATTTTCCCATGGTAGTGTAATTACCATTAGCAGCAAATTATGGATAATTGGGCCACTTGCTGCGATATTACATCTGTCATTTTGTAAAAAAAAAAGTGTTAAGTGTTGTGCATTTCAGTATTAAAAGTGTTAAATTATTAAGGACAGGTTGCATTCGTGGGTGTTTATTCCCTGGAACGTTGATGGTTTCTGCACAGCTGTGCTTACTTCAAGGGAATGAGGGAATTTGGAGATGCTTTAGGAAATAATGAGGAAACGGAAGGAATTCTGGCACAAATCTTGCAGGAATCATTGAATGCTTTATACTTGGAAAGCAAAAAAGTGTAGGGCAACAAGGGAGGAGCAGGGATGTGGGCCTAATTGGATTGCTGTTTTAAAGAGCTGGTACATAACATAATAAGTCCAATAACCTTCATATGTGCTAGTGATTTTCTGTTGGAACCTCAGTAAAAGTAGCAATTCTGATACAATGTGCAGGTGTCCTTTTTGTTTAAGAGACAGATGCACACTAATTACCTTGCAGCAGATAGAATGGTCCAGTTGTAGAATTAAGAGTAACTGCTATATCATGACAATCCAGCGGGATAATGCACTACCACATATTGTTCTTATCCCCAGAGTACTGGGTTGGAGACAAGCCAAAGGTTCATCCTGTCATTGATGGCTAAGGGCTTATGTGAAAGGAAGTCTGTGTTCTGCAAGATATAGCCATTTGCATTAAGATCAGATCACATTACATTGTAATTGCTGCAGTTTTGTGTTTTTTTAAATGAATACACATTCAAACCCCACATGACAATATTAGTAATCTAATTAGCACTGCAGCTGCATTGCAACTTGTCCACAAAGGAATAGTGAATAATATTAAGCCTATTTCTTGCTAATCAACTTTAACATGTTGCATTATGTCAGTAAATGTTTTCATTTTTTAAAGAAATTTTATATATCATGAAGACCATAGGATATGCTAGATATCCACATGAAGATGACTCAAATGAGTTAACAATGTAGTTTACACAAGGGACAGAATTTGTATCCCACAGGCCTTCAAATGTTTTATCCATTTACCACGTTTAAATAGGTCCCCAATGGGCAGGTTTAATGCAGCAGAAACCAGTTCTGAATGTGTGAGAAAGGTTGACACTTGTATAACATCTTACATGACCATAGGATTTCGCAACCAATTAAGTATTTTTTTGAAGTGCAGTCACTGTTGCAACTTAGGAAGCACAGCAGTCAACTTGCACCAACTAGCTCTCACAGTGATGGAATGATGGACTAGATATCATCTTATTTATGTCATGTCTGAGCTCTCAGAGAATTCCTTTGACTCCTTTTGAATAATGCCATTGGATCTTTTACATTCACTTGACATGGCAAACGGTGCCCCCAAACAATATCTCATCTGAAAGATGGAAGCTCCAACAGTGCAGCATTCCCCTGTATTGCATTGAATTATTGGCCTTACTGGAGTCAGGGTTTAAACTGATAACTTGGCCAGAAGCAAAGGAGCTATGTCTGCCCCACTGATACTCTCTGACAGTACGGAAGCAGGGTTTTATTTCTTTCCAGAATGTGAATGCTTCTGCTTCATCAAACCAATTATTTCAAATTTGGGCACAAGGTGTTCACTATTTTCAATCTGTTAATCATGACCATGTTCTTTGATTTGATTTATTATTGTCACGTATCTAGTAAAGTGAGAGGTTTTGCTTTGCGTGCAGTACCAGCAGATCATACGATACAAAGTGCCTTAGGGTAATAGAACAGAGCAAAGAATACAATGTTACGGCTGCAGGGAAGGTGCACAAAGACTGAGATCAACAGTGGATTTCAAATTTGAGAGCTCCATTCACAAGCCTGATAGTGGGGAAAAAGCTGTTATTGGAAAAGGTTGGAAGAGATTATAATGGAGTGGGAGGGAGTCTTTGATGTTGGCTGCCTTCCCGAGACAGTGAGAAGTATAGATGGAATCAATGGATGTACGGTTAGCTTGGAGTGGGCCGTGTTCACAACTCTGTAGTTTCTTATGGTCCTGGGCAGAGCAGCTGCCATACCAAACCGTGATACATCCAGACAGAGTGTTTTCAATGGTGCATCTACAAAAATCGATAGGGGTCTTTATGGACATGCTGAATTTCCTTAACCTCCTGAGGAAGTAGAGACGTTGTTATGCTTTCTTGACTGTAACATCAGCATGGGTGGGCCTAGACAGATTGTTGGTGATCATCACTCCTAGGAGCTTGAAGATCTCGACCATCTCCACCTCAGCACTAATGAAGTAAACAGGGCCATGCCCTCCACCTTGTTTCCTGAAGTCAGTGACCACTCTTTTTTTTGTTTCGCTGACACTGAGGGAGAGATTGTTACCTTTACACCATGCCATCAAGCACTCTATCTCTGTTCTGTATTATTCCAACTCATCATTGTTTGAGATCTGGCGTACAATAGTGATGTGGTCGGCAATGTTATAGACAGATAGATTTGCATCTGAGCTCTGAGTGGATAAAAGTATCCTGAGGGCTGCACTGCCTAATCTGCTGTCCCCAAGATTTGTCATCTTATTAGAAATAATAGGAACAACAGACATAATTTCAACTGTTAATGCTTGCAGTAATTAATGAAATATGGATGGTTCTGCAAAGGCAGTAAGTACTTAGAAGTAATAATTGGCAAAAGCAGATGTGGTCATTGCATGGGCAATTGTAATGCTTTTATTGTTATCACATTACTGTGGGAGATGGTGGTGTAATGGAGATGACACTGGTATAGTCATGCAGAGACCCATGCTAATGTTCTGAGATGTGGATTCAAATCCATCACTGCAGTTGCTGAAACTTAAATTCTGTTAACAAACCTGGAGTACGAAGTATTCAATAACTATGACCAGAACGACACTTAACGATTGTTATAAAAACTCACCTGGTTCATTAACTTGCTGTCCTTACCAGGACTTTCAGCAGTGTGGTCAACTCTTCTGTCTGAAGTTGCCTGAATAGCAAGGGCAATAATGAATGAGTCAGAAATGCTGGCTTTGCCAGTGATGCCCACAACCCATGAAAGAATAAATAAAACTCTCCAACTCTTTCAAACGTAAAGTTAAAGTGATATCATCAGAAAAGGATGAACAAGCTGGTTCTTTATCCAAAAAACCTCTAGTCTTGTGTTTCCTGACAAATCAAAACTCTCTCTTTATCAAGTATTTGGTTCTTTTTTAAAACCCATGTTGGGTCACCCTAGGACAAAACTAAGCTGTAACCTAATGGGGGCCTTGAAAAATATCAAAGGTCTGGTAAAGAGAAAATTTTCATTTTTTGAAAAACATGACACTATATGCTATTAATATAAAATAATCACTAAGCAGTTGACTAGGGATTTTATAAAATCTCTTTACCCAGACAGTAGTGAGAATGTGAAACTTCCTATTACAGTAAATATTCAGTTGAAGTGAATTAATTCATTTAGACTGAAGCTAGATAAGCAAATGAGGAAGAAAGATCAGATGAGTACATGAAATTTTAGTGGTGTAAGGAGCTGATCTGTACTAGCTGCACGTAATGGAGAGTGCTTTATATCATATCATTTCATACAATATTACATTTCAGCTATTTTCCCCATCTTTTCACTTGTGCATTGCATTGTCCTGATTGTGGAGTTACGGTCTGATAATTTTTAGGAAGAAACACTGGTAAAAGCTACTACTACTTGGGCTCTGAACTGCATTGGGCAAGAACCTCAAAATGTGGCTGCTACGTGTCCCCTAACTGTACCACTACCATCTGCATGTGGATTGCAGAGTGACTTACCCCAGGAATGTGAATACTAACCAAGTTCCTTGTCAACTTGTGAGAATGTAAATTGGACCTGGACCAGAATAAAAACTCAGAATCACAGGTGGGAGATGAGCAGTCTCTGAGCTGCCAATGCCTTGTATGGAACATCTCCTGTGCTTTTGCATATGTCATTTGGTAACAGTGGCCATTTTATCTTGTAAGCCAAGCATGTTTTTTTTTTTGAAGAAAAGCCTAGACAATGATTTATTCTAGCTCCAACCGTCTAAGAATATTCACCTCTACGAGCAAAGATTGAGGAAGGAATGGAGAGAATGAGAGACATGTTAAAACTGTTAGTGGTCTGCTTTACTATAACTGGGCAACTAAAAATGCCACACCTGCAGAAGCCAAGAATCTTCATTCTCCGAAAATCTGCTGCACTGCGAAAGAATAAAAGTCTATTCGACTGCAGGATCCATTGCTGATGCAGGATCTGACTTTGTATTAACCTCTGCTTCAGAAATCAAACAGGCCATGATGATGTGCCATAGAGACTTACTGCGACTTTGTTTATAAGTTTGTTTTTGCCATATTTGTACTTTTTTTTTAAAAAAAAGTCTTTATACCTGTAATTTCTTTGTAATAAGTTTAGCTGTCCACCTTAAGGAACCTACTAACCTTTAACCTATTTAAATGATAGCTTGATTGCTGTGCTCCTTTAACTTGAATCATTACAGATTAAAAGGGGACTACACAAGCTTTATTAATCCACAGTTCAATGATCACATGATGGACAAGTTTGATGCAGCTTATGTGAAGACTTTTTCTTAACCCCACTGCATAATTTATTTCATTACAACTTAATACAATATCTCAGTAATGAAATGGTTCATCAGACTTTGGAAGTGATAATCTGGTCTAGTGACAATAAGAAACGTCAGATCAATAAATATATGTATATCCTAAGTCTTTATCATATTGATGATTTGTTTCAGAAAAAATGGAAATAAATGTATTTTCCTTGGTTCTGAAACTGTCTTCTGAAGCGTCATTAATGAATATAAGCTTCTAATCAAAGTGCATTTTGGAGCTAATTTTGTACTATGATGAAATATTTTAAACTTTACTAAGATGTTAAAAATGCAGTTTAATCAGAGACAGATCAACATGGGCCATGTTTGGGTGTCGAGCGTGAGGTCTTACATTCATAGCTTTATTTTTAAAATTCCCACAGAGTCTGATGGATGCCTTTAAATCTTACTCTTACATTACCAGCATTTGGGCAGCAAATAGTAGGCTTTGTGCACACCTTTTTGTTCATGTGCAACTTTTGTTTCTTGCTAGGCAAGTACAATGGAATACTTACATCATGTACAGCTTTCTTTGGTGAGGTGTAGCAGGGTGGAGAGGAGAGTGATTGGTACTGAAAGAGATGCAATACTTCCTTTTCCAGTGTCTGCTCCTTTGAGGATCAGAGCTAATCTGAGAACATTTCCAAACTCTGAGCTTGCTTCAGTTTCTGAATGAAATCCAGATACCTAGCAGTGGTTTGTTATGATTCCCTGTGTAAGTTCAGACTGTAATTTGAGGAGGTTCAATGTCAAGGGAAGCCATCTTGGGAAGTATTCATCAGAATGAATATAGAGGGTCTAGCAGTCAGCAGAAATAGCATTTGTTGTCATGGAAATAAATTGATAATTGCTACAAGATGCACTTTTGCATTATTTCCTGGTGTCTACCTGATTTCTATATGGATCGTTCTCAGTCTGATCAGAAATTAACAAGTTTTCTGATATCAGCAGAACACTCCTGAAATTGAGGGACTCATTCACATCAACAACAAAGGTCATGTCCTCTTACTTCCTGAATGTCAGAAAATGTGGGAAATGTTGAGTAGTTTAACACTGAACCTCACAGCGTAATTTATCATTCTTGAAACTAATGGTTTGAATTTTGCATTAATCACATTATATATTTCATATTCTAGAAGTAACAATTACCCTACAGGGCAACTGATCTATTTGCTGTGAAAAGCCGATGCCATTGCAACATCCTGCTGCCCATCTCTTGGACTCAAAAGTACCAATAATCCTAGGTCTGGGTTTTGGTGTTTGTAATGATTGTAACAAGGTCAGCCAGGTGGATGTCATAGAATCTGAGTTCCTTGATTGGGTCTATTAATCTGGTCCAATCCGGGAACCCTGGATGACCGGTAAGAACAGGAGTGTCAGATACCCTGTTCACTCTGAAAGCTGGCTCTGAGGGAGCTGGATCAGTGTCAAGGGCTCTCCACATGTAAATAAAGGGTGACTTGGTGATTGGATACCAGCGTCTCTAAAGTTATTTCAGTGGCGATGAGAGAAAAGCACACTCCTGAAGAAATTCACTTGCAACAGTTATCTTTGAGTTCAGGTAAGCATTTCTGGCATCATGCTGTTATTTGGGAAACTTTAAAGTTTAAAGCATGATACAAAAGCCACCACTGTTATGAGAAGTTGCAGGACACTGGCTACATTCAGACAGGTAGAGAGATCCTCCAGGGCTGTTGGACGCACTGATTATTCAGCCTGTTACCAGATGGTTCAATTTAACTGCCCCTGACGATCCCCACCCCAAACCCATTGCTTTGACAAACTGAATGAATGCCAACCCAAAATCTCAGTCAGTTTCCTTTAGCTCTGGACTCCTTTACCTTAGGGACATGGATAATCCTGGCATCCTTAATTCTGTTTTGTCAAACATGACAGGGCTAAGCCCTAACTTAGGGGTAAAGGGATCAGAGAGTATGTGGCAAAAGTGGGAACAGGGTACCGAGTTGGATGATCATGTTCAATGGAGGAGCAGGCTTAAAGGGCTGAATGGCATGCTCCTCCTATTTTCTGTGTTTCTGTAACCAGTACTGGGAGTAGAGTTGGCAAACTGGTCTTGGAACTGGCGCCAACATTTATTTGGCCCCATTTGCCTCCGCTTCACATCTCTGAGGGCTCCTAGAGATCAACCCAGAGTTCAATGAGGGAGTTATGACATTTTAGAAGTTTGTTGATTTTTAATTGTCAGCCACTATCAAATGGCAGCACTCTTGTCCCTGGAGTGATAAGATTGTAGCCTCAACTCCCACTCTGGAGACTTGAGCATAACATTGGCTGACTGTCCAGTGTGATGTCACAGGAGTGCTGTGCTGTTGGTGGTGCCATTTCTAAGCTGAACCAGAAAACCAAGACCCTGAGGTAGATACAAAAGATTCCATAACCTAAGTCCAAATGGGTAACAAACAGAGACAGGATCATAATATTTAATTCCTTCATTTTTCAATGGGGCAGTCCTACTGGTGGTCACCTATTGTATATGTTAATTAACAACAGCGAGTACAGGAAACCCCAAGGCTTCAGGAATCTATTGCTGTGGAGATTTAATCAGTCAGTGAATCAATGCTAATATAGGTTAACAACAGACAGAAAAAGCCTTTGCATATGTAGCTTCAGGACTCGGTGTGTGAATTATTGAAAAATTCATGTAGACTAATAACCAGCTCCTAACATTGCTGTAAAAATCATTTGAGAATTCATTGGCTTGAAAGGTTAAACATTTGTATGCCAGAGGGAGGCATCTGCATGCTCTGAGGCATTCTTATTTCCGTTTTTTATGTATTGCATTAATGGCAATAGGACGATGCTTTAGTATGGGGAACACTGTTGTCACACTGATGGTCATAATGTGGCTGCTTACCAAAACTGATCTTCCCTGCCTGACTTGTTACCTAATCTTGTTAATAGTCTCTTTGCCAAGGTTCCATGTCCCTCTCCTTCAAATGTATTATCATCTCCCTTCTTGCCCAAAACACCTTTGACCCGCTCCATCCTTATAAAATTCCACCCAATCTCCAGCCTCCTTTTCCACTTTAAAGTCCTCAAAAGTCTTGTTGCTGACTAAATCTGTGCCATCTTCCTCAGAACTGCATGTTTGAACCCTTCTAATCTGGATTCCACCCTTTCCAAAGTATCAACATGGCTCTTCTCAAAGTCTCCAATGATGTCATGTGTGACTGTGACAGACTATTTCCCTTCTTTCTTCTTGACGTGTGGAGCCTTCGACATGTTCACCACGCCATCCTCCTCATTGACCTCTCCACAGTGGTCTACTTTGGTGGGACTACATTTGTTCCATTTTTAACCAGCTATTTATATCACCTACAACAGTTTTGATCTTTTTGACCAAGTATTTGGTTATCTATTCTCACCGTTTGTTGTAAAACTGAGTGTCAAACTCTACATTGCGCTGCTCCTGTGGAGCACTTTGGAATGTTTCAAAGCATTGAAAGTATCATTAACAGGACATTAAAACTACATAAATACAAGTTGTTATTGATGACCTCAGGTGATTTTGAGCAGAGTATGATTTGCAAATGGCACAATGGGATAATCTATTTATGTCTGAATTATTCCAAAATATTTTTATTCACTATTTATTTTCTTCTCTGCTAACAAAATAACAAGAACTTATATAGCATATTAAAACGCTCCAAGGCACCATACAAAAGCATTATAAAATAAAATATGAAACTGAACCATGTGAGGCAATATTAAATCAGATGACCAAAAGCAGAAATGCAAGGCGTAGAGGCAGAGAGATGTAGGTAAGATATCAGAGCTCAGGGCCTAGGCAACTGATGACCCAGGCACCAAAGTTGGAACAATTAAAATCAGAAATGAAGATGCCAGAATTGAAGGTGTGCTGGTGTCTCAAAGGCTTGAGGGGCTAAAAGAGATTACAGATATGGGGAGGGACAAGGCCAGGATGTTGTTCCAATACAAGAATGGGAATTTTAAAATCAAGACATTGTTTGACCAGCAGCCTATACAGATCAGTGAGCATTGAGATGACAGAAGAATGGATTGGTGGGAGATAGGACACGGGCAGCAGTTTTGGAATGCCTCTAGTTTAAAGAAGGTATAATGTGGGAGACTAGCCAGGAGTATTTGGGAATGATCAAGGCTTGGCGCACTTTTAAAATATTCTCTCCTGGATTGTGAAGTTCCTTAGCAAGGCCAGCATTTGCCCATCCCAAATTGCTCTTGATAAGGCGCTCAATTACCTTTCTGAACTTCTGCGGTCAACGTGGTATAGTTGCACTCACAGTATTGTTAGATGGGAGATCCTGGTTTTTGACCAGCCACAGTGAAGAGATGATTTAGTTCAGGGTGGTATGTAGGTTGGAAGGGAACTTGCAGGTGGTGCTGTACCTCTGTATCTGCTCCTCTTGTCGTTCTAAATGGTAGAGACCATAGGTTTAGAAGGTATTATTGAGAGATTTAGTGAATTACTCCAGTGCATCTTATAAATAGTACACCAGTGGCAAAGGAAGTGGCTAAAATAGTGAATGAAGTGTTCAAATGGATTGCTGTGACCTGGATTGTGTTCAACATCTTGATTGGTAAATGAGGTATGACTGAAGGTTTTAGTAGCAGATGAGCTGAGACAGGGTAATGTCAGGAAATGATACAGAGCAGGAAATGGCTAATGCTGCAAAATGAGTTCAAACTCATTACAGGGTCAAAATGACGTGAAGGTTTGCAGATAGACTGGCTTTATCTTAAGCTAATTGCCAGAGAGGTGGATGAAGCCAGCAGGGGACTGAAACAATTTATTCAGTCTTCGCAATGTATAATTGGAGGAAATTTATGTTCATCCAGAACTGTATGTTGGATTAGCAGTGGAGAGGAATGGCCTGGGACATTGTGGAGAATGTCACTGGTTGTTCTTCAAAGTAATGCCACAGAATCTTTCACATCCACACAAGTCAGCAGAAGGGGCCTGTCTTTAGCATCGTGTCTACCTCCTAAAGTGAAGTACTCCCTCAACACTGCCCTGGAATGTTCATCTTTAAGCTATGCCCTGGAGTGAGACTGGAATGTGGAATCTTGGGATTCGGAGATGATAGTGCTAGCAACTGAACATGGCTGACACTTTTTGCCTTGATCTATTCTCAAATTTCTTACATCATTCCAGCAGGAAGCAACAATAATGATTCTTACATCTATGAAATTCAGTGCATCAAAGCTAATGCAATTTCCATGGAATTGCCTGATGGAGATGGAAGTTTGTAGCTAGGGCCTTCCTGATTTGTATAAACCATTTAAGTGCTCATTCATATTGGGTTACTTTGAATGGCGGGAGTGCTTGAAATGCAGTGGTAGTATCCCCACCTCTGAGCTGAATGGCCAAGGTTCAAATCCCACCTGCTTCAGAGGTATGTCATAGCATGTTTAAGTTGATTAAAATAGTCTACTTCAAATGGCAATAGTGAATGTACATTACATATACATCATGGATTTTGTGTGAATTATTTAATTATGCATTTTATTATGAATCTAGTTTTAATGGATTTAACTAATAAAATGCTTCTTTTTTTAAAGAAACTAAGTTTTTAAGCATAAGTTGTTTCTTGACATGTGCCTGAGTGTAAATGGTGTGGCAGCTCATGTTTATAAAATCAATGCACAATATTACTCATTGTGATGGTGTACTAGCTGCCAGAAGAAAAACTGGAATCTGATGCTGTGCTGCTTTGTAAAGGTTCTTCCTCAGTGTGAAGCTCTTGAATGTCAGAAAAATAACAACAGGCAAGTTACTGGTATTCTTGTCCTACAATGAAGGCAACTTTGTGTCAGAGTGACTCTATTGTTGATTAATCATCGTGTCTGTTTGAATTTAATGTCAAGGGCATATAAATTGACAAAATAATAAGGGGTGGATTTCAACTCACCTTGGGGTTTCAGATGGGAAACTGCACTGGCACATTAATTTCTCAAGTTTCGTTATTTGCTCTTGGGATGTTGACATTTCTAATTGCCTTTGAAAAGATGAGATGGTGGTAAGCCACCTTTTTGAATTGCTGCAGTCTATGTAGCATGGGTAAACTCTCAGCACTTTGGTCTGTAACAGTTTGGCTTTTTCCGAGGGCAGTTAACAGTTAACCACATTGCTGTGGATGTGGAGTCACATTAGGTTGGGCTGGTAAAGATCAGTAGCCAACCGGATGGCTTTTTACAACATTCTGGTCGTTTCATGATCATTATTAATGAGGTTAGCATTTTATTCCAAGTTTAATCAATTAAATTTAAATTCTACCAGCTGCCATGGTGAGATTTGAACTCGTCCTTGAAGTGTTAACTGTCTTCAATTGCTGTTGTGTCAATGTTATTTCTGGGCCACACCTGGCTCATAGTGGAATGAGGCCGCATCATGGATAATTTCCAAAATTTGTAATCCTGGGCGATTTTACACAATACTTGGATCATCTGCTTCTACTATAGTTGTGTTGGCATCACAGACAAATATCTGTGTACTGTCAATATTTGTTTGTATATCTTTATATATCCTTTTCTAGATAAGACAACTTAAATCCAAAACATCATCCTCCGCCACTTCCGCCACCTGCAATCTGACCCCACGACCAAGGACATTTTTCCCTCCCCACCCTTATCTGCCTTCTGGAGGGACTGCTCTCTCCGTGACTCCCCCATCCGCTCCACACTCCCCACTAGCCCCACCACCCCTGGCACTTCTCCCTGCATCCGCAGGAAGTGCCACACCTGCCCCTACAACCCCCCCCCCAACCATCCCAGGCTGCACATTGCTAATGTGGTATATTGTATCCGCTGTTCCCAATGTGGCCTCCTCTACATCGGGGAAACCAAGCGGAGGCTTGGAGACCGTTTTGTGGAACACCTACGCTTGGTTTGTAACAAACAACTGCACCTCCCAGTCGCGAACCACTTCAACTCCCCCTCCCAATCCTTGGACGACATGTCCATCCTGGGCCGCCTCCAGTGCCACAACGATGCCACCCAAAGGCTGCAGGAACAGCACCTCCTATTTCGCTTGGGAACCTGCAGCCCAATGGTATCAATGTGGACTTTACAAGCTTCAAAATCTCCCCACCCCCGACCTCATCCCAAAACCAGCCCAGCTCATCCCTGCCTCCTTGACCTGTCCGTCTTTTCTCCCACCTATCCACTCCTTCCACCTCACTGACCAACCCCCACCCCCACCTCCTACCTACCAGCCTCATCCCCACCTCCTTGACCTGTCCATCTTCCCTCAATTGACCAACCCCCATCCCAACTCCAACCTTTACTGGCTCCATCCCCGCCTCCTTGACCTGTCTGTCTTCTCTCCACCTATCTGCTCCTTTTATCCACCTTCCATCATTGCCTCCCCCCATCCCTCTCTATTTATTCCAAAGTCCCCTTCCCCTCCCCCATTTCTGAAGAAGGGTCCAGACCCGAAATGTCAGCTTTCCTGCTCTCCTGATGCTGCCTGGCCTGCTGAATTCATTCATCTCTACACCTTGTTATCTTAAATCCAATGTTTCTTTTCTTGTCTTACTCCAGGGCCAGGAAACAGTTGATAACCCTTGTGTTCTTCACTTCTTGACTTTTTTTCACTTTTTCTTTACTTTCTTCAATTCTTCTTTTTAAAAAAAGCACAGCCTTTTACACTGAAGATATAATCAAAGGTCTAAATCAATTTTGGAATTTTATAAATGGCATTAACCAAATTAAATCAATCATCTTACATAGAGAAAATTCTGAAAAGACTGTTTGAATGATCTCAAGCAGATTTCCCCCTTCCACCCCCACCCCCCTCTCTGAACAGAGTGTGAAGCTAAATTTTGTAAATGGAAACATTTGTGGTGATATTTGATGGCAGATCAGTATTGAGTAATTCCAATGCTGCGTTGGACGTTGTTGTATAAGGTATGCTTCTGAAAGAATTAATATTCATGTTAACAGTCTGGATAAATGAGACATATTGCATTTTGTTACAATAAACAAGGATAGGGCTTATATAATTAATGGTAGGGCCTTGGTTAGTGTTGTAGAACAAGGGGTGCAGGTACCTAATTCTTTACGGTTTGTGTCACATACAGACAGGATTGTTAAAAAGGCGTTTGGCATGCTAGCCTTCACTGCTCAGTCCTTTGAGTATAGAGGTTGGGATGTTATGTTGAGGTTGTACAGGACATTGAGGGCTCTTCTGGAATACTGTGCCCACTTCTGGTTGCCCTGTTATAAGAAGTATATTATCAAGCTGGAGAGGGTTCAGAAGAGATTTACCAGGATGTTGTCATGTATGGAAGGTTTGAATTATAAAAGAGACGCTGCTTAGGCTGGATAGTCTGGGACTTTTTTCACTGTAGAAGGTTGAGATGATCTGACAGAAGTTTATAAAGTAATGAGGGATATAAATAGAGTTGGTAGTTGTCTTTTCTCTAAGATTGGGAATTTAAAGACAAGGGGGCACATTTCTAAGGTGAGAGGAGAGAGATTTAAAAAAGACACAAGCTGCAAATTCTGAATGAGGCAGCAAGGCAGAGATGCGCTGCGCATCCATGTGAGTGCAACGTGACTGAGTGCTAACATTGCAGGTGGGAGACTCAAATCATGAGTAACCAGTCTTCAGGTGAAGTGGGTGATTGCAGGAGTAGTGGCTGGAGGTAATTAGACTTGAATAAGTTGATGTAATTCAGTCTCCATTTTCAAACATTGCATTATATTGTGATTTTTGCATAACGCCTTGATTTTATAGTACCAGTTATAGCTAAATTAGCAACATGCTTTTATCACTGAGGCAAAGAGCTGGTTGAAAGATAAAGATTCTCTAATACAAGTGGGAAAACTGCAAAACTACTACCAACACCGGAAGGGTGTAATTACCACAAGTTTATGAAATTTTTATTATCGGTAATGCCGTAAAAAATTTTTAATGGGTGTAATGATGGGGGAAGGATGACGTGTTTTGTTTTAGCAGCAGCAGCAGTCAGGCCAACACAGTTGGCTTCAAATATTGTGGATAGGATGGTGGGGATAACAGTGTAGAGCTGGAGGAACACAGCAGGCTGGGCAGTATCAGAGGAGCAGGAAAGTTGACATTTCAGGTCAGGTCCGAAACGTCAACTTTCCTGCTCCTCTGCTACCTGGCCTGCTGTGTTCCTCCAGCTCCACGCTGTGTTATCTCTGACTCCAGCACCTGCAGTTCTTACTATCTAGGATAGTGGGGAGTTCCCCAATATGATTACAGTATAACTACAGATGATGGAGGGCATTTGGCATCCAGAACACACAAAAATGTCCATTGGAATGAATGCAGGAGTGTAATTAATGCCTGAGGAATTGGAACCCAAGCTCAAGTCATCCCCTATATCCCTGAGATACAAATGGGTTAAAAAAATAATCACAGTGTTGATGATCGATCTGTAGACACATACTGAAGAAGGGTCACTGGTTGCGAAATGTTAACTCTGCTTTCTCTCCACAGATGCTACCAGACCTGAGCTTTTCAAACCATTTCTGTTTTTGTTTCTGATTTCCAGTACCTACTTTTCTTTGTTCCTATTCAGACAGCTTAAGTTTGCAATTTAGTTAATTTCAACCAATATTAGAAAAAGCCAAACAGTACTCGGAGCCTAAAGTATGATTTATGCAAATATGAGTGATTATTTAAATTAGCAAAAAAAATTCACAAAGATACCTTATCTAAAATGAACTTTGTCGAATGAATTTAATTAGAGTTTAATTATGGATTAAAAACTGCCACAACTGTCCAATGTTAATTATTAGCTATGTTGGTATGAAACATTATAAATTGAAAATGTGGCCTATATTTGCAATCTCCCTTTCCATTTTGGCTGCCTGTTAAGCTACACTCAGACCTTGTTATCTGCTGATTTGTCACCCACGGATCCATGTATTTGTGAGGTTAGTCCCAGATCCCATCTCGAATTTTTCCCCATTGTCTCGACCAGTCCCACATCTGGTCTACCTCAGTAAACATTGCACAGTCCTTTTGTGGAATGTAGGCAAAGTAGCCATGTATGTTATCTACGGGATATCTGTGATCCTGTCCCGCTCAAATAACAGACTGAGTGTACAATCAGTCGCCTGCAATCCCATTCACTAAAATATCACAATTGATAGTTTGTACATAATAGATTACTACAATGCGTACATTGCATCATTATAGACTACCGTAGCACAAAAGCACATTGGGCTTGTGCTGGTTCTTTGAAATAGCCATCCAGTTAGTTCCATTATCTTGCTCTTTTCACTTAATATTTGCCTCTTCAGTTTTTTAAAAATTCTTTTAAAAGTTTACTCGTGAGACGTGGGTGTTGCTGTCTGGCTGGCCAACACTTATTGCTTGTTCTTAGCTGATCTTGAACTGCGTAGCTTGATGGATCATTTCAGAGGCCAGTTGAGAGTCAATCACTTTGCTGCAAGTCTTGGAGTCACATATGGCCAGACCAGGTGAGGATGGCAGATTTCCTTCCCTGAAGGAGATTAGTGAGCCAGATAGGTTTCTCTTGACAATCACCAATGGTTTCATAGTCCTCATAGATTCTTACTTCCAGATTTTTTAAAAATTGAATTCAAATTCCAAAATGTGCCGTGGTGGGATTTGAACCCAGATCCTCAGACCATTAGCTGGGTTTCTGGATTAATAGTCTAATAATAATACCACTTGAATCCTTTCTGAAAATTACTATTGAATTTGCTTCCAACACGCTATTGAGGCATTATATTACACATCACCTTAACTAACTGTATTTCCAAAAAATTCTCCTCACTTTAGCCTTTTTTGATTGTTAAACCTGTGTCCTATGATCACTGACCATTCCATTCCTGGAAACTGTTTTTCATTATATGCTGCAGCGAACCTCTTTGTGATGAGGAACACTTTTATTAAATTTTCCCCTAACCTTCTCTGATCGAACCACCCTAGCTTCTTCAGTCTCCCCACATAACTGAAGTCACTTAACCTTGGTGCCATTCTGGTAAATTGCATCTAAGACTTTGACAGCCGCCTTCATTACTACTACACCCTGTGGTGTGCAGAGTTGGCCATTATACTCCAGCTGGGGCCCAAACAAGGATTTATAAATGTTTAGCAAATATCTTTGCTTTTGTACTTATGCCAAGCCCATCTGCCTTTTTACAGTTTGTTTCTCAATTCATCCTGTCACCTTTAAAAATGAGAAACCGTGCGTGTTGGCCATTATTCTTTGCTTTCTGTCTCTTACCCAGTTTTATATCCAGGCTGCCACAGCCCTTTTATTCCCTTGGGCTTCAATTTGCTAACAACTTTAATGTGTGACACTTTATCAAATACTTTTTCAGACTATATCCACACAATCTTCTCTATTGCTCTATTAAAATGAGGAAGGCAGTCAAACATGATTTGCATTTCATAATTTCATGCTGGCTATCACTTAATAGGCATGTTTTGGAGTAATATATCATTTTGTCACAGATTACTCTGTCTCCATCTTTCCTTCCCATTTAGCCTTTTGTAGGGGGTGGGGAGGGATGGTGATTGCAGTGAAGATAAAGTAGCAACTTTGGCCTTTGGGATCTTGAAATCCAGACTTCAACTAAGATCCCAAAGGCTAAGCCATACAAGCGGGGTTTTAGTTTTTGCTTACATTTATTGGAGTGTAGTTTATGCGAGAAGAAATGGAAATCTTTGATCTCCAGCAACTTAAATCTATACTTTCCTAAATAACATGAGATATTGTTGAGTTCAAAGCTGAAAAAGTGGTGCTTTGTTTTCATACCTGTAGCCACAGGAATCACCAAGCATCCTCTTTCTAAGAGGAGAATCACTTGGGACAAATGTCAAACAGGGAGAGGCTTTGGCAAATTTTAAATGTCACTAGACTAGCAACCTAGAGGCCCAGTCTAATTCTGTGGGGACGTGTGTTCAAATCCCACAACAAGATTCAATTTTATAAAGTGAAAAATAAAGCTAATCACCATAAGGTGCCACAAAACTACCGTCAATTATCTTACAAACTCCACTTGGTCTGTTTAATGTCATTTTAGGAAAGACCATGTGCCATCCTTACCTGGTCTCACTTTAGATTCAGAGTGATATGAGAGACACTTAACTGCCTAGTGAGATGGCCCAACACACCTCTCAGTTCAAGGTAATTTTAGACATGGCTAAGTCATGCTAGCTCTGCCAATAATGCTGACATCCTATGAAAGAATAAGGAAAAAAAAAATGCCATTTCTATTTTTGGGGCACTCTGGTCTTGGGATCCTTTGGTGCCTGAAGTATCTTTATTCTCATGGTCATATAAAAGTAATTCACTACTGAGAAGTTTCTCAGGTGGGTGTAGCAGTAATGCACTTCAAAGATTTGGTTTTAAATCATCAAGTATGCATGTTCCAATAATTCTAATTTTGTTTTATTCAATTTGAGAGTTTTTGTAAAGAGTTGTCAGATGATGTTAAGTGGAAAAAAATGATTGAGAATTTGATATTATACTCCCATAAAAACAATTTTCTGTTAACATGATCCTTAAGGGTTTTAACAAAACATACCAATACATACAAAGCTCTTTGTATAAAACTATGTTGTTGCATAGTGTTAAGAAAGAACTTCTGTTGATATTTAGAGCCTTTTGTAACAATACTCTAGCTTTTTTAAAAAGTTTTTTTTTTAAGAAAGATGTTAAGACAGCGCTGCAGAGATGTCTATTGAAAATTTATAATGCAAGCAGTTTGTGAGGCCTTGGTTTTTTTGAAAGTTGGAACTAGAGAAGCAGCCTGAATGGGTGTGGTCAGGCTCTCTCAGAACCAGGATTTTTAGTTTCTTGGTTCTTCAGTCACAGTTGTTGCTGGGTCTGTTGCTGCAGTCCCTGCTACACTCCCTAAGAGGTCTCTTGATGTTTTTCCTCCTGGGCTGCTGGAGTTGCATCTGTTTCTGAATTTGTCTTTTGCCAAGGGTGTGTTTATGGGATATTACTGTATTGGAGCAGTCAATTAGTAATGTTACTATTATTTAGTTAAGCATTTCCAATAGACTTACAGCTAAGCCAATTCTTTTCTTCATTGTTTTCTTTTGTTGTATTTTAATTAGAGTGTATGAATAAATTCTATTTTGCTTAACATAGAGTTGTTTGACCAATCGAATTGCATCTGGAACATAGTATCTTATACTTACCTTTAAAATAAAGAAAATTTAGGGTCTGAACTATCTTCTTAATATATTTTGAGGGGGTCTGGTCTGGTCTGGTCTGTAACACTTGCATACAAAGGATAATGCATTAGTTTTGAAGAGTAATCCTTAATGACCTGTCTAAATTTATTGTTGTGCGTGGACTGTTCATTCAGTTTGCAGATGTTTTAACATTTATTCCATTCTCACATATGTGCAGCATATTAAAGGGGTCAATGTGTGAGCAGCCAGCACAGTACCTTCTGGGTTGCTGAGTAATCAGGTATGCAGCTTACAGGACTATTGCGAACCACTGTTGTTTGCTTGTTATGTGTGGCCCAACAAAATCCCTCAAACAGCAAAGAGCTGAAAGACCAAGTAATCTGTTTTGAGTTGTATTAATTGAAGCACAAGCTGAAAGGCAGGATAACAGAATGCTTTCCTGCTCTTTTTAAAAAATGCTATGAGATCTTTCAAAACCAATCTTTTAAAATGACCTGAAGACATGGTCCTTGATTTACCATTTGAACTTCATGGACCTTATCTTTGACAATGGAGTACTCTCTCTCAGTACTGTCGTCTTTTTGGGTTGATTATGGGTTATAATGAAGCTTGACTCCATAGCCTTCTGACTTGGAAAAAAGAGCACTGACACCAAACTAAAATACCGATCACTACAAAATAGAAGATACAGAATACAGAACAGAAATTTTCAGCCTTGGACATAAGGCACATTTTCTTTTGAGAAATCTAATGCCTCACTATTGAAAACCATCAACTGGCATAAAGGTACTATATCTATGCAGGAGATTTGAACAAAACTGCCACAGAAAGTTAAGTGTTGCCATTTTGAGTCTAGATTCTCTTGATATGATGTGTTAATTATATACCCAACCAAACTCCTTGGCAACAAAAATGTACAACGTGGTTTCTCTTACCTTTTGGATATTAATTATTGTTGGAGTTTAAATTTTGTAAACCTTTTCTTTATTTTCCTTTCCTTCTTAATGCATTTTTCCCCTTTATGTGCATGATTTGATATTGAAATTATCAGCCCTGATTTACACTTTCTCCTTGGTCCTTAAGCTGTTAATGTATTCATCTTTTAATATGATTGGTTAAGGAGAGACACAGTTCCCAGCTTGGTTGGTACCCAAATGACCTGGTATTATCATCCTGTATCTTCAGCAAATTCTGATGCAAATCTATTTTTAAAGCAACCTAATAGTGAAGGGACAAGTCCAACTTTAAGAAAGGCATTGTTAGATGTCCGGCTACTGAAAAATTGTGGCCTTTTTTCATTGCTATTCTTTCTCCTATTTTCCCCCCCAACTCTTCCATACCTCCATACTAACATCACTTACTTTCTATTTAGCTGCACCACAAAGATTATTTGCTTGAATAATTTGCCTTGGCGCAAACCTACAGAAGAAGACAACACCTTGTACAAAGGGAACTTTGATGTTTCCCATTGCAAGCCTTCCTTGTATTCTTTCCAAGTGAGACCATTCCCTTTGTTCCAACTGGTACTGAGCAACAATTTGTGCCAATGGTCACTAGAAATTGGCTGGAACTGTTCGAAGAATACTGTGGAAAACAACATTAAAACACTTTTGTTCGTTCTTCTTTTCTCTGTTACATATTTTGATATATCTCACTCTTAAAATTAAACACCAAAATTTGCATATCTGTGATCTGAATAGCAAACTAAATTATATTTTGTTGTCCATAAATAGCTCTTGCAATGAGTTATGTTTATTGCCAGCCTTCTTTGCATTGGCTCAACTATTATTCATTTTCTGAGAGTTAAAATTTGAAGGTTCAAACAGAATCTTAAAATATTTATTACTTCTTAACCAATACCTGCAGTAGGAAAACATATGAACATGTTTTTGTATATCAGGAAAAGTTTAACTTTATCCCCTCACAAAAAAAAGGTACTTGCATCATTATGACCAGAGCAATTTATTGATCCCCTCTTTTGTGAATCAATGACACTCAGTAAATGGCTGTTAACATAGTCTTGTACCTGCTCAAACCATAGTTGATGCCACTTCTGCCATTCCTCATCCTCCAAGTACAGAATACATGCATGCACAGAAACCCAACTACTTTTGAGTAAATGTTGCTCTGAAACGTAAGACTTAATCATGAATAAAAAAAACATCTTGCTCATGTTCTCGGTGTGCTCCCATGTATGTTTTTTTGCAAAGCCAGACTGAGTTCCTGGGGAGATGTCATTGAATAATAATTGCTAGCCTGAAGTGACCATTTAGTTTTCTCACCATTCTAATTAGGGTTGACTTAGGCCAGCTCTCTTCATGAAATCATGCAAACATTATGAAATGAATCATTGATAAAACTCCTGAGGAGTGAGGTATTTCCAGGTTCACACATAATACTTAATAAAAGAGATACTCACAGGGGTGGGTGCTGGGACCTTTGTTATTTGTTGTTTACATAAATGATCTGGATGTGAATGAACACGACATGATTAATAAGTTTGTGGATGATACAAAATTAGGAGGTATCGTTGACAGCGCGAAAGGTTATCAAAAGTTGCAGAGTGATCTTGACCAGATGAAGGAGTGGGCTGAGGATTGGCAAATGCAATTCAATACAGATAAGTATGAGGTATTGCACTTTGGAAAATCAAACCAAGGGAGGACTTGTAAAGTAAGCGGTAAGGTCCTGACGAGTGTTGTGGAACAGAGGGATCTAGGAGTACAAGTACATAGATCATTGAAAGGAACATCACAGGTAGACAGGGTGATGAAGAAGGCATTTAGCATGTTGGCCTTTATCAATTGAGGCATTGAGTATAGGAGTTAGGATGTTATGTTACAGTTGTATAAGTCATTGGTGAGGCCACACTTGGAGTATTGCATGCAGTTTTGGTCACCCTGTTATAGGAAAGACATAGTCAAATTGGAAAGTGTGCGGAGAAGATTTACGAGAATGTTACCAGGACTAGTAGGCCTGAGTTATAGGGAGAGATTGGCCAGGATAGGACTTTATTTCTTGGAATGTAGGAGAATGAGGGGTGACCTCACTAAAGTGTGTAAAATCATGAGGGGCATAGATAGGATGAATGCATATAGTCTTTTTTCCCAGGGATGGGGAATTGAAAACTAGAGGGCATAGGTTTAAGGTGAGAGGACAGAGATTTAAGAAGGACCTGAGGCAACTTCTTCATGCAGAGAGTGGTGCATATATGGAATGGGCTGCCAGGGAAAGTGGTTGAGGCAGGTACAATAGCAACATTTAAAAACATTTGGATAGGTACATGGATGGGGAATATGGACCAAATATGAGTAATTGGAACTAGCTGAGTGGGGACCATGGTCAGCATGGACCAGTTTGGGCTGAAGGGCCTGTTTCCAGGCTGTATTACTGTGTGACTCTATGACTGTATTTATTGAATCATTCATTCATCAGTTGGGGATGTTGCTGGCCATGCCACCCACTTATTGCCCATCCCTAATTGCCCAGATGGCAGGTAAGAGTCAACCATATTGCTGTGGGTCAGAGTCACATGTAGGTCAGACTAGGTAAAGATGGCAGCTTCCTTCCCGAAAAAACATTAGTGAATCGGATGAGTTTTTCTGACAATCAACAATGGATTCGTGGTCTGGATCCTAGATTTTTATTGACTGCAACTTCCATAATCTGCATGGTGGGATTTAAACCCAGGTTCACTAGAACATTTCCTGGATCTCTAGATTTACCGTCCATTGATAATACCACAAGGCCATTGCCTCCCAGTTCCTACTGTGAAGGAGAGAGCTGAAAATTGCAAAATAACATAGACTGTTTGATTGAATTATATACAAATTGGAAGCAATCCTGATGTGATCATTCAGATTGTTTACGTCTTGTTAAATAAACATACTGTTTTTGAGAAATTAATTTACCCTATATAGAGGATAACACAATCTTTTCAATCTCAGTCTGAATTTGAGAAACAGCAAACCCTGTACATACATTAAAGACCGCAAATTCTGAATATGTTTTTGAGAAACAAAATATCCTGCATTTTTAAGAGACAAAATCGTCGACATCTAAGCTCTTTAGTTGCTATATTTATGTAACTGGAAGCCCTTCAAGATCAGTAAATTCAGTGAGATCAATACCATCTTCAATAGGAAAGGAATCAAGTGAATCAATCAGCTTATTTATTACACAATATGTTGGAAATTATAATGAACACAGAGTCTAGCCTCTGCAGCAATGTAATTAAATCTGTTGTCACAATGTGTGCATTTCAGTCAGGCTGCTGTTAATAAACAGAGTACAGCATGCAAAACAGATGAATCTCTTAATGTATTTATCTGTCATAATTCTTACATTTGTTTTGTTTTAATAAATTAACACACCCATTATTGGGAGTACCCGGGCTGCAAATATCTTGTAGCATTTGTCACCTGTTGTCCTACTACATCACTGTGTTGATATTTCTAGAGTATTGAACCCAAGGATAAAATCAATGCCTAGTGAAGGCTTTGAATATAACTGTCTGGTTTATTAGCTGTCTCAAGAAGGCATAATGGATTTTCTGTAGGATTTCCCCTGGGAAGGCACATGTTGCAGAGTCTGTTGTGTTATTAAGTACTGAGCTCCAACATTATAAAGTTAGCTGACATTGTGAGGACTCCCTTGGTTAGGGGGATGTAACAGTTCTGACACTGGATTCTGCCAGTACCTGTATCTCGAGGGGAAGTTCAGGTTAAAATTGCCTCCTATATTTCCCTTAAGCATTTCAAACAAAATTACTCAGGTTGTTTGAAATATCTGAACAGCTTTATGTTTTTAAAAGAAAATAAGAACAAAATTAATTTTGGGCAAAGTAGCATCTTAATTCCCTAAGTCATCGTAGCTGAAGGCTGAAGCCAGTGTTGTAGGTCCATGTGTATTGTTTTTACGTTCTTTGCTGCAGCCAATTTTCACATACTTTACAGCAGAAAAACATGTTGGAGGCCTTGGAGTCTTAATCAGCACTGTGTTCTGATTTCTCAAAACCTCTAAAAATATTCATCGGGGATTTGCTGTGTAAGAAAATTGAGTTCATTTTCTTATTATTGTCAGTTGTTTTCTTTTTGAATATATTTTCACCTGTGTGTATAACTTGACATTTCTCCACCCACATAAAAAGCCAAAGAATGGAAGATATCTGTGGGCTTTCTCTCTGTTTTCAAGTTTGCAGCTCTGAATTATTGTCTTAGCTTTCTCGATGTATAAAGGTATCAGTCCAAGGGAGACTCTCTTCTGCTTCCTCCATCTCTCTTTCCATGCAGCCAGATACAGTAAAAGCACACTAACCAACTTAAAAAGTGATAGTAAGAACTGCCGATGCTGAAGTCAGAGATAGCACAGTGGGCCAGGCAGCAACAGATGCGCAGGAAAGTTGACGTTTCGTGTTGGAACCCTTCAGAAATGGGGGTTGGAGGGGCAGGTGGAAGGGTGCTCAGAAATAAATAGAGGGGAGAGGTGGGGCTGGGAAAGGTAGGTGGGATGGTGCCTCACAGTCTCTTGAGATGTAGCTCAGTATATTGTTCTGAGATCTATTTCTCCTCAGGGCTTCCAAAGTAGTTTTCCACACAGTGTCAACACCTGGGCTCATCTAGTACTGTCAGGTCCTTCCGTGCAACTTGACATACGTTGACCAACTTCACCCCCAAAGCAGCTAACACCTGTCATTGCTAAACTTTCTGAAGCCCAGCCATTCTTGACCTTTGTCCCCTCCTCCTGATTCATCCCCTTACCTTCTTGCCGCCTTCTAATGATATCGGATCAAATCCCATACAGTTTTGACATGGTTGCAGTCTTGCATGCCAAGCCACCTTTGCCAGTGCAGTCACTTCCTTCAGATACTTATTACTTTCGTAAGATACGCCAATACTTTTACCCAAAGCTTTCTACCCATCCCCAACTAATGTCATATTTCAAGAATTGGTCAAAGTTACACTCCAGCTCACTATGCTACCAAACTCAAAACTCAAATGTTTTCCTCTCCAAAATGATACCAAACACCAACAGTCATGCCACTACTAGATATGAACAATATAAAGCTGTTTAAAAGAATGGTACAGGACTAATAGAAACATAATGTTTCCTGTATCTGACTGATCACAAATGAGCAGCAATAGATACAAAACAGGATTTTCAATTGTTTCTGTTGAGGAAAACCACTATTCAACATCAAATGTCTCAGAACTTTCAGACATACTAAAAACAGTAATAATGACAGTCGACCATTTCTGACTTCACAGAGGGGATTAAAAAGGCTAGCTAGCCAAGAGAGATCCATTATTGCCCGGGTCTTTTGCTTAATCTCAGCAAAGCTCTGTAATGTCTGTTCAGTACCATTTTAATACACCACAGTTCCCAGAGCATAAAGAGCTTATTCTTTGCAGCTGCAGTATCTCATGATGTTTTGCCAGTCACCTAATTGGTGACTTGTTGCTGGAGCTGTCAGAAGTATGTTAATTCAATCACCAATTGGGTGATTTTCTACAGGTTACATTTAAATAAAGACCAACTAAACCCTCTGGACCAGTACACCAGGATCAGTTCCCCTCCTAACTGCTGCTCTTTCAACGATGCCTTCAAAAATAAAAAGTATTATTCAGAATAAATAAAAGTCATTAGCCAAACAATGTTTTTGCTCTAATGTAATGTGTAAGTTGGAATATCTTTCAGATGAGCACAGTGCTTCCTTTTCAATCTATTCCTTGGATTAGAGGAGATTGATAGGGGACATGTTGAGATGTATAAAATTATGAGGATAGAGAGGGTTAGACAGGAAGGAACTTTTCCCCTTCGTAGGGGAATTAAAGACCAGGAACCATAGATTTGTGGTAAGGGGAGGAAATGAGAGGAAACATTTTTTCCCCACATACGGGGTAGTTGAAAGTCACTGCTTGTAAGGGTGGTAGAGGCAGAAACCCTCCTAACATTTTAAGAATTGAAATGTATGCCAAGGCATACAAGCCTGTTTGCCAAGTATTGGAAAATGGGATTAATGTGGTTGTTTTTGGCTGGTGCTGACGCAGTGGTTTGAGGGGGCTTTTTCTGTGCTGTAGACAACTATGACCCAAATAAGAAGGACATCTATATGGAAGTGAAAATGCCAACTTTGTTGCAGTAGAGGCTAAATTCAACCCATTGATTACGAACGTGAGTTGCTAATGACAGACAGAAATCCAGTTGGAGTCCAGAAATACTGGTCATGAACTCGGGAGGTCACAAAAGCAAAATACTGCAGATGCTAGAAATATGAAATAAAAATAGAAAATTCCTGAAATGTAATGGTGGGCAGTACCTGTGGATAGAAAAACAGAATTAATCCATGTTTAAGCTTTTACAACTTTTCTTTAGAACAACTCTGATGAAAAAGTCATGGACCTAAAACATCAGCAAGTTCTTGCTTATCCACTGCTGCCTGACCTGAATATTTCTGGCATTTTTTGCCTTTTAAAATACAGTGAAGTACTTCAGAAAGGGGGCAATTGGGTTAGGATGGGAGATTGCATGGTCGTTTTAAGGAGGGTTGAATACGGTTTCAAAAGGGAACAGCGTAGTCTCTAATGAGCGGAAAACATTTACTAACATGAGAACTGGGTCAGTAAATTGGGTGGCCTGCAATCTAGTGGGAATGGGGTCAAAGGATTAGGTAGTGGATCTCGTTGATGAGATGAGAGAGAAGTGTAGACCAGAGTTGGACAGAGGTTCAGACCAAGGTAGACTGTGTTTGTGGATCATATTTTTCTTGACACTTTTCATGAAACCTGTACCAGCTTAATGTCGTGGTTGTTGCTGGCTTATGGCAATTATGTGTTTTCATCAATATAAATGGGATTTTGAAATTAACAGGTTGAATTGCTGGTTTCTAGTACGCACAAAATGTTTGAACACTCTGTCTATGAAATTAAGTGTGCCCAGGCCTTAATGTCCCCCACTCCAACTGCACCAATTATTAGGGGACAACTTGTAGAAAATTTGAAATAGAGCTACACAATGGCACAAAAGAACTCCAACAGGGATGCATTCTGTTTCTGTGCCAAATCAGCATTGGGTATGATGTACATGTTTTCATGTATCAGTCCATTCAAGTGCAAGTGTTTTACTTTCTCTATGAATGCCTCAGATTTGATATTTGACCATTACTTATCTGCACTTTGCCAAAAGTACAAATATGACGCACAGGCAATGAATTGTGAACTATGCTCAAATCTCAACCATGAGCAATTTTCGTCTGTGAAGAATAAGATCAATTCATCACAGATGCCCTTGGCATTCTGCAGATATCATCAATTTAGTTACATTGGTTTCTGAGTCTAATGAGTGTCAAAGAGTATACGATAATCAGCGAAAGTTTGTCCCTCCTGAGATTTAGTCCACAACCTATTATGTTCAGTTGTTGAAACTGTAGCAGTTATCATTCTCTGTCTTTCGTCGAGACAGTAAGTGGCTCCACATTACAAGTGTGAAGGCTCTTTTCTTGAATTTTAAGATAATTCAGGACCATTGATTTGATTTTGTGCTCTACCGTCTATTCTCTGTTACTCAGTATTATCAAGCTTCTTATCAGAAAAAAAAGTACATAAAGTAAATTAACCCCCGTTAGCTTCTTCTCTGTCTGGTCACTGCCTGCAAACTATTAGCTTTGAGACAGGTTGTGCAAGCATGAGAAGCTTATTATGAATGCCCATGTGTAATCAGCTTGAGCAATCCAAAATGGTGATTGATTATATATTTAGGAATTATAAAGCTGTAATAAATTGTTGCAAGATGCACTCCATTTTTGAATACCTCTCACTGTCCATATTCAGAAGGAACTGGCTTGCTGGAAACTCCAGAGACTAATTCAGTGTCTTCACTTGGTGAAGACACTAAACATCGTGTTGAATGCTTCCAAGAGGTCCAATTCCCAGATAGCTTAAACCCCACCTTGCCAGTTTGCAACATGTGTATAATTAGTAATAAATCTGCATCCAACTCCCTAATTGCCTAAAAAGGGCTGTGTCTGCATCTCGGGCTGTGTAAGAGCTGACAGACCATTGGCATTTCTAGGACCAATTCTTTTGTAATCAATCTGTGGGTCTAGTTTCTAGGCTTTATCTGGCCCATGCCCCATGTGCTTGAGTTTTGAGAACTGATTTGCTGTGTGTTCTAATGAAAAGCTCCACGCTCACCTGGCAGCTATTCGAAGTTCAAATGCCAGAATTGGAGGATTCAAAGTTTTGAGAAGATGCTTCCCAGGTGGCAAATGAAGCAAGTGTCAAACAAACAGGACAAGAATGATCAAAATATCTGAGCTGGAGACTCTGCAATCAATGTAATTATATACAATCACTTATCCAGAAACCAGTGTTTGTCTACAGTATCAGTGTCTCAAATTTACTGTCATTTTAATAACTTCAAAATGTTCATACCATTAATATAGTTATATCAAATTTGATATATTTTCATATTATGATTGGATTCGATTTTCCTTGCATAAAAGAATCCTGCTGGGCATCATACATGTGAAACATAATTCATTTTACCAAGGTGTGGAAGTGACCACAACAGACAGACATAGCCAGGTTTTCCTTGATGTTCATTTCTTATTGAAGGCTTCTTGTGCAGTAATTTCAACCAATCCTCTCATCTGCCAGGATGAATGGCTATTTTGGCTGTGACCATTACTGAACAACCATAATTCAAGAAATGCTATAGAAACAGCCCGAGTCCTACATGTAATTAATCTGTTTGACCCCAAGTTTCGGTGCCTTTGCTGCATAGCCGACAGCTGCTTTCTCAGCAGATGTGGTTTTCCTTATTTTCTGCCTTGACAAACCGGAGATGTGACTTTTAGCTTTGCTGGAAAGACACTTGTCTTCAGTCATCAGTATGCCGTCAAGGTGATGGTGAAGTAGGGCTCCTGAGTCGGGGCTCATCCGCTCCAACTGCTTTTCTTTTCTTCCTATTTCATTTCTTTTCTTCTGGTTTCTCTCTTTTGTTTTTTTGTTTTTTTTTCCTTCTCTTTTCCTTGTCCTGAGCTCAGATGGCATCAGTGGCGGCAAGAGATCCCAGCATGGATCTTGTGGTGGCGGTGAGTGAGCCCTTTTTACTAGGGTGAGCACAGAACCTGGTATCAGAATTGGCAGAGGCAACATCGACGTGGTAGGCCCAGCGGCAAAAGATGACACCTGAGGATTGGCGACTTTGTTGGCTGGGTCTGGTGCTGGTAGCGGTGAAGAATGGTGGAAGGTTATCACAGCAATATTGAGGTGGTGTGAGATGCAACTCCAACATTGGTGTGACTGACACAGGCAGTGGCAAGACGGTGGCAGAGGAGAATTGGCCTTGCAGCGAAAGATGGTGCTCAGATTAGAGGCTTCAATGTTGGTTGAATCTGATGTTGACAGTGGCAAAGCAGTGGAGGGGGACTAGCAGCACAGGTGTCATTGATGAGCGGGATCAGGACTGATGGACTCTCTCTTTAAGCTATATCTTTCAAATTTCTTTCTTATTCTTAAACTATTCAAAATAGCACTAGATCATGGTGGCAGTGGAAAAGCATTTTACTGATTTTTCTCATTATAAAATACGTTTGACAATAAAATCATGCATATTCACTTGGAATTTGCTAGTCGTAAATAAAATGCAAAGGTCAAAGTAAACCATTGAGCTTGGCCAAACTTCATGTACCACCGTTCTCGATCACTTACTTTCAATGGAGGCAAAAGGAAGAAGTCAATTTAACAGTTTTCCATGACAGATCACCAAACAGTTATTGACTAACTTCCATCCTATGATGCAATAATACACCTCAAGCCAAGTAATGTTTAATCCTAGACCATAAATATTTATATTTTGTTATTTAGCATAATCAACTGAAGCATCATATATATGCTGAGTGTTGGTGTAGTTTTGTTTTGCTCCTGTACTGGTTCCCTTTCAGAGACAGGGGCTAGAGATTGGATCGTGCCAGAACAAGGTGCTAATGAGACTGCAGAAAATTGGTCTGCCAACTTTATTTTGTTAATTGATGGCAAGCTGTAGGCACCAGTAAGGGGCTGGCCAAGGTTCTGAATAGAGCTGAGTGATAGTCCCCACCCAAAAGTCAGACTCCACGATAAGGTAAGTTGGGAAGACAATAAGCACCTGAAGGAACTGACAGCAATGTGAACACTGTCTTCCATGATGATAGCACATCAACGCAAAAGGTGTTTTTATTATTTCGTGGATCTGGGTGTGGAACCAGCATTTGATGCCCATTCTGAATTGCTCTTGAACTGAGTGTATTGCTGGGCCATTTTACAGCTGAGAGTTGACCACATTCTGTATGTCTGGTGTCGTGTAGGCCAGAGTAAAAATGGCAGCTTCCTTTCCTTAAAGGACTGATGGGTTTTTACAATAATTGATAGTTTCATGGTCACCACTACTGAGACTAGTTCTCAATTCCAGAATTATTGATATAAATTGCACCAGCAGTCATGGTAAGATTTGAACCCATATTCTCTGAGCAGTAGTCTGGGCCTCCAGATTACTAGTCCAGTGAAATTACCACTATACCACCAGTTCTTTTCCTAGTGAAAGTGTCTTAACAGACATTTCAAGTACACACATTAGTTACCTATCTAAAAACCTATTCTAGAGAGCACTACCTGTCATATTACACCCTTAGATGTTCACTTTGTGCTCATAACATGGGTGCAAGTGTGAACCAATTTCCTGTGAAATTCTCCAAAGTGTAGGAGATCTTCTGTTGATTTAAAAACTGAGTCAAGCAGACATTTCAGAATACCAAATAACCATCTCGTATTGATAAACTAGAAGTTGGAGCGGAACTAGGCTGCAGGCCATAAGTATGAGAAGGATCAATATCAGGCGATCAACCTTTTCCCTTGCATCTCGTAAAGGAAGATAGAGAGGACTGAAATGGAAATTCAAGTAATTCAAGAAGAAATAAATTGCAAAGTAATGTCAGGCCTAAATCCCATTCCGTTGCTCCAGGGCACACTCGCCTCACAGTGAAAACAAATTAATTCAGTTTACCTCCTTTGCTCCGTTTAATTTTTAGAAGAAACATTGCCCACCTACATGAATGATTTCTGTTGTTTTCACTGCTCACTCAGTTCATCCTGCCTTACATCCTAGTGCTTTAAAAAAGTAAACTCTTGCAGTAGCTTTTGTTTGAAAAATATCTCCTGGTTTTCTCCTCCTCCTAATGACAACGACTTCATAATAAGTAACATTCCTCCTGTCCATTTATGAAACATGGGAGTGTTGCTGAATATAGACAAGTGAGTGCAGGTGCATAGTTCCTTCAAATTGGAGTCACAGGTAGACATGGTAGTGAAGAAGGTGTTTGGTATGCTTACCTTCATTGGTCAGTGCATTGAGTATAGGAGTTGGGTTATCATATTGCAGATATATAGGACATTGGTGAGGCCACTTTTGGAATACTGCATTCAATTCTGGTCTCCATGCTATAGGAAAGATGTTATTAAACTTGAAAGGGTTCAGAAAAGATTTACAAGGTTGTTGCTGGGATTGGAAAGTTTGAGTTATTGGTAGTGGTTGAATAGGCTGGGGCTATTTTTCCCCTGATGTCAGAGACTGAGGGGTGCCCTTATAGATGTTTATAAATTCATGAGGGACATGGATGGTGAATAGCCAAGGTCTTTTTCATAGGGTAGGGAAGTCCAAAGCTAGAGGGCATAGGTTTAAGTTGAGCGGGAAAAGATTTAAAAGGGGCAATTTTGCACCCACCATCCTCTGTGTGAATGGAATGAGTTGCCAGAGGAGGTGGTTGAGACTTTTAAATATTGTTATTGTACAAGGCATCGGGATATGGACCAACTGCTGGCAAATGGGACTAGATCAGTTTAGGATATTAGCCGGCGTAGACGAGTTGGACTTATGGGTCTGTTTTTGTGTTGTATAACTCTCTGGCTCTATTATTTGGGAGCCATAACAATAAAGGAAAAATATATTTCTGTAACCTCTTTGCAATGATCTTGACTAATTTCCTAAGATATATGCATTTATGATTTTTCCATAATTAATAAGGACACAAAATAATCTCATACTATTTGACTTTCTCTTGCCCCCTTCTTTTCACCCCTCTTCCCCCACCTTCCAAACCTTGACCATAGCTTGAATTTTGACCCAAACTTGGTCTTTGAAACTTCAATTGTCCCAACATTCAGAGACTTTTAGGGGGAGGTGTATTTCCCTCCCAAAAGACACAGCTGATTTTCCTTTCTCCCACGCCAGAGGTAATTGTTTCTTTGCATCTCTCTTAGAGCCATAGAGTCATACAACACAGAAACAGACCCTTTGGTCCAACCAGTCCATGCCGAATGTAATCTCAGATTAAACTAGTCCCACCGGCCTGCTCCTGACCCATATCCCTCCAAACGTTTCCTATTCATGTATCCATCCAAATGTCTTTTAAACATTGTAATTTTACCCACATCCACAATTTCCTGAGGAAATTCATTCCACATGTGAACCACCCTCTGTTTAAAAGAAAAATTATCTCCTGTCTTTTTTTTAATTCTCTCTCCTCTCACCTTAATGTGCCCCTTAGTCTTGAAATGCCCTATCCTAAGGAAAAACCAACTACCGTCAACATCAACTTCTATCAGGTGGCCTCTCAACCTCCTACGCTCCAGTGAAAAAAGTCCCAGCCTATCCAGCCTTTCTTTATAACTCAAACCTTCTATACATGGCAATATCCTGGTAAATCTCTTCTTGGTAATATTTACGCTTGGCCATTTTTACTCTGGCCTACATGACACCAGACGTACAACATGTAGTCAACTTTCAGCTGTGGAATGGCCCAGCAATGGCTCAGCTCAATGGGCATCCTGCTTGATAATATCCTTCCTATAACTGGGTCACCAGAACTGGACACAGTATTCCAGAAGAGTCCTTACCAATGTTCTGTACAACCCAACTCCTAAGGACTGAACAATGAAGGCAAACGTGCTAAATGCCTTTTTAACCATCCTGTCTATATGTGATGCAAACTTCAAAGAATTATGTACTTGTACCCCTAGGTGTCTCTGTTCTACAACACTACCCAAGGCCCTACTACTAATTGTATAAGCCCTACCCTTGTTTGTTGTACCAAAATGCAATACTTCGCATTTATCCAGATTGAACTCCATCCGCCATTTTTCAGCCCATTAACCCATTTCATCAAGATTCCCCTGTAATCTTAGACTTCTTCACCGTCTACTATGCCACCAATTTTGGTGTTGCCTGCAAACTTACTTGCCATGCCTTTTATATTTTCATCCAAATCATTTATATAAATGACAAACAAAAGAGGACCAAGAACCAATCCCTGTGGAACACCACTGATGACATGCCTCCAGTCCGAAAAACAAACCTCCACCATTTCTCACAGTTTCCTGCTGTTAAGCCAATTATGTATCCATTTGGATGACGAATTTTAGTTACATGGAAAGATTTGGGAAGCCAGAATTGTTCTCAAAACGGCGAGAGGTAAGATGAGATTTCAATGCAGTTTTCAAATTATGAAGGGTTTTGATGGAGTAAATAAAGGAAAAAATGTTGCCATAGATTGTGGGTTTAGTCAGCAGAGGACTCAATATTTAGTTTGGGGGTCGGTTCAACTCAGTTGGCTGGATGGTTGGTTTGCGAAACTGTGTGATGCCAACAGCGTGAGCTCAATTCCCATCACTGGCTGGGTTACCATGAAGGACTCTCTTTCTCAACCTCTCCTCTCACCTGAAGAATGGTGGCCCTCAGGTTAAATCACCGCCAGTCATCTCTGTCTGTCCCTCTAATGAGCAAGCAGCCTCTACAGTCTGGTAAGACAATGGCAAGACAACCACAATAATAATAAGTTTATTGGTCAGAGAGCCTAAGCTGTGATGCATGCTTATACTTTACACAGTTTGGTATGATCTGAGTGGTTCAGTTAATTGGGTTGACTTGACTGTGATGCAGATTGACATCAAAGAGGTACCGGTTCATTCCCTGTACTGACTGAGAGTGTTCATTGAGGCCTGCCTCAATATCTTGCCCCACTCTTGCTGAGTAGCGTCCCTTGACCTATGTATAAACAAATGTGTCTCTCTAATGGGAGGAGATACCTACATAGACCAAGGCTAATTTATCTTACTTTATTTTGATCTGGAAAGCACTGTTTATGGACAGTATAATCAGATTCAACAGTAGTTTTCAATAGGAAGTTACTGAAGAGTAGAAAACTTTCAGCTGGTGTAGAAAGAGCAAAAGAGTGAGGCTAATTAGAGAACTCTTGTCAAAGAATTTGCACAGGCACAGTTTCTTCTGTGCTGAAAGACTCAATGAAAACACTAGCTTGATCTTAAGCGGTTGATTCAAATATGGAATTTTAAGTTCAGATCAGTCAACAAACCTTTGATCTTTGTATAAGATATAACCTTCAAATGCTGATCAAGGCTGTTTTTTTGGACTCCGTGTAATAAACCCAGTAAATCTTCACTTGGCAGCAGATTCTTAAATTAATGTTTATTCAGTTTTTAAGAATCCAAATATTGTGCCAAAATATTTGGCTTTTGCTTTGACTGACTTGTTGAATAAATGACGAGATGGAGAGCAAGGCATTAATTTCCCAAGATTTTCATCTACATTCTGACTCAAACACATTTTTACACTTGGCTGCTTTGGCAAATAATGATAGGATGAAACTCTATTAAAAATTCTAAACTGTAATATAGATTGAACAACGGGATTGGTAAAATGTGGCGTTAATCAAAGCGGACTCCATAACGAAAAAGTTACCTTGGCAACAAGAAAGCAGCGACAGCTCCGATATCGGCCGTCCATAAAATATTCTGCTAGGTTCAAAGCCCAAAGATTTGGGATTGTGTTTAAAGTTGTGGTGTGTCTGTAACTAAATATTGAGAAAGTGAGAAAAGGCACTGTTTTTATATATTCATTTAACTGATGGTACAGGAGATACCAGACATTTTGATGCTTTGCCAAATGAGCTATGTGACGCCAATATTTATTGCTGCAGAGCAATTATATTACAGTTGATTTATGTGTAACACTGCAGTTTTACACTTTTACAGGCTTCTGAGTTTTCACGCCAGTTATGCTCATTCCTTAAAGCAAAGTATGCCTGAGTCATTTAATGATGCCAAGATTCTGTTTAAGCTTTTAAAGGAGTTGCATCATTAGCAATCCTTCAGAGAAGATTACACCAGCCCTTACTAATTCCACCTCTGTTTTATTATTGGATATTTTTGATCATGCTCTAATTAACTTCAAAAACACAACAAGAATTTGCAGGAACGCTGTACCTAGCAGCCTAGATAAAAAGCTTGCATTTACATAGTGACTTTAATAACCATAGGATTTCCCAAAGCATTTTGTTAAATTATGTGCTTTTGACAGTTAGTCATTGTTATAATATAGGAAAAATGCCATCCAATTTGCACACAGCAATCTCCCACAAACAACAATGCATAATAATCTGATTTTTTTAATGTTAATTATTAGGTAACTTATTGGCTAAAAGGTCAAGGATAACTTCTCTGCCCATTTTTCAAAATCACACATTGAAATCTTTTGCATCCACTGTCCTTGGTTAGACATCTAATTTGAAACATACATTTCTAACAGTATGACACTTTTTCTGTATTACAATGGAGAATCAGCCTTGATTTTTATACTCAAGTTCTGGAGTGGGACTTGAGCCCTCAACCTCTCGTCTCAGACGTGACAGTGCCACTTGACTGAGGTGCCTGGCACTCATTCCTTTCTATTTCGGCATATGTTTATATGTTATTTCCCGGTTGATATTTTATTGTACCCATGCTAATTTATTTTTTCAAGCCGGGCTTCAAGGTAAGTAGGAGTAAATCTTTCCAGACAATACTGGTTAGTATGTTCTTTCAGTATACCTCCCACTCTTCAAGTGTGACCTACACATCCACATTGCATCGTTCTTTGAAGTGATTGAGCAAGCCACTCATTGGAAAAAAGGATGGTCAGCAGTTTGCAGGACAGTTTGGGACGGGCAATAGATATGGTCATGTCAGTGTTACCCACAAACCAAATATGGTTAGATATTTTTTAAACTACTACCTTGGGGCTTCTTGATATTCGGGGGTCAGAGTTTCATTAATGTTTGAATCAATAATTGCCATTTGTACCCCTCCAGAATACTGGAGGTGAGAAGACTACAGTTGGAGTGATTATAGTGATATAGACAGAGTTAGAATTGTGGTTAAGTTTTTCCACTATCCTTTTGGCGTCTGCCTTGTTATTGACTTGTTTTGTGTTCTGCAGCCCGCCTTGCTGCATCAAGCAAAATGATCAGTAAAGCAAGTCTGCTGTTATCCATCTATCTGCCACTAGACATGCCATTAAAATAACATTACTATCTTACTTTAATGTATCTCCATCAATTAATTGCGGTCAGACAACTCAGTATTAGGGATTGTATCATTTATTGGGCTACAGATTAACTCTGCAGTGCTAGAAGAATTCACCAGCAGGGAATGTAATGATTTAAAGTACCAGTTTTTGAATTAGAATTATTCCCTTTTTTTTCTATATTTCCAATTCTACCATTTCCAAAATTTTCTGTGGTGCTCCTCCTACAGACCATTGATTTATTAGCCACCGTCCATTGTGAATGCATACATGTTGGTGTTCTGTTTTTAAAATTTTCTAATGAACCCATTCAGGGATGTTATGACACAAAATTGAACTGGAGCCTTCTGGCTCAGAGGAGGGGCACCACTACTGTACCACAAGAGCCCTGCTCACATGTTGGTGTTGAATGAGAATAGAATGATGTTCAGCTGGACAATCTCAAAGGATTCACACTTTCTGTGCTGCTGCTCCTGCAGAGTATTCATCTATTCTCTAAAGGTAATGGGCTAGGTCCTATAAGACAGAGCTGAGGAGGAATTTCTTCATTCAGAGTGGAGCCTGTGGAATCCTCTGCCACAGGAAACTGTTGAGACCAAAATATTGAAGACCCTCAAAAAAAAAAAGATATAGTTCTTGGGATTAATGGGATCAAAGGAAATTGGGAACAGAATACTGAGTAGGATGATCAGCCATTATCCTATTGAGTGGCAGAGCAGGTGCAAAGGGCTGAATGGCCTACTCCTCCTCCTATTTTCTATGTTTCTATTAGCAACCATAGACTGATGTTTAAGATGTGCAAGAATATTCAGAGATATTTATTCCACACTCTGTATAAAGTTAAGCCTCTGTTTTATATGGTGACTTTCCTGAGCACAGCACGTGCCAAGTAGATCATAAAATATAGGAGAAGAATAAAGCCATTCTGCCCATCAAGTCTGCTCCAACATTCAACCATGGCTATTATGGTTCTCAACGCCATTCTCCAGTCTTCTCCCCATAACCCTTGATCCCCTTACTAATCAAGGGACCGTTCCCTCTGGAACACCCTAGACCACTCTTCCTTAACTCCCAATACCCCTCCACAGCCCCACGGTACCTTTCCCTGCAAGTGTAGAAGGTGTAACACCTGTCTGTTTGTTTGCTTCCTTCATCCTCAATATCCAAGTGCCCAAAACCACCACCTAGGTGAAGCAGCATTTTACCTGCATTTTACACACTCTAGTCTACTGCATTTGCTGCACATTGTGATCTCCTCTACTCTGGGGAAATGAAGCATAGACTGGGTGACTGCTTCGCAGAATACTTGCATTCTGTACGCAAAAAAGAACCTGAACTTCCAGTTGCCTGCCACTTCAACATGCCACCCTGTTCCCTGGCCAGAATCTCTGTCTCAGTCTTGCTGCAGTGCTCTAGCGAAGTGAAGCTCAAGCTGGAAGAACAGTATCTCATTTTCCACTTGGGAACACTGCAGCCTTCTGGATACCAGATCAAGTTCAGCAACTTTAGGGCTTGAGCTCTCCCATGTCCCTACCCTATCCTCACGCACCAGGCCTTGTTATTGCATAGTCTACTATTACACACAACCCATTATAAGCCACTAACAGTCCCCATTAATAGTTATTCACCCTCCTAGCCAGATCATTATCTATTCCTTTGTCTGTCCAACTGTTCTTCTCTCTCTTTGAGCTCTCTCTCCACCTATTGTTTACTCCTGACGCCCTCCCTATCTTCTGCATATACACCGACATTTTCCTAGCTACCATCAGTTCTGAGGAAGAGTTGCTCAACCTGAAATGTTAACTCTGATTTCTCTCCACAGGTGCTACCAGACCTGTTGAGCTTATCCTTAAATTGCTGTTTTTGTATCCGATTTACAGCATCTATAGTTCTTTTGGTTTCTATCATTTTTGTAAACCTCTTTTGGATCCCCTCCAATGCCAGCACATCCATCCTTAGATACAGGGCCCAAAAATGCTCGCAATATTTATTCCAAATGTGGTGTGGCCAGAGCCTCAGCAGTATATCTCTGCTGTTCTGTTCTAGCCCTCTTGAAATGAATGCTAACATTGCACTTACCTTCCTACTTGCCAACTGAACCTACATGTTAACCTTAAGAGAATCCTGAACTAGCATTCCCAAATCCTTTTATGCTTCAAATTTCCAAAGCCTTTCCCCATTTAGAAAATAATCTATACCTCTATTCTTCCTACTAAAGTGCATAACCTCTCTCTTCCCCACATTGTATAGTAAATACTTGCGAGTGAAATTCTAAGATGGCAGACATTGACCCAGACAATTGGAAAGCATTTACCAACATCTGTGAGCTCTGGAGGGGCATTGGAAGGAAGGGGGAGGGTGGAAAAACAAAGTTGAGCTGTTAAGCAGGGCTAGCGAAAACAAAGGCTAGAGAATCCTGCATGTTCTCAGTTCCCTGCCTCATCTGCAGGAAACGTAGAGACTGCCATGCTAGAGTGGGGCTCCTGAGCTATACCAGGTGACACTTAACACAGTTGACCACCAAGGTGCAAAGCATCATCTCTTGAGACAGAAGGTTACCCAAGAAAGGCAGCAAGTCTTGGATTCATCATCAGCTAATCCATTTGTCAAGAATAGATTAAAGACTAATTTTAATGCCCATCCATATTTATTTAGTATCTGTTTTTAAAAGCACATAAAACAGTCACAAAAATGTCTGTTATAATTATGTAACTCAACTTAGCAAAATTCCTTCGAGAAACATTTTCAGATAGCAAAATCAAGTGGACGTTTAACATCTCCTATACCTCCTGATAGTTCTGGAAAGGTAATTGTTGTATCTTAAAGTGCCACAGATACTGATTGTCTTCAAGGGAAATCCCAGTACAAAAGAATTGCAAGTTACTCATATCCTTTAAAAAGAGTTAATGGCTCCATTTAACCATGGAGATGGTTCATATACAGTTGCCTTTCTACAATGCATGTCTTTGTCTCCTTGTTTTCCCTTGTCCCAGAAGGAGACTTGGTTATGACTCCCACAGTGCTGAATTCAGGCTGTCTTTAAACTGAATAATGTTGAAATAGTCAGTTAAAAGGTTAGTGCCACATCATACAACTTCTACTGGTGATGTCAACACTCCTAACTCCGGTCTATGAATGTGCAGCCTCTGGCCTATAAAAGCCTCCAAAGCACTTAATTTATGCTCTCGGCAAGTTAACAAACTTGTTTCATCAAAACAGCAAAGCAGAAATTAAATTTCAGCAATATTCCTCATAGAACCTTCAAAAGAACTTAAAAGGGAAGAAACTTAGTTTTCCTCTTTTATAATTTTCTAGGTGGTGCATAATCAAAGTTTTGCCAAATTTGAGGTTTATTAAATCCAATCAGTCACCCATATCAACTAATGTAGTTCTTTCCTCAGTTGTTCTTAGATTCAAGCAGTAAGTTGTTTTTATTTTCAGCCAGATATTTATTATTTTATTAGATACAACAAATGACCAGCACTGACTTTTCCCAGATGGCTTCTGCAATTTATGGGATCAACAAATTTAGCAGATGAGTGTCCACAAGACAGAATTGCACTTCCTTTAAGTATTGAAGGGCCTCTGTGTGAAGCATAATGCTTTTCATGATTTAAACAAGCAGGATTTTGCTACATTCCAAGTGATTATCTTCTGTCCTAATAAAATCACTGGCTAGCAATTTTTCTTGTACAAAATGAATACACAACGGAGTTAAGGCTTCCAGATTACTTAGGTTAAACCAATCAAATTTATCTCTACTTTCCAAATTCTCTGTTTAGATTTGTGCAATTTGTTTTTATCACTTAATCTTATTATTTTATAGTTAGGATTAAGTTGAAATATTCTCAGTGTTCTTTCAATCCTATGAGGATGTCCCAGCTGAACCTAATTCCATTCCCATTCAACACCAACAGGTGTATATCCAGCATGGAGCATGAATGATCACCAGGAGTAGAAAATAAGACTTTCTTTTCTTATCCACAATCTTGAGTGTTTTACCCAGTGACAAAAGTGACATTTTTTTCACTCAGTCTAGGTTTGGATTCTTTTTGATCTGACCAGAGTGGCACGGTGGCTCAGTGGTTAGCACTGCTGCTTCACAGTGCCAGGGACTGATTTCACTCTTTGGCGACTGTGCAAACTCCGCGTCGACATTCTTCCCTTGCCTGCATGGGTTTCCTCCTACAGTCCAAAGATGTGCAGCTTAGGTTGATTGGCCATTTTAAATTGCTCATAGTGTCCAGGGATGTGCAAGCTATGTGGATTAACCATTGGAAATGCAGGGTTACAGGGATCAGGTAGGGGGTGGGTCTGTGTGGTCTCCGTGGACCAAATGGCCCGTTTTCATACTTGTAGGGAATCTATGATTCTGTGACCAACTCACTTTTCAAGAACTTGAAATGGGTAAAAAATATTTCTTGCTACAGTATACTAAACTGTGCCATAATGGAGAAAATTGCATCATCACATCACAAAACTATCATTGCCTGATGCAACATAGACAACACAATACTGGATTGGCAATATGTTGTTCCACTATCAGGTAATTACATAGACACTGAGAAAAATGAAACAAAGCATTCTTGCCCCTCAGACAGAATATTGTGGGTTCAAGTCTATGCCCAGAACTTAGACACAAAAATCCAGCATGACACTGGTGCTGCACTGAGGGAATGCCATGATATATGAGGTACCATCTTTTGGATGAGATGTTAAATTGAGGTCCCACATGGCCCCTCAAGTAAATGCAAGAGATCCCATTGCACTTTTTTAAAGTAGCACAAAGAAGTTATCCTTGGTATCTCAATCAACATTATGTAAACAGATTATCAAAGAAAGCTTGGCTTCTGCAAATTAATGTTTTCTACGTTATAGCACCATGCTTCATTGGCTGTAAAGTTGTTGTGTCATCACAGTCTTACCAGACTTGAATTGGTTTCAACTAACGATCGTAATTCTATTAGTTTCAAAATGGTAATGGCAAAGGATAAGCCTTCCATAAAAGTTGCAAGTTTTAATTGGAGTAAGGCAAAATTTAATGGTATTAGACAGGAACTTTCAAAAGTTGATTGGAGTAGACTGTTTGCGGATAAAAGGATGTCTCACAAATGGAAGGCTTTCAAGAGTGTGAGAGAGTTCAAAGACATGTTCCTGTTAGAGTGAAGGGTAAGGCTGGTAAGATTAAGGAATATTGGATGAATAAAGATATTGAGGTTCTAATTAAGAATAAAAGAGAATCTTATTTTAGATATAGACAACTTGAATCTCTTAATCAATATGAAGAGTGCTAGTGCATTCTTAAAGAAATCAGGAAGGCAAAGTGAGAATATGAGAGCATTGACAGATAAGGTTAAGTATAATCCAAAGAGATTCTACAAATACAGTAAGAGCAAGAGGGTAACTAGAGAGAAGGTAGGGCCTTTTAAAGATAAAGGAGGTCATCTTTGTGTTGAACAGGAGATGGGAGAGATACTAAATGAATATTTCGTGTCAGTTTTCACTGTGGAAAGAGAAATAGAGGCCAGAGAACGCAGAGAGATATATCTTGATGTTTTAAAAACAGCTCACGTTACAGAGCAGGAAGCTCTTAGAGAACATAAAGGTGGATAAATCACCAGGATCTGATCTAATGTATCCCAGAATGCTGTGGGAGCTAAGAGGAAATTGCAAGACCCTGTGCAGAGATGTTTGCATCATCTATAACTATGAGTGAGGTGCCCGATGACTGGAGGGTGACTAATATTGTGCCTTTATTTAAGAGAGTTTGTAAGGAGAAACCAAGGAGCTATAGATGTGTGAATTTGACTTTGGTTGTGGGTAAATTGTTGGAGGTGATTTTAAAGATAAGAGGCAAAAATCAATTAGGGATAGTCAGCATGATTTTGTGAGGAAAATCATGTCTCACAAGCTTTGAGTTTTTTTGTTTGAGGATGTTACCAAAAAGATTGAGGGCAGAGCTGTACACGTCATTTATTTGGACTTTAATAAAGCCTTCAACAAGGTTTCGCATGGTAGACTAATTAGTAAAGTTAGATGAAATGGGATTCAGGGAGAGCTTGCCAAATGGATACATAATAATTGGCTTAACAGCTCGAGACAGAGTAATAGTGGAGGGTTGCTTTTCAGGCTGAAGGCCTATCACCAGCAGTGTTTCACAGGAATCAGTTCTGGGTCCTCTTGTTTGTCATCTATATTCTTATCCAAATCATTTATATTAAAGGCATGATTAGTAAGTTTGTGGACAACATCAAAATTGGTGGCATAGTAGGCAGTGAAGAAGGTTTTCTAAGATTACAAAGGGATCTTGATCATATGGGTCAATAGGCTGAAAAATGGCAGTTGGAGTTCAATCTGGATGAATGCAAGATATTGCATTTTTGTACAACAAACAAAGCTAGGGTTTATACAATTAATGGTAGAGCCTTGAGTAATGTTACAGAACAGAGAGACCCAGGGCTTCAGGTACAGTTTGCATCACATATAGACAGGGTGGTTAAAAAGATGTTTAGCATGCTTGCCTTCATTGCTCAGTACTTTGAGTAAAGGAGTTGGGACATCATGTTGAGGTTGTACAGGACATTGGTGAAGCTTCTTCTGAGCGGGAGAGGATTCAGAAAGATTTACCAGGATGTTGCCGTGTGAAAGGTTTGAATTATAAAGAGAGGCAGGATACGCTGGAACATTTTTTCACTGGAGCATAGGAGGTTGAGAGGAGACCTTATAGAAGTTTATAAAATAATGCGATGTATAGATAGAGTTGGTGGTAATTGTCTTTTCCCTTGGATGGGGGATTTCAAGACTGGAGGGCATATTTTTAAGATGAGAGGAGAGAGATTTTAAAAAAGACGAGGGACAATTTTTTTCACACAGGGTGGTTCGCATGTGGAATGAACTTCCTGAGGAAGTGGTGGATGGGGGTTCAATTACAACGTTTACAACTTATTTAGATAAGTACATGAATAGGAAATGTTTGGAGGGATATGGGCCAAGAGTTGGCGGGTGGGACGAGTTTGGTTTGGGATTATGTTTGGCGTGGACTAGTTGGCCCAAAAGTCTGTTTCTGTGCTGTTCGACTCTATGACTATGACTATATTCACTGGAGTTTAGAAGAATGAGATGGGACCTCATACAAACCTATAAAATTCTAATAGGACCATCAAGGGTAAATGCAGGATGACCAGGAGCCCAAAACCAGGGATCACAGTTTAAGGATATAGGGTAGGCCATTTGGGATTGAGATGTGGAGAAATTTCTTTAGTCAGAGTGATGAGCCTATGGCTCCTTGTCTGATTATGACAAGACTTCCCTATTTTTAAACCCCAGCCCCTAGCAAGAAAGGCCAAAATCCCATTTACCTAATCCTTAATTACTCAATGCACCTGAATGCTAACCTTTCTTGTTTCATCCACAAGAACACCCGGATCCTCCTCCTGCACATTTTTGGGAATTTTCAGTTAAATAATAGTCTGCCTTTTTGTTCTTCCTACGAATGTGTTTGGTATAGGGTTCTAGGCCATTAGGTCCTGCAACATGTCTGTCTTCAGTGCCATTAGTTTGTCAAATACTTTGTCTCTCATGATTGAGATTATTACAAGACCTTTCCTTCCATTAGCACTTCGCTTATCTGATATGTTTCCGATGCTTGCAGTCACCTCCACCATGAAAATGGATGCAAAATATTGATTTACATTATCTCCCATTTCACTGTTCCCCATTATCAATGTCTCTGTTCCATCTTCCAAGGTTCCTATACTCATTTTAACTACTATCTTCCTTTTTATTCCCCTAAGGAAGCTCTTGCTGTTGTTTTTATATTTCTTGCCAAGTTACCTATGTAATCAATTTCCCTTCCTTTTTATTAACTAGGAGATCTCTTCTTCTTCCTATTTCATTACAAAGGACTAAATCTAAAACAACCTGTTCCCAGGTAGTTTGTGCAACATACGGCTTGAAGAAGCCATTATTCTTGCTCCCCTGATTTATCCAATCAATATGCAAATGAAAATCACCCATGACAGCTGTTGTGCCCTTCTTACATGCCTCCATTATTTCCTGATTTGTACTTAGTCCTAGTGAGGCAACTCTGGAGGCCCTTAGAAATCTCCCAGCTGTGACTTCTTTCCCTTGCCATTCCTCCTTTCGACCCAAAATGATTCCACATCAGGGTCTATTGCACCAATATCGCTACTCACCACAGCACTGATAACTTCCTTTATTAACAATGTTACCCACCTCCTTTACCTGTTTTTCTAGAACATTGAATGCTCTTGAATATTGAGCTCCCAATCCTGGTCACCCTACAGCCATATTTCTGTAATGGCTATCAAGTCAAAAGTCTTATTTCAGTTCCTCATTTATTTCTATTTGTAGCATCAACTCTTATTGCAAATGGTGCTAAAGAGCCTTAAGTTTTGACTTTATCATTATTGTTTATCCTGGCTGTAATTTCTGTTGCACCCATGTACTTATATTTTCTACTCCTTCCTGTCGCACTTCGATTCTTGTTCGCCTTTTCACTACCTCTGCTCTCAACTGCTTTTTGATTTTTTTTTAGTCTTTCCTTCAATTGAACCCCAATGCCACCTCTCCTCACTCTCCACCCCCCGCGCCCCCACCCACCCACCCACCCACCCATCTGCCCCACTAATAGCTATCTACATCCCTGGTTATGTGATTCACCAGGATACTGGGCCCAGCCTGATTCAAAAGAAGCCCATCCCAAAGGATAGCTCTCCAATTTCCTTGTGCCCCATGAATCAGAACCCGTTTCTCCCACCTCAATCTTTGCCACACATTTAGCTCTCTCCTATTTACTCTATGCCAATTTTCACGTGCCTCAGGTAGTAATTCTGAGATTATTACCTTTGTGCTTTTCAATTTAGCCCCAAGCTGTTCATAATTTTTTGCATTCATTCATGGGATGAGGTCATCGCTGGCTAGGCCAGCATTTATTGCTCTTCACTAAATCAAAAGTGAATTCCTGACTGTCATCTGCAGCTGTCACAGTATCTCATGATTTAAACCGCTTGGCCAATCAACATTTGGAAGAAATACCCACAAATCACCTATTTATTTTCCTGTGGTGTCGTACTTCAGCTCTGACAAGTAGAGAGAGGTTAAAGGGCTTATCTGCTACTGGTTTGTTTCACCCACCACCACTGCCTTTCTGTCACAAGTCTGCTCTCCCAGTCTGCTTCACAGTGATGCTGACCAATTGCGCACTCTCCCTGTCTTGTCGTTAAGAAGAGATCATACTGAGGAGGTTTAGAGGCAACCGATTTTTTTTCATCTTCAATAGACTGCTTCTGCTCAAGGCAATGTATAGTTGGTCTCCTTTGCTCATGTTATTTTCTCTTGCAACTTCATGACTGAGAAAATTATGTTGTTGGATGATCTTCCAGTTCTGAAACAACACTGGGATTCAGGGAGATGTGCTCAACCACTATCTGCAATCTGATGAGAACATAGCAAACAAATGCTTGTCCCACAATGCTCAACAAGTGATACTTCAATTGTAGTTACAATGTCTGTGGTCCCCCTTGTTCTTGTACAGGGTTGCAAATGTTAGATCAAACAAATTCTGAGGCACTGCCACTTCCCTCCAGCATTGTCAGAAAAGTTCATGCAGATGCTGCAGGTTTGCCAGTTCTCTCTGCTTGTTGTGGCCAGGCAGTATAACACCATAGATGCTGCAGGTTTGCCAGTTCTCTCTGCTTGTTGTGGCCAGGCAGTATAACACCATAGAGACCATATTGTCAGGAAACACTAAGATACACAAGACATCCGAATAAGAAAGCCCTTTTTTGGTGGACAGATAAAGTTCAATGGTATTTTGTTAAAGAAAAAGATGTATGCCTCTGGTATCCTGGTCAATCTTCATCTTTGAACTGGCATCTCAATTGTCTGATTATTGCTTGTGGGATCTGCTATGTACACCTTGACTGCTGCCTTTGCCTGCCTAATAAATTAACACAGAAGTAATCCATTAAAAACCTAATTTTCTTTGTCTTATCTCTTGCACCCTTCCAACTTAATGCCCTGAATTTTGGCCGCAAGATGCCAGCTGTATTCCTGTATAAGTCACTAGGACTAAGAAACAAAATTTTTAAAATTAAAGATGGATATGAAGATTTTTTTCTCACCAAGGTACATGAATAGCAAAAGTTTAGGCAGGCATGCACCAAATACAGAAAAATGGGACTAATTTACTTTGGAAATCTTGGTTGGCATGGACGAGTTGACCAAAGGGTCTGTTTCTGTTCTGTATGACTATGACTCTTTCCCCCTAGACTGATGGAGGCAGATACATTGAATATTTTTTAAGGCAGAGGTAGATAATCTTTTGACTCACTTGTTAGTCAAGAATCTACTTGGGTGGGGGGGTGGGGGGGGGGGGGGGGGGGGTTGGGGGGGTCACTGTAGAAACAACTTGTAAAGTTGAGGCCACAATCTGATCAGCCATAATCTTAAAGAATTGCAGAGTAGGCTCGAAGGGCCAAATGGTCTACTCCCCCTAATTTATGTGCTCATACAAACACGCTCTCTGGTGGTAAAATTGCACTGTCCTTCCTGTGGTATTACAAGGACTCGATCTCTACACGAGATAACATTTTCATTGGCGATGGGTCTATCATTACAAATCTTCCGCCTTTTAGTTATGTTTGAATAGGTTCTCTAAACAAAAAGAATGAGTAACAAAATAATTTGTTTTTTGAACCCAGCTTAATGAAGGACATGTAAACTGATTTGGTATTTTATATGATGAATTAAAGTAGTGTTCTGACTAACTCCATAAAGAAGATTAATACAAGAATGAATCAACAAGTAAGGCTGACTCCAGCAAAACAACTGCAAAATGATGCATGAATACAACTCCTGAAGAAACTAATGAAAACCATGTATCAATAGACAGCATCCAAAGCCAAAGAGTAATGATATCAATGATAGAAAACAGCCTTGTGGCACAGCAATAAAAATTGCCTCAATGTCTGCAATGAGGCAGTGCAAATGAAACTGTTAATCAGCATAGGACAAGAAAGATAGGAGAGAATAAACTGATTGCTTGCTCTGCAGTTGGCAACCAAGGAGGTAAATATCACTGGAACTTGGCAGTAACAGAAGATTGTGAATAATGACAAATAGTCCCTTTTGTTCAACTGTCACCATAAAATGAAGCAGAAGAAAATGTATCTATATGTACGCAAAGTTGTATTTGTTACTTAATTCACATTAACTACAGAAAAGGGGAGGACCATATTGGAACATAATTACAGAGGAGGGGGGAGAAGGGCAGGAGTTGACCCAATAGCTCCTCAATCCTACCCTGCTGCTTAAAAAAGTCAGGTGTTGGAAAGTAGAATTAGAATGGATGGCTAGTTTATTGGGTTCTTGTGGCATGATGGTAGTATCTCTATCTTTGAGCTAGGAGACATTGCTTTAAGTACCAACCTGCTCCAGAAGTGTGTAATAACACATCTGAACAGTTTCACCAATAATATCTTGGCTAGCCTATTCAGCCAGCATAGACACGATAGACTGGCCTTTTTCTTTACTGTAATTTTTCTGTGGTGATCTTCTATTTCACATACACTTCCTTGCTCTATTCCTATAAGATTCCCTTCGTGTCCAAAAATCAATTGATTCATACGGAATATGCTCAATGACAAAATAAAACAGTCCTGTAAGAATTTCATAGATTCACAACCCTTTAGATGAAGAGACTTTTCCTGATCTGAGATGAAGGGGTTATCATATGAGGAGAGGTTAGACAGGTTGTGCCTGTATCAGTGGGTGTTTAGAAAAATGAGAAATGATCTCATTGAAACATGTGATCCAGGGACAGAATTGCCAGGGTGGAGAGATTAGAATTAAAGAACATGCTGGAAATAATGGTTGTTGCGGGAGGGGTGTGGGAGAGCAGTTGCTTCTATTTAGGAAGGAGACCAGAATTCTTTTCTTCTATGAAAGCCATTAATCTGTGGAATTCTCTTCCCCAGAGAGCAGGGGGTGAGCTCGGGTCATTGTCTTAAAAGTATTCAAAATTGGATGGATCTTTAAATGTACAAAGATGTCAAGGGGCATAGGGAGTAGGCAGGACAGTAGAGACTGCAATTGGATCAGCTGTGATCTTATCAAATGATGGAACAGGCTCAAGGGGCCAAGTGGTCCTCTCCTGTAGTAATTTGCATGTTCCTACATCAGTCCTAAATGCTGAACCCTTTTTGCAACCCTAAAAGTCCTATTTCTAATTCTGCATCAAAGGAAAACAACTTCTCTACATCTATCCTGTCAAACCCTGTAAGGATTTTATTCATTTGAATGAAATTGCCTCATTATTTTAAATTTGATAGAGTATAGGCCTATACTCCATCAATCTCTCCTTTTAAATCACAGCACCTCTACATTGTGGAAGCAGGCCATTCAGCCCATCGAGTCCACACCGATCCTCCAAAGTGCATCCCACCCAGACCCACCTCCCTGTCAATCCCTGTAACCCTGCATTTCTCACAGCTAATTCATCTAGCCTGGACATTTTGGGCAATTTAGCGTGGCCAATCCATCTAATCTGCACATCTTTGGACTGTGGGAGGAAACTGCAGCACCCAGAGGAAATCTCATGCCAATACAAGGAGAATGTACAGACTCCGCGCAGACAGTCACCCAAGGCCACAATCAAACCCAGGTCTCTAGTGCTGTGAGGCAACAGTGCTAGACACTGAACTGCCGTGCCACCCTGTACCACTATCGATTGTGTGTCACTGTTAGCTAGATACATTTTACAAATTTCCAAGGTACAACTGAACTTGCTGTGAGCCCCTATCAGAAATCACCCTTTTACTTGAATATCAATAAACTTTAATTTGAGTTGCCACATGGAGAACTTTTTAAGGTAAAGAGAAAATATATTGTGATAACTAACCATTCCAAAACATCCATTTCATATTTGTGCAGTGTGTTTGATGCCAGTATGCTATATTCTCAGAGAAGCTGAGCAATTTATTGTGAAACCTCATCATTTGCAATAGCCATTATGTAATGTTTATCATGCATATATACTTCTATAAATCTATTCAATGATTCAAAAATTCACTTGGTGCATTTTTAAATTCTGAAAGTCTACTTTTGCATCTGTTAAGGCAATTTATGAGGGAGATGGTGATGTTGTGGTAATGTCAGTGGATTAGTAATCCAGAAGTCAAGGCTAGAGTTCTGAGGGCACACGTTTGAGCTCATCATGACAGTGGGTGGAATTTGAATTATAGATTTTATTAAATTAATTTAAAGCTGCTCTTGGCAATGGTGATCATGAAATTATTATCAATTGTTTAAAAACTGATTCGGTTCACTGACATCCTTTGGAGAAAGAGCATTCATAGTGTGGCCAAACAAGTTGATGATCAATTTACAAGTCATTCCAACATATGCCAATGGCAGGCAGTGAAACTAGGAGAGATTCTTGATCAGCCATGTGATGGAAACAAAGTTGGAGTCGCCACCATTTCTACCATAGCTCCAGACGACAACATATAAAAAATTGTTACCATGTCAGACTCCCTGGGCAAACTGATACTACCACTACTACCACCACCACCACCACAAAGGCAGGAAATCGATGAGAGGCTTCTTCCTCTCCCACAGGCCTGACCAATCCCCCTCCACTGACACCCTTATCCGCTTAGCCAAACTCATCCTCACCCTTAACAACTTCTCCTTCAACTCCTCCCACTTCCTACAGACTAAGGGGGTGGCCATGGGTACCCGCATGGGCCCAAGCTATGCCTGCCTCTTTGTAGGATACGTGGAACAGTCCCTCTTTCGCAGCTACATTGGCCCCATCCCCCACCTCTTCCTCCGTTATATCGATGACTGTATTGGCACCGCCTCGTACTCCCACGAGGAGCTCGAACAGTTCATCCACTTTACTAACACCTTCCACCCAACCTTAAGTTCACCTGGACCATTTCCGATACCCCTCTCTCCTTCCTGGACCTCTGTTTCCATCTCTGTCAACCACCTGGAAACCGATATCCATTTCAAGCCTACTGACTCCCACAGCTACCTAGAATACACCTCCTCTCACCTACCTTCCTGCAAAAATGCCATCCCCTATTCCCAATTCCTTTGTCTCCTCCGCATCTGCTCCCGAGTTGAGGCATTCCACTCCTGGACATCCCAGATGTCCTCGTTTCTCAAGGACCACAATTTCCCCTCCACGGTGGTCGAAAACACCCTCGACCACATCTCTCATGTTTCCCGCAACTCATCCCTCACACCCGCTCCCCGCAATAACAACAAAGACCGAATCCCCCCTCGTCCTCACGTACCACCCCACCAACCTCCGGATTCAACGCATCATCTTCTGCCACCTGCAATCTGACCCCACTACCAAGGACATTTTTCCCTCCCCACCCTTATCTGCCTTCCAGAGGGACCGTGCTGTCTGTGATTCCCTTGTCCGTTCCACACTCCCCACTAGCCCCGCCACCCCTGGCACTTTTCCCTGCAACCGCAGGCAGAGCTACGCCTCCCCCCTCACCCCCATCCCAGGCCAAGAAAACCTTTCACATTAAACAGATGTTCACCTGCACATCCACTAATGTGGTATATTGTATCCGCTGTTCCCGATGTGGCCTCCTCTACATCGGGGAAACTAAGCGGAGGCTTGGAGACCGCTTTGCGGAATACCTACGCTCGGTTCGTGACAAACAACTGCACCTGCCAATTGCGAACCACTTCAACTCCCCCTCCCACTCCTTGGACAACGTGTCCATCCTGGACCTCCTGCAGTGCCACAACAATGCCACCTGAAGGCTGCAGGAACAGCACCTCCTATTTCGCTTGGGAACCCTGCAGCCCAATGGTCTCGATGTGGACTTCACAAGCTTCAAAATCTCCCCACCCCCGACCTCATCCCAAAAACCGCCCAGCTCGTCCCCGCCTCCTTGACCTGTCCGTCTTTTCTCCCACCTATCCGCTCCTCCCACCTCACTGACCAACACCCACTCCCACCTCCTACCTACTAGCCTCATCCCCGCCTCCTTGACCTGTTCATATTCCCTCAATTGACCAACCCCCATCCCAACTCCCTACCTACACTCACCTTTACTGGCTCCATTCCTGCTTCCTTGACCTGTCCGTCTTCTCTCCACCTATCTGCTCCTTTACCCACCTTCCATCATTGCCTTCCCCCCCTTGCCTGTTTATTCCAGAGTCCCCCTTCCCTCCCCCATTTCTGAAGAAGGGTCCAGACCCAAAACATCAGCTTTCCTGCACCTCTGATGCTGCCTGGCCTGCTGTGTCCATCCAGCTCTACACCTTGTTATCTTTAATCATTTAAGTTTTCTTCAAGCTTAGAAGAGATGTACATGGAGGGCATTCAAACTCAACCACATGCTATCTGTGTCCCTCAATTAAGGCTACAGTAGCAAGCTAATAAATGTTACCATACAGCGTGTAAAGAATGTGCCACAGCTTGCACCATTGTTGAACATTGGCAAAGTCAGTGTCTTTGGATAACCCGCTCTACAGCTTCAGGCTGAGCTCTCGGTGGGATGACAATATTGAACTTTTCAGCAGCACCTAACAGTGACCTCTACCCTTCTACCATATCAAAGCACTTTTTAAACTAAGGAGCATGCATACTTCCTCCTCCACAGATAGTTAGGTTGCAAAGTAACACACTTTTTATTTAGTTGCATGAGCCATGAACATGCTTGAATTTGATCATATTACTGATTTTGTTTGATTCTCTTGAATTCCAGTGTAATCTTATGCACAAGCATTTGGCAGGCTTACCATCACACTCTCCACTCACTCATTTCTTTTTAAAATTGTGGTGTTCTGCACAAAATGTTCAATGATTCTGACTCATAATTTAGTTCTTTACTGGTAAGAGAAAACCATATTAAAAGCATTCAAGTATGGTTTAATTCATTGTTGATGATGACTAGTGAACTGTCAAAGCTGTTACTGCGCACAAAGCATCAATGCAGCAAGTTGGCAGAGATGAAGAAAACCTGGCAGTGGAGGCAATTTTACACAAAAGGTAAAATGCTGGAAGTGAGCAACAGGTCAGTAAAATCTGAAAGAGAGGGGATTTGTTAAAGATAAGACCTTTCATCATCAGCTTTTATAGCACACCTGTATTGACTTGGCAGATAGATGCGGACTGGGCTCTGGTTAGCAGTTTTGAGGGCATTAAAACCTGAGTACTTGTGAAGATAATGCCAATCCTAATCATTCACAAGGCTCCATAAACCACCAGAGGTCATGGATTTTTCTTTTCCTTCTCCTTTCCATCAAGCTGGCAGATATTTGATACATTTTGGCGACGGTGCCAGGAATTGATCTGATCATTTGTCATCATGAAGGCAAAACTGTGGCTAAACCACTAGACATTGTACAAGAGTGTTCTATGGTTCTCTTTGTTGGCCTCACATCTTGTATCCTCCAATCTCAAAACTCATCCAAAGTTGCAGTTTTCACCAATACCATTCACATATCATGGTGTAGGAGGTAACATATTAGCATGGGTAGAGGATTTGGTAACTAACAGGAAACATAGTTAAAGACTGGAACTTGGATCGTGTAGGCGATATGTTTTTGTGATCTATTTCTCTGTGAATAAAAGTTTTTATAAAAAGTTAGGTTTCAGCTGTATCCTTCACCAGCTGTGGGATTGAACACTGAATTTCTCAATTTATTTCTTAGAGACTAACCTATATTTCTGGCCTCTTGTTATTCCCCACAAGTGGAAGCACACATTATGAAAATCTTTCATTATTTTAAAGATCTCTTTTTGGTCACCCATCAGATTGCTATTTGTAAGAAATCATCTTTTCCTTTATTGGTGTAGCCTTGTAGCCCTGCTATTGTTGTATCAATATCTGTTTGCTAACACTGCAGTGAAGCAGCTTGCAATGTTTTACTGTGTCCAAAGTGCTATAAAAGTGCAAATTGTTGTATATCAGTAACCCACCAAGTAGCCAGATCTCTCCTTAAAAATAAGACATGCATTATTTTTAAAGCTATCTCTCTACTGCTAAAACCAAAGCTGCCAGGCAGCCTAACTTGTCCCATTAGTACCACGATGGTTAGCAATTTATAAATTATTAAGTTGTTTTGTGTTTTTTTCATCGGATAGGGCACACGTAAGTTGCAAAGGACTAAATACAACCAAATCTGTGAAAATGAGTGTGCAGAATCATCTGACAATTTTTGATCTCACTTTACTGGTGCAACCTTTAGCTGATCCATTCTTATGGGCTAGGCTGCCAGGAGATTTGAGATTTGGAAAGGGTGGAGAATCTATCCAGCATTGCTGATAGTCTGCTCCTGTAGACAGTACTGTCTTTACTTTTAACGTGTCTCTGCCTTACCAAAGAGTGCCTGGTCTGACACATGGCTTCCAGCAAAGACTTCTATTTGCACACTATTATATATATAGTAATGCTGATTGCTTTTAATACAGCTCTCCAGTACATGTTATTCCATCCTCTCTGCGAGTCTCAATAGCATGTTACGTATTGCAGCGTTGCATTGTCTTGTGCAATTGGCACTTATTCTCGTTACACTACATTAAAGGTGTGCTGTCTAATCATTAAGGTCATGGAGGTGGCAAAATGGCTGTTTCCAGTCAAAGGCAGAGTAATATCTGTGGCCAGGGATTAGCCTAATTTTTTAAAGAAAATATTTTAATTTTGAAATCAAGCATTTAGAATTATATCTTTTGCAATCAAAGGATTTCACAAATGAATAATCAATGCCATATAAACAGATAATTAGTATGCATGGCACAGCCAGGGAATGAAAATATGGGCCCCGGTGCTGTTCCTGCCCTGGTCTAAGGCCGTGATTACAGCGGCCCCACCCCACACACATGGGGTCCCAGGCACCAGTTATTGTGTCCAAATGTACCCTTCCAGCCCACCACCAGAGGTGGGCAAATGTCTTGCAATCAGTGCTCACCACACACCCTCATTGTTGGCTGAAAAGAGTTTTAAAAACAAATGTCTGTTTTTGTTCCAGATGTTCAGCATTTGCAGTTCTTTGTTTTATTTGTGTTTTACAGTATTTGGCTGTGCTGATGTGCATCTGTTTCTTTGCATCATGAGCTAAATAAACATTAGACTAGGTCAAAAAATTAGCGTTCTTATTTTTCCTTTTTTCAGTTGTCAAGGTTTCGATGTGGAAGTGCTTCCAAAAATGGCTTACAGCATGAGCTTCTGATTTTAAGGCAGTTATTCAATAAACTGTTACACACTTGAGATTAAAATAACTGCTATGGGTTCTTAAAAACCTTCAGCAAAATATAAAAATAGCTTATTAAAATATTGTTACGTAGCAACAATCCTATTCATTAACAATGCCTTTTATTTTGCAGAAAGTAGGTTTTCCTTTTCAGAGCTGTCTTTGTTGTGTTACATCTGCTGGATCATAATCAGCTGAATAAGATTTAATTCGCAAATAACCCCCTCCTCCCAGTAGTCCATAGTTTTTTCCTTAACTCCCTGAAGCCCTTATCTTTTCGTGAAGTCTAGCTCAACCCATAAGATCATAAGACATAGAAGCAGAAATTAGGCCATTCGGCCCATCAAGTCTTCTCCGCCATTCAATCGTGGCTGATAAGTTCCTCAACCCCATTCTCCTGCTTTCTCCCCTTAACCCGTGATCCCCTTGATAATTAAGAATCTATCTATCTCAGTCTTAAATGTACTCAATAACCTGGCCTCCACAGCCTTCCGTCGCAGTGAATTTCATAGATTCACCACTCTCTGGCTGAAGAAGTTTCTCCTTATCTCCGTTCTAAAAGGTCTTCCCTTTACTCTAAGGCTGTGTCCTCAGGTTCTAGTCTCTCCTACCAATGGAAGCATCTTCCTAACATCCACTTTGTCCAGGCCATTGAGTATTCTGAAAGTTTCAATTGGATGCCCCCTCATCCTTCTAAACTCCAATGAGTATAGCCCCAGAGTCCTCAAACGTAACCCCAAGGTTAAAAATTCAGCACCCACTGAACTGATCAGTTTTAATTTATGGTCCTATATTTGTCTTTTTTATCGGTCTTCTGGATAGCTAGCCTATATTTGTTCACAACCTACTGTTTATCATGTGTGTGTGATGAGCCCAGCAATATTTGTCTGAATGTACAAAAAAGTTAAATGTTGTTTGTGGCTCAGTGAGTTTCTCTCTTGTCCCTGAAACAGAAGATTGTGGGTTCAACTCCCTCTCCTGACATTCTCCTGTGTCTGACACAGTAGTGGTACCTTCTTTTGGGTACAGTATCAAACTGAAGCCTCACACTGCTTTCTTGGGTTTGCTTTAAAGATACCCTATTGCAATTTCAATTAAAGGCAGGGGAGATAGCCTGGATCCTGGCTCATGTTTAGTCCTTAATCATCGTCAAAGAACAAAGAAAATTACAGCACAGGAACAGGCCCTTCGGCCCCCCAAGCCTGCACCAACATGCTGACTATCACAACTAAAACCCCCTGGCCTTCCGGGGACCATATCCGTCTATTCCCATCTTATTCGTGTATTTGTCAAGACGTCCTTTAAAAGTCACTATCATATCTGCTTCCACTACCTCCTCCAACAGCGAGTTCCAGGCACCCACCACCCTCTGTGTAAAAAAGAAAAACTTGCCTCGTACCTTACCTTTAAACCTTGCCCCTCGCACCTTAAACCTATGCCCCCTAATAACTGACTCTTCCACCCTGGGAAAAAGCTTCTGACTGTCCACTCTGTCCATGCCCTTCATAATCTTGTAGACCTTTATCAGGTCGCCCCTCAACCTCTGTCGTTCCACTGAGAACAACCCAAGTTTCTCCATCCTCTCCTCATAACAAATGCCCTCCAAACCAGGCAACATCCTGGTAAATCTTTTCTGTACCCTCTCCAAACCACCACATCCTTCTGCTAGTGTGGTGACCAGAATTGAACACGTTATTCCAAATGCGGCCTCACTAAGGTTCTATAAAACTGCAACATCACCTGCCAATTTTTAATCTCAATGCCCTGGCTGATGAAGGCAAGCATGCCATATGCTTTATTGACCACCTTTCCAACTGTGTTGCCACTTTCAGTAATCTGTGCCTATCAGTACTCTTAAGGGTTCTGCCATATACAGTATATTTTCCATCTGGGTTAGACCTTTCAAAATGCATTACCTCTCAACTTTCTGGATTAAACTCCATCTGCCATCTCTCTGCCCAAATCACCAACCAATCTATATCCTGCTGTATCCTTTGACGGTCCTCATCGCTATCTGCAATTCCACCAACCTTTGTGTCATCCGCAAACTTACTAATCAAACCAGTTGCATTTTCCTCCAAATCACTTATATATATTACAAATAGCAAAGGTCCCAACACCGATCCCTGAGGAACGCCACTAGTCACAGCCCTCCATTCAGAAATGCACCTTTCCATTGCTACCCTCTGTCTTCTATGACCGAGCCAGATTTTTATCCATCTTGCAAGCTCACCTCTGATCCCATGCGACTTTACCTTCTGTATCAGCCTGCCGTGAGGGACCTTGTCAAAGGCCTTACTGAAGTCCATGTAGACAACATTGTAGTCACCAAAAACAGATGATTACATTGCTGCTTGTGGGATCTTGCTGTGTGCAAATTGGCTGCCACTTTCCCTCAGTACACCAGTGACTACACTTCAAAAATACATCATTGACTGTAAGGCAAATTAATGCCCTGCGATCATGGAAGGTAGCACAGAAAACATCGTCAAAACTGAGGACTAGCTCTCAGAACCTGATTAAGGGTGAAAGGGAAGACCAGTATTAAACCAGCTCATGAATACTGACATTGTCCACGATGGAACTGAGTTACATATGGGTCAACACATTGAGTTGACACATTGTAGATTTGAAAGCAACATATTTGGAGAAATATATGGAACAGGTTACCAGTCAAACCCAGCAATAGACTGAACAAGAGACAAGGGATCCTACCCGAAACGTCAACTTTCCTGCTCCTCTGGTGCTGCCTGGCCTGCTGTGTTCCTCCAGCTCCACACTGTGTTGTCTCTGACTCCAACATCTGCAGTTCTTGCTGCCTCCAATAGACTGAACACTACTCTTGAACACTAAGCCAAGAATGTATATCCAGCCAAGGTCACATAGAGTTGTACAGCACGGAAGCAGATCCTTTGGTCCAACTCATTCATGCCGACCAGAGATCCTGAATTAATCTAGCCCCGTTTGCCAGCATTTTGGCCCATATCCCTCTAAACCCTATTGTTGTACCCATCCAAGTGCCTTTTAAATGTTGTTATTGTACCTGCCGCCTGCACTACCTCTAGCAGCTCACTTCCTGCATGTACTACCCTCTGTATGAAAAAGTTGCCCCTTAGGACCCCTTTAAATCTTTCCCCTTTCACCTTTAAACCTATGCCCACTAGTTTTGGACTCCCCTTCCCTGAGAAAAAGACCTTGGCTATTCACCCTATCCATGCCCATCATGAGTTTATAAACCTCTGCAAGGTCACCCCTCAGACTGCAACACTCCAAGGAAAATAGCCCTACCCTATAGCTCAAACCCTCCAAACGAAGCAACATCCTTTTGTAAATCTTTTTTGTACCCTTTCAAGTTGCACAACATCTTTCCAAAAGCAGGGAGCCTAGAATTGAATGCAGTATTCCAAAAGTGGCTTCATCAATGTCCTGTACAGCTGCAACAAGACATCCCAACTCCTATACGCTTTACCAATAAAGGCAAGTGTACCAAATGCCTGTCAAGCAGCCCTTGAGCTCTGCCAATTTGACCTTCAAACCTAAAGTAACTGACTCCTAGTTACGCTTGAATAAAAGCAAAACACTGGATGCTGCGTATCTGAAACCAACACAGAGAATGCTGGAGAAATTCTGCAGGTCTGGCAGCATCTGTGGAGAGAAATACAGAGTTAATGTTTCACAATGGCAAAAGAAGCCATCCCAGAAGATTATAGAGCTCTGGAGATACTGTAGATAGGAGAGGACAAGGCCACAGAGGGACTTTAACACAAGGATAAGAATTTAAATTTGAGGCTTTGCCAGGAGTGAATGTAGATAGGTCAATTAACACTAGAAAAGAGGAAAAAAGAAAAGAAGTGGTCCTGGGAACGCGTTGTAATGGACATCAATGTCATGTAAAATTTTGCAAGTGAATCAAAACCTCCCATGGCAGCAAGACAACTAGAAATTCCTTGTCATGTGGTTTTTGCACCATGTGCCTCCAATAACACACAGCTACAAAGGACACCCACAGAAACAATGACAGATTAATGACCACCAGTAAAGAATATGCAAGTATCTCCAGAATCCCACAGTACTGCACAAAGTCACAACACATACAATTACGATAAAAGAATGAACTAATTTTATCAAGAAAGATAATGGTCTTTCGAACAATTTCTAGCAGATTTATATTGCTGTTATTTCCTTACAGGTGTGGTCATTTATATTCATGAATATATCTGACCTTGGCTTTGTGCAGTCATAGTATCCTTACCTCTGAGGTAGGAGACCTGGGTTCGAATCCCACCTGTTCCAGGTGTATGCCATAACATGCCTGAACAGTTTTAATTAAAAATAGCCAGCTGGCCCAGGGAGAGGGCCCTTGTTTGTGCAGTAGTAGTGTCCTCACCTCTCTGCCAGGAGGCCTTTGCTGCAGTCTCATCTCTTTCTGTGTGTAAAAACATCTCTGAACATATGGATTAGAAAGTATCTACCTGACCTTGGGGGAGGCACACGTGTCAAATCAGCTTCTTCTAGGTGGTGAAATTTATCTAGCGGCTTTTTAAAAACCCATAGACTTTACCATCAATACAGTAGCTTGACCTGTTGTAATGCAGGGAATCTCAATAGTTAAATTATACACAGCAAGGTCCCACAAACTATAAAGAGGTAGTGACCAAATCATTTTTATTTTTTAAGCAACATTTAAAGATAGGTAAGTAGTGGGCTCTCCCATGCTGTTTCAATAGGACATGGGATATTTTACTTCAACCTGAGATGATGAACAGCAGCCTCCTTTTAATGTTGAACGAAGAATGTCGCCTGTGATAGTGCAGCACTCTCTCAGAACTGTTTTGAAGTGTCAGTACAGGTTTTATTATACTCCCCATATCTGGCATGGCAATTGATTTCACAAGCTTCTGATTCAAAGGTTAGAATGCTTTCTGGTAATCTATCCATTAATACTTGGATGCAAGTGTTACACATACAATTATTTCCATTCAACCCATTTTGAAATCTGCTGCACAGTATTTGTTGGGGTTACCTCTACAACCCCAGTTCAAACACTACAATTGCAGAACAAATTATTCAATCAATTCTCCTATATAAGCATTCACCATTTCCCTTGTGTTTTGTCAAAAACAATATAGCGAACATCTTAAAGCATTTTCACACAATCGCAGTGTTTGTTCTGTTAGAGCTTTGTGTGTGTGTTTGGGGGTGGGGATAGAAGGTGAGATCTATAGTGCTTGGAAGTATACTTTCCACTCAAAAGGTTTACCACTGTGCTTCTAATGATGTCATTGGCAAAACAAAACAATACATGGTGTAAATACCTGGAATGCATAAACTGTTTGAGTACATTTCTATTTTGTAAACAAAGTGATGCTTAACAAAGATAAGAATTGCCTGTTGATAGTGGGAAGCACATACAAGCCAACTGTGTATACATTGCATGAGACTCCCTTGATAGAAAAAGGTCAGGAATTGCCACATACGCCTGAGGTGTCTGGTGAAAAGATTGTGCATTTGCAAACCAATACTGTCAAGCTTTTCTGCTATCAATTCCAATGCCCACATTTATAATAAAGCTACCTATGTAAATTTTTTGCACTGCAATTACTACTTGACAGTGGAAATATTATACTCCTCCTGCACCAAGGTAAATTTGGACTACTTGTATAAATGAAATGATGAGAATCCTTTGTTTTAATTCCTCTTTACTGAGGCAGTTTTTTGAAGATATGGTACTTTTTTTAACGATATTTTATATCCTCAAAACATTCAATTTTAGTTTGGTTTTATTTTTCCATGGAACCTTTGAGGACCAAGAACACCTGAGGTATCTCCTCTAACGCTGCAAGTACTCAGGAGGCTCCCTAGACATGGACATGTCTATCCCAGTGCCAGCATCTATTGTGAAAAACCCTCTCCCTAGCAGCACTAAATTCAAAAATAACACTTTTTTGGAGCACTTTTAACGTGGTAGCAGGTAAACTGAGGTGGGGGGTGGGGGTGGAGGTCAAGTTGGAACAAAGTCGAGTTGGAATTATGTCAGTAGTTATCCTATGGGTCCTCTTGGATCCCTTGACACTTTGGAAGAATTTCCCTGTTCCTTTTTGAGAACCTATTGTCCGGGCCAAAATGTACCACTCAACTAGGAACTTGCTGTGTACAAATTCTCTGCTGCAGTTGCTACTTGACAACAGTGACTACACTTCAAAAATACTTCATTGGCTGCAAAACACCTTGGGACCTCCTAAGGCCATGAAAATTTCTAAAGAAATTTCTTTCCTCTCCTCCTCTTTTTATCTTCTCTTTCTGACAGCATGGTACTCATTGAATAAACACGAGTAAAGAATACAATTGTATAGGAACAAAAATAGCAGGTTAAGTGTAAGAAAATATCATTAAAGTGTGAACAGCAGGAAATCCAAAGTAATTAATTTATGAATTAAATCAAATACAGCAGTGAAGGCAGGATGAGTGATGTGTTGCTGCTGCAGTATGTGGAAGCTGCTGGACAGGAAGGTGATTCAGAGTAAGCACATCTGTAGTAAGTGTTTGCAGTTCAAGGAACTTCAGGTCTGAGTTGAGGAGCTGAAATCCAAGCTGTAGACATTGCAACACATCAGGGAAGGGCATTTTGCTCCAGAGAACAGTTTCACACCTCAGATGAGGTCATTCAAATTTGGTCTGGGAATAAATGTGATCAGGGACAGGAAGGTCTGGCTGAAGGTGAGCAGCTATGGGGAGCCAGGGCCTCATTCCCTGCAATTGTCCAACAGTTACGAGTTCTTGCAAGCTACACAGATGAGAATTAGGACTGTAGGAAGGGTGAGCGAACTGACCATGGCACCTTGGTACACGGAGTCATTCAAATGGGGCAGGAAATAAGAATGTAGACGTGGTAGTTGGACTGTATAATTAGGGGCTAGGTACTGTTCTCTGCAGCCATGAGTGGAAGTTCTAAAGGCTATGTTGCCTGCCTGATGCCAGGGTTAAGGGCACCTTGGAGCTGGAGAAGAACTTGGAGTGGGAGAGGAGGGGGGAATCCAGTTGTCATTATCCGCGTTGATACTAATGACATTGATCAGTCTAGAATAGGGGCTCTGCTGAAAGAATATGAACAGTTAGGCGATAAATTACAAAGCAGAACTTACAAGGGAATAATCTCTGGATTACTACCTGAGCGTTGGGCAAACTGGCATAGGGTAAATAAAGTCCGAGATTAAGTTTAATATGGTGTGGAGCTGGAGGAACCAAGCAGGTCAAGCCGCATCAGAGAAGCAGGAATGTCGACGTTTCAGGTCAGGACCCTTCATCACCTAAATGGATATGATCTTGCAGCCATTACAGATAAGTGGTTACAAGGAAATCAAAGCTAGGAATTAAATATTCAAGTGCATATGACTTTTTTTGAAAGAACAGGCCGGAAGGAAGGTGTAACAGGGTAACTTTGTTAGTACAGAATGGAATTGATACAATAATTAGAAATGAACTTGGATTGGAAGATGTAGAATCCGTATGGGTGAAAAATAACAAGGGTAAGAAAAGCCTGGTAGGAGAAGTCTATAGTGTTCTAACGGTGGATACACAGTAGGGCAGAGCATAACTCAGGATAAAGAAGTCATGTAAACAGGCAGTACAATAATCATCAGTGTCTTTAATCTTCTTGTAGCTTTGGAAAGTCATTGGTAGAGGTATCCATGAGAAAGTGTTTATAGAGTGTATTTGGGACAGTTTCTTAGAACAATATATTGTGGATCCAACTCAGGATCAGGCTGTTTTGGATCTGGTTATGCAGGTTTAATAAATAATCTCACAGTAAAAGATTCAAATGACTGCTCAACTTAAATAATTGCAATTACAAAGAAATGAGGGCGGTGTTAGTTCGAGTGGACTGGGGAAAGGAATTGAGCAGCGAAGACAGTTGAAGAGCAGTGGCAAAGCTTTAAGCAAGTAGCCAAGCTTCATAACAGAGATATCCTAGTGAGGAAGGATGATTCTAAGAAAGGGATAAACCTACGATCATTAACCAGTGAAATTAAGAAAAGCATCAAATTGAAAGAAAAATCATAAAATGTAGCAAAGACGAGTGGTAAACCCAAGGATTGCAAAACATTTAAAGATGATTTTTAAAAAAGGAGAAAATAGACTGAGGATAAACTTGTAATTAATATAAAGACAGTAAGAGCTTCTTTAAATATATAAAAAGAGTGAGGCCGTTGTTGTTTTTATTCATTCATGGGATGAGGGCATCACTGACTAGGCAGCATTTATTGCCTATCCCTATAACAGCCAACCACATTGCGGGTCTGGAATCACATGTAGTCCAGACCAGGTAAGGATGGCAATTTCCTTCCCCTAAAGGTCATTAATGAACCAGATTTCATTAAGAATCATTAGATGATTAATTCCAGATATTTATTGAATTCAAATTCTGTCATCTGCCATGGCAGGATTCGAACCCAGGTCTCCGGAACGTTATCTGGGTCTCTGGATTAACAGTCCAGCAATAATACCACTAGGCCATCGCCTCCCCTTAATTAGCTCCTTAGAGGATGAGACTGGGGAAATAATAACATGGAACAAGGAAATAGCAGAGGGATTGAATGAATACTTCGCAACAGTCTTCATAGCAGAAGACACTAATAGCATTCCAAACATATTTAATCAATGGGCAAAAGGGGGAAGAGGAAATAAATGCAATAATTATTTTTGGAGAAAAGATACAAGGGAATGTAATGGGCTTATATCCCAATAAATTCTTAGGATCTGATGGAATGCATCCTAAGCTATTAAAAGAAATAGCAATACAGTGTACACACTAGTAGCAATTTTACAAAGTGCCAGATGATTGCAAAACAGTTGATGTAACACCTGTATTAAAAAGGGCAGGAGACCAAAAAATAACTAACCTCAGGCTAGTCAGCTTAATATTTGTTAGTGGGAAAATGTTTTAGTCTATTACAAAGGATGTAATAGCAGCACATTTAGAAATAGTTCATATTATTAAGCAGTCGGCATGGCTTCATGAAGGGGAAGTTATTCCTAACAGATTTACTAAAATTGTTTGAGCAAGTATCAAACAGGAAGATGAAGAGGAAGAAGTGGATATGTTTGGATTTCCAGAAGGAATTTGATAAGGTACCAAATATTAGGCTATTTAATAATGTAAGGGTCTGTGGTGTTGGAAGTCGTGTGTTGGTGTAAATTAGGATTGGCTAACTAATAGAAGACAGGGAATTGGGATAAATAGGTACATTATCAGGATCACAGCTTGTAATTAGTGGAGTGTCTTGGGAATCAGTGCTGTAACATAATTTTTTTACAATACATATTAATAACTTGACTGGGATAAGGGTATGTACCATGGTCAAGTTCGCAGATAATGAAAAATTGGGTGGGAAGGTAAGTGGTGAGGATGGCACAAAGAGTGTGCAGAGGGATTTAAACAGGGTAAGTGAGTGGACAAAATCTTAGCAAATGGAATATAAAGTGGAAAAATTTGAGGTATGCACTTTTGCAGGAAAAATAGAGGAGCTGACGATTATTTAAGTAGTGAAAGACTGCAGAAAGTTACAGTTTGGGAGTCCTTGTGATAAATCACAAGAAGCTAGCATACAAGTTCAGATAATAGGGAATGTTAACCCTTCAAAGGGAATGAAATATCAAAATAGAGAACAAACACACAGAATGCTGGAGAAAGTCAGCAGGTCTGGCAGCGTCTTTGGAGAGAAAAACAGAATTTTTCAAGTCCAATGTGACTGTTCTTCATACCTGGAAAAGAAGTTGCATTGAACTAAATGCTGGAATAAAATCAAAATACTGTGGATGGTATAAATCTAAACAAACAGAATACTGGAGAAACTCAGCAGGTCTGGTAGGATCTATGGAGAGAGAAAGAGTTAACATTTCAAGTCCTGTATGACTGCTTCAGAACAGAATTCCTCATCTGGAGTACTGAGCACAGTTTTGATCTCATTACCTAAGAGAGGAAATGCTTGACATCAATAGAACATAACACAAATTGACCAGATGGCAGGATTGTCATAAGAGAGATTGGACAGACTTGACCTATATTCTCTAATATTTAAAAGAATGAGAGGTGATCTCATTGAGCCCTATAAGAATTTTAAGTTGTTCAATGTGGGGGTGGTGGGAAATATTACCCCTGGTATGAGGATCTAGAAGCAGGGGATACAATCTCAATAAGACGTAATCCCGTTAACACTGATATGAGGGTGATCTCTGAGGATGGTGATTCTTTGGAATTCTCAACCCCAGAGGGTAGTGGAGCTTTCGTCAATGAGTGCTTTTATGACAGAGATTAATAAATTTCTACACGATAAAGATATCATTGGATGTGGGGATCATGCAGGAGAACAATGTTGAAGTAAAAGATCAACTGGGATCTAGTTGAATGGTGGAAGAGGCTCAATGAGACAAATGGCCCACTCTTGCTCCTATTACCAATGTTCCTATACAAGACCCAGTAATGTAAAGAGGCCATTGTTCTTACTGAGTTTTCTGTGGGGATTATCTTCTACCCCTGAGCTGCTCATTAAAATCAGTGTATCAATCATATAAAACCCCTAATGAGCTAATCAAAAGAAATTTCATAATAATCCCTGAGCACACTCTCTAAATTTATCTGTTGTAGCCATGAAAGATATACCAGATTTTTTTCTAACCCACTACCAGCAACATTATGAAAATTCAGAATCTCTGATGAAAGCACCGTAACTGTTGTGGCACACACAACAGTTAGTTTTCTATAGCTGTCAGCCTGGCTTGAAAGTATCGTTTGTTAGTAGACAATTTTTGTGAATTGAGTAAACATTGTGTAACTGCTACTTTCCACATTTTGGCATGTTTAGTTTAGAAAAAGAATCTAGAAGTTAGGGGTTGCTTAGGGACAGGTATGCTTACAAAAATGCTGTCACGCGTGGATATTGAAACAGTTCCATTCGAACTTCACCATCACTGGGTCAAAATCCTAGAACATCCTCCTGAACAGCACCATACGGGTGCCCACTGCTGTTCAAGGAGACAGCTTATCGCCACTTGCTCAAAGGTAATTAGTGATGGACACAAATCGTGACACATTTATCCTTGAAAGAATGAGACCTTATGCATATTCATTCTTTCGAATGTATCAGTTGCTTTTTCTGCAGCGTTTTATAATGCTGGTTTTACAGAGTTCTAGTGCCATGATATTAATACACAAAGCTATCTGACTTACTGAGGTTTGTAATTGTGTTTTCAATGGCTCCATTGCCACAAGCACTTTAGCTCACCTTTCTGTCTGTGCGTATGCAATTGACAACTAGAAACAATTTCAAAGACGTGGAGAAGATTTTTCATTTCGAATATGGAAGGCAGAATGGGCTGGTGGTGGGCACAAATCTGGCAGCTTAAAATTCTCATTCCTGTGTTGAAGTCCATCCACAATTTTACTCCTCCCTGCCTCTAACGTTCTCCTGCACTAATACAGATTGAAACCAAGGGCTGAATCTTATACTTTCTGGCCAAGTCTGAGTTATGCTGGGTTGCCTGGAGGGATTTTGTTTGCAGGACCAACTGAGCCTTCTCACTGTATCTCACCAAACCGCTACGTTTACAACTCACCCTGTCCCATGACATTGCTCACATTTGATTCTGGCCCCATCTTACCACATTCCATAATAATTCACTGCTGTATCACTTAACCATTATTCTTGTGTCCATATCATCCTTAAAAGACCACTGTTCACCCAGACATGCATGGTGTTAGCTGCTGACAACTTCGGTCCTCATCATAAACATCCCTTTTCTTTTGCGGCCTCTGTGTCAAATAGAAAATGAGGTGCTGTTCTTCCAGCTTGTGCTGAGCTTCGCTGGAGCACTGCAACAAGCCTGAGAGACATGTTGGCCATGACCATGACCCACTCCCTGGCTACAGAGGCATAAACCCCCGGACCCTGCCTGTATGCCTGACCATGGCCAGTCCTCTGCATTGGTATCATAGGCTGCCCTTGGTATGAATAAATTGGCATGAATGAGTTGTCTAACAATGTCTGTAGCAGGGAGGTGCAACACAAAGAGAGGGGCAACGCATTAAGATAGTCGGTGATGAGGGAGCCGGCAAGTCTGTGTCCTGTACAGTGCATGGGTCTGTGTTTAATATTCTTTCAAAGCTCCAACATCGGTGGTTGCTGCAGTCCACTCCCTCACAGGTCAAGTTACTAACTCCACCCATTCTGGGTGTTCTCACAGCCATTTTCTTTCCCATTGTGCTGCTGATTTCCAACATGATAGAGACAGTGAGCGCTCCTCAAGATGTTGGTGACCGTCTGCCACCCAAAACCTCCAAATCCCCTTCCTGGTAACCCTTCCCGCAAGCCCCATAGGCTTCACATTTTCCCAGGTCCCCACCCAACCTGTCTATGTGAGCCTACATTTGCTTGCTATTTTGCACCACCTGTGTAAAGTGACCATGCCAGTTGTGGCCATCCACTGTCCCTTCTTGAAGCCAGAATGCTCTTTACCAAGGACAAACCTCACTTCTGCAAGGTCCTTTTCCCATCCATGCTTTCCCCTTGCAGAATCTGTTGCCTCTTACACAATTGTCCTCCCTTCCATGACCTCAGCCTGCAGTCCCCAGTCCAGAAGAATAGCTTTCCAAGTCTCCTTCCTGTGGCTCCCATTTTTGCTTAATTTTTGCAGGCAGAGATGATTGACCATTCGTGGCCCAACTCCTTGAGTGACCCAACTGGACAGCCCCAGACATGAAGTGCCTGGACACCTGGCTACTTGCTGTGTATTTCGCTGATCACATTTGCCCTACCCCCTGACTGGACACGATGGAGCCACAGAACTGACTGTGACCCACTGGACAAAAAACTGAAAAAAAACTGCAGATGCTAGAAATCTGAAACAAAATAGAAATTGCTGGAAAATCTCAGCAGATCTGGCAGCAACTATGGAGAGAAATCAGAGTTAACATTTTGGGCTCAGTGACCTTTCTTCAGAACTGACAGTAGCTAGGAAAAGGATGTTTTTTATACAGAAGATGGAGTGGAGGGAGGGGGAGTGTAAGTGCTAGATGGATATACAGCCCACAGAGAAGGAGAAAAAGAGTTGGACAGACAAAGGAGTGGTTAAAGGTATGTCTGGAGGAATGAATAGCTGCTAATGGTGCCTATTGGTGGCTGACAGTGGGTAGTGTGTGGTAGCAGTCCATATGATGCCAAGGCCTTGTGTGTGGGGGTGGGGGAAAGCATGGGGAAAGGTGTGCAAGCCCTAAAATTGTTGAATTCTAGTATTAAAGTCCAGAAGGCTGCAGGGTTCCAAAATGGAAAATGAGACAATGCACTTGCATTGCATGTACATGCCAACACAAACACAAACACAAGCACACAGGTGAATCCATGAGGTGAATTTGTATTTGCAGATACAAACTATTTTGTTCAAAAATCACACAA
>NC_063357.1:10612811-10637811 GCF_021869965.1 Rhincodon typus | reverse complement strand
ACTTCTGTGTCTCAGTCTACTCCCTCTCTCTAACTCCACACTCCCCTCCCCATATGTCTTCTCCCCACTCCTTCCCTCCATCTCCCTCATAGAGAGGAAATGTGTAAAATACAGTAGTTGAATAATTAAAACAGTTTCGATTGTTGCTTTATAATGTTTTATTACTGGTTTAAATTTCAAGCAAATCCTGATGTTTCCTTGTTCTCACATGTGTGGTTACGTATTCTAACATCTTTCTCTAATCCAGAAAATTCCTAAATCTGGAGATAATTTGTCCCATACATTCTGGATGAGAAGGGTTATAATGAGTTAATAACTGTAGAAATTTCTTCTCCCCAGATCCTTCCAAAGACATTGAATTGCAAGATGTTATTTTTGGATTACAATCAATTCATGCATTTTCATTTTAGAGATTGACTAGGCCACTACTTAATGACTAGGATTGTTCTTCGTATTTTTAGGCATGAATGGTATAATTGAAGTTGACTCGGTGCTAGTCATTGCCTTGAATCTCTAAGCAATTCACAAATAAGACATTGAATGATAGAATGAGTTAAAGGGAGATGTTTTTAAAGAAATAAAATTGAACTTCGTATTAATCCATCAATGGAAATAGCATGTGTATGCTAATTGTAATCTGAATAAGAAGGTTACTACACATTGCTACATATTCCATTATAAACAGTTGCAGCATTTGATCGGAACATGTAGGTAGAGAGGCATGGATTGTTTTTCTATACTCTGGTTTCTTTATGTAAGTAGGTAATGATTAAATGTTGGCTATTGTTGTTCAAGTTGCATTAAAATGGTCACATCCTGCTCAATGGGGTAGCTTGATAGCTACATTTTAATGAACACTGGAATTGATGTTTAACTTATTATTCAAAAATACATTTACCCATAAAACTGCAATTCAGTTACTAAGTTGAAGTGACTAGAAAATGACAAGGTAAGAGAAGCTCTGCTTTTCTTGGGGATTTCTAATAGTTGGTTTGCTAACTGAAGAAAAACAATAAAAACAAAAAGGACATTCAGACGTCAATCTCCCATTTTCCATTAGTCAGTGGATTCTCTTTGTTTGGAGAAAGTTCAGCAAGAAAGGTTTGCAGACACCTAAGGACAGATGTCCAAAATCTTAGACATTGAGACCTGCCTTTGAATAGATGACAGTTCCAAAGTCTGACGATCATAGACATAATACCGTTTCCTAAAGTATTTATCCCTATTTTTGCTTTTGCCATCAGTCAGTTCATATTTGGATGTTAACTCAAGCAAAGAAAGAGCTGGTTGATTTTGCATTTTTGCTTTTATTGGAAGGCAGTTTTACCACTTTGTATTGGCTTGGATAAGGACGATGTTTTCTAAATTCTCATTCTGTTTGTTAATTTCGTACTTGACCTCTGCTTCTATACCCATTCCAAGATCAATTAAACTACTCATATCAACATAATCCATATTTCTCCAGCTCTCATTTGTTTGAAACTACCCTGTCCTTAATCATTTCTTCAATTAAAGTATATCCTGTTTTTACATAATACCTCACCAGGCCTGCCACTTAATGTATTGTATGAACAAATGCTCAGATATAAAGCATTCTGTTGCATTCCTTTCTTTCAAAACCCCTCCAATGTATAAAACCACTCCTTTTCACATGAGCAAGTGAAAAAAATTACTTTCAAGTTTTGTTTTCCCATTAGAAAATTGCCTTGGATAATTTACAGGATCTGACATTGTGGTTAGCCAGGTTAACATTTGTTGATCCTAATTAACCCTAGATATTAACTACTTAAACGCAATTCCGTTTCTATCCTGTCCATAAGTTGATTTCAGTCATTGCCCCAAGCCAGTTTTCAGAAGGCACTCACTGTTGAAAGAAATGTAATAGAATATATTAATCCTAAATCTTTACGATTACTGCTTTAATAGGGCAATGCAGTCTAGCAAAGAGGTGGCACACATTACACCAAATGATAGCACCCAAGAAGAATATTATTGATTTTGAATCAATTCGTAGGAATGAAATGGTAAAGTATTAACAATTCATTTCCTTTGTAACTGAAAACTTCATTAAAGAATTCTCCAGTAACTCATTAAGTCTATTTGGTGCGCAGCTGAGCTAAATAGACCAAAAGATTCTAAGTCTTTTCAGGTTTAGCAATTCTGTACTGTGGGATTGTAGGCATGTTGCAGTTGAACCAGGTACTTCTGAGTAGAGGGGGAAGAATTGGTTTTCCTTTATTCAACTTGACCCTTTGTTAATTGTGAAAAGGTTTTTACTTTTGGTCATGTTTAATCACTGAGCCTGCCCAATACTCATCTTTACAAGACCCGTCCTGTCTCGGAAGTTATTGACTGTGCTTTCCGCCCCACCACAAGATTTATTTTTTAAATTATTTTACCCCCCCACCCACTGTGGTTCTTCTGCCAATAATCTTTTCTTTGTCTCCAGTTTCAAAGCAAACCAAATTGTGAACCCTCATTGTGTCTCCCTTCCTGTACATCCAAGATTAGACTTAATGTCTGCCCATCTCACTGCTCTGTGCTTCTGCGGGCAGATGCTAAACCTGTTCTAGGCTGTACATTTTGTGGAAAGTTAATGAAGGCAGATAAAAGCTAATTTGTGAAATGTAGCTATTTAAGTAACAGAATCCTTTATAAAAGTTTGTTTATTTCAAACCATAGCTTGGGAATGAGTAGCAGTGGCAGCTTAATACCCTGATTGCTTTATTTTTCACGTTAAAGTTTGCCTTTTAAAACTTTGGTAATTCTGATCTATTGCAACTAATGATAGATGTATTAATGTACAGTTAAATTTAGAAATGCATGTCACATCTGGCCTAAATTGATGATTGGTCTGCAATGCTTAACCAAGGACAGTTACAATGCAGCAATCACTGGCTTCATTCCATATCCCAAATTTTGTATTGAATCCCCAAATTGAATCCTTAAGGCAGTAATTTGTGTAATTTTCCTTTGAAGTCTGTTGTTAGTTGGGAATAGTTGTAAACAGCTTGAAGTTTAGGGAAAGTGGGCATTGGGGATTAAATGTTTCAGAATGAAAATGCCCATCCTATTTACTTTTTAATGTGAATTTGGTTGTTCCAAAAAGAATAATTGGAAATCAAATGCCAGAGCATTGAACAATTAAGTCATGAAATATGAACATTTCCAAAAAGAACAAATCAAGGCCTAGGTAGTTGAAAACAGCTAAAGTTTCAGCTTGGTGATACTTCAGGAAGCCTTATGCTTGATAGAAGCCAAGCACAAATAATATAAGCCAACTTCAGTTGACCTGAGTTTCAACTGTAAATTTTAAAAAAAGGATTGATAGTTGGGAAACTGTTCAGCCATTTAACTTCACAGAACATATATGTTCTGTACAGAATAAAAAAACCAATCTTCCAGTTGCCTGCTACTTCTAGACATCCACCCTGTTCCCTAGCCAACATCTGTCTCAAACTTTTGCTGCAGTGCTCCAGTGAAGCTCAGTGCAAGCTGAAAGAACAGCACCTCATTTTCTGCTTGGGGACCCTGCAGCCTTCTGGACTCAATATTGAGTTCAACAAATTTTGAGTTTGAGCTTTCTCATGTGCTTACTCCAAACGCCACACACCAGGCCTTGTTATCACAAAGTCTGCTGTTACATGGAATTCATTGTTAGTCACCTAACAGTCCCCATTACAGGTAGTTCTGCTACAATATGTGTTTTGTTAACACAAATTGGCTGTGATGCGATTGAATAGCAGTTTGGATAATGCAAACTTTCTGCTGTATGGATGTAGTGATTTTCTGTAGCGCAAGGTCACACAAGAACACAACTATCGTGTTATAGGAGAACTACCTGTACTAGCTATTCACCCTCCTAGCTGAATCATTATCCACTCCTATGTCTGTCCAACTGTTCTGTCTATTTGGGATATATCCCAACCTATCATTTAATCCTTACCCATTCCTCCCACTCTATCTTCTGCATATGAACTGACATTTTCCTACCTACCATCAGTTCTGAGGAAGAGTCACTCAAACTGAAATGCTAACTCTGATTTCTCTCCACAGATGCTGCCAGACTTGCTGAGATTTTCCAGCAATACGTTTTTGTTTCTGATTTACAGCATCTGCAGTTCTTTCCATTTTTATTTTGTTCAGCCATTCTATTAATCTGTTTTTGCAGAGAAAATATCCCCCCATCCTGAATATTTGAATTGCCACAATATCCATAGCCTTTGGGAGAAGGTTGTGATTTCTGTCATGTGCAAAATTGCTTCCTGATTTAATTCATAAATTCTCTCTCCCTCCCTCTCTCCCTCTCTCTGGATTGCACCACCAGCAGAATTTTTTTTTCTATCTACCTAATTAATATCTTTCACTTTTCATGATCTGGATGAAATCACCCCAAATGACCTAAACTCATTGGGTTAAACCAGACTTATTTCCCAATTTACCCTCAAATTATTTCCTTAAAACCATTCATGCTAGTCTCTATCGTGGTGTTAAAAATGCTTTTGTACAAATGAATTTCAGGCTTTAGGATGAAGTAGAAGCAATTTATCCATTCATGTAAGAGGAATGAAATGGATTACAGTTGAAATTTGGATGACTGAGAAAAGAAAACCTTTTGTTGAGTACAACTAGTTTCTCCACAGGCCTGTCAAATTTTCTTTTACAGAACCCTGATCTATTTTGGAATTTATTATTGACTGTACTATTCAACATGAGTTTTTTTTAAATTTTGCAACTCCCCTGTGGTTCTTCTGCCAATGATTCTAATTTTGAAACCAAAAAAAGTCCCCTATTAATTTTAACACGATATTGCCTCTTTCCCCCTTCATTTAACAAAATGCATCGTTCACAGTTACCGCTATTAGTCTTAGTTTTCCACTTGTTTACCTATCTCCCTAGAGTGCTTCTGAAGCCTGTTATTATCCCCCTTTGTAAATATCCTAGGTTAACGAGAGCACCGCTTCGTTTCATTTATGATTTCAGAGTTCAAAGCTGGATTGAGGCGTCAATTCTCCAGTACGTTTGCTAACAACGTTATTTCGGCTTCTGCCTCCTTAGCAACTTGCAAACTGAAAGTATCAGTGACTGGGTGGGATTATTTTTGTCCCATCAAAAAATAGTCTAAAGTTTATTTGTATCTCAAATTCTTGGGCTACGCCTAAAACATACGTAGGAACAAGTTACTTTCTTAATTTTATTTTATTCATTCATAATTCAGGTAGACAAATTCTAGAAAAGAGCAGCTAAAATAAGCAATTAATTTTAGGTAAATAGGCATATGCGAGAGTTCTGCACTAACAAGGGACAGGATCAAGTGCACATGAGTGAAGAATCGGATGATTCAGCTGTGTTATTGCGCTTGCTGTCCCTGTTGCGTCGTCATGTGTAGAATGTGTCCAATTCTTTGCGACATGTTAAATAGTTAACGTAATTGTTTTCCCGATGTAGGTTGTACATTTGATCCGTCATTGATCAATCTCAAAGATAATACAGGGAGGTCGGCTCTGTTGCTGAGAAGAAAACCGGTGGAAGGAAAGTGAGAGTAGTTTTGAGCTGTGAATGATTCAAATTCAACGTAGATGCACCTTGGTGCAGTATCAATCAACTGTCGCATTATTTTGTGATCTGAACAACGTTCGTTGAAATCACTGTCCCCGTGAGGACAATTAATTTGCGCAACTTGGCTTTCATTATGACCAAAAAGCGAGCTAGCATAAATTATTTTAATAATGACCTCTCGTTTGAAATCCAAGCTAATACATAGTAACGGATTAATGAATAAAATTGGTATTAAATGTATATACCATCTTTTCTTGCTCGCTAGTAGTCCTGAAGGGTCACTGGACTCGAAACCTTATCTGCTTTTTAGAGATGCCGTCAGACCTGCTGCGTTTCTCGACCAATTCCTGTTTTTTGTATTCTTTATCGGGTTGGCTTCTGTTAAGAAACGGGAATTGCGCTGCATGCAAATTGTATCCGTGACAGGAACGCCATTGTGCTGCGAGAAGGATTAATATCCGATTTTTCTTTTATCTTGCTGCTGAAATATCATTTCTGGAGTTGCCGCCTAATTGGTGCTGTTTATTTGCACCGGACGGGAGATTTCGAATGGAAATGTACCTTTCCTAAGCGTCACTAGGGATGTGATAAAGAAATCTTTGGGCCCGAAACTACCGTCTCTGCGGTTATCCCACTGAAATGATCTTGACCAGTTGAGGGGCAGTAGATTATAAATGAAACTGCGTTTATCGCCAGTAGGCTTTTATTTAACGATTTTTAGTTAATCTGAAGCATTTAACTTGGTTTCCAGCTATCATGTGATGTGTTCCTAAATTCTAGTTTTATCTGTTCTGTGGAACCTCGAAACATTTTCCAAAATGCACTTTATTCATAACGTTTGAAAAGGTACATTACAAAGCATTTAAACTCGAAAATAACAAGTTGCAACAAAATTTGACTTGTCTTTATACATGTTAATCTCAAATAAAAACTCAATAAAATTGTAATATTTTTAATGTTTATAACCATCTGTTCTGTTACTCAGTTCTCCTTAACGTAAGGTATGATTTATCTGGTTAGCTCGCAAAACAATATCTTTCGCTAACTCGGTATATGTGCCAATAATAATCAAATCAAAATAAACACCAAGGCCTAAACATTTCGAGTTGAAAATTGCAGTTTTCCCTCTACACCATGTTGCGTAAGGTGCCTCAACAGAATTTGACGTTTGTAATGCCCATTCCGTCTCAGACATTCAGCTCCGGGAGTTCAGCATTTTCCATTGACTCCCTCCCCATACGCGAAGTATCAAACGCCTTGCGGAGCGCGCCCTTTCTGTCACTGCATCTCTGTGGCAGTTGCCAAAAACTTTAGTGCGCCCCTCACCAAGTAGCCTTGGACCTTTGCATGTGCCAATCTGCAAACAAAATACTCCTGGACAATGCTTCACGTTGGAAGACCAAGTTTTGGGAACACGGCAGTGTGGAATAAAGTGTGCTTCAGTTTGAAAATATACTTCCGGTATTCTTCTTCAAGTGAAGTTAGACTTTCCATAAAAGAATAATTGAACACCAATATGCCAAAGCTTTCTACAATTAAGTCACGAAAAATGAAAATTTTTGAACAAAAGAAAATCAGCAGGTCCAGGCAGTGAAAAGCAGCTGAAATATCAGATTGGTAATATTTCAGGAAGCTCCACATGCTTGCTGGAAGCCAAACACGAAAATTAGCGCGGTGCTAGTGACCCCCATCTCTGAGCTAGGTGATCTGGGCTTAAGTCCCACCTGTTCCAGAAGTGTGTCATAACATTTCTGAACAAGCTGATTAGAAGACATCTAGACCGACTTCTGTGGACCCGAGTTTCGACTGTATGTTAACTAAAACGGATTCCATTCTATTCCCATGATTGTCAAACAACAGTTCCAGAAAGTTTGGTAAATGATTACTTCAACATTTTGGTCCCGTTTAATGATGAACTGTCCCAGTTACAAAAACGAGGGACAGAAGAGAATGCCCTCATGTTTCAAATAAGCGAGGAAGAATATTGAGACTGAAACAAATTAAATCCCACCACGTTTCTCGTGTTCTCATTTTTCAGCATAACATTTATTATAAACCCAAATCTGGAGGGATGTGTGATAGATTAATAGTTGAGCACCTTTATTCTTACGGAAAGCTCAACTCATTTCACACGATTCTTGAATAATAGTCCTTTGATACTGTGTAATAGCACAACCCTGTTAATATGTTTTATCTCTAAGGTTGATTCTGAGTGCGCGGCTCTGCTGATTTAATAAATCTTTTTGGAGACGTGGTACATGGAACAATGATTTATTTAAGCGATTAGATCATCCAATACAGCTTCGCTTTCATCCATAATTGCAGGCTTGAATTTTGTAAATGGGCAAGAATGAAATGATAGTTAATTTTACCTGAGGACAGTCTGCTTACTGAGGAGAATCCAATGCTGTTAAAACGGCTAACAAGGATTGTCAAGCACAGACGCTGGGGCTGCTTGACGTGTTATTACTGCCGCCTATTGGAAGACCTGAATTAGTATTTGGTTTCCTTTCCAAGCGCAGTGGTCAGATTTCGAAGTCATAAATAAGGGGAATTGGCGCACAGAGAATGCTGATGATAAGCCATAAGAGAGATGAATGCTAGGTAGGAATGCAATAATCGCTTATTGCAACTAAAAATCTCTATACCTCAGAAAAAGGCCATTCAGCCTGACAAGTCTGCACTGACCCTCCAAAGAGCATCCTATCTAGACCCTGCCCCTCACTTACCATGGCTAATTCACCTAACCTGCAAATCTTTGAACTGTGGGAGGAAACCAATGCACCTAATGGAAACCCACACAGAGAGTCAACCACGGCTGGAATCAAACCCAGGTCCTTGGCATTGAGAGGCAACAATGCTAACTGCTGAGCCACTATGGTTCTGCATCTCAGTGGCACTTTCTTGCATTTTCTTATACCCTGTAACCCAATGTCATCTATGACACCCCACTTTGAAAGTTCCCGACCAGAAATGTCAACGTTTCTACTCCTCTGATGCTGCCTGACCTGCTTGTTCCTCTCCAACAGCTGCAGTTCCTGCTATCTCTGAGTGATCTATAACCCTACAATCTATTTCCTTTGGTATAGGTGTGGGATGGGGTTAAATTTGCAAATTTTTACCATGATTTATATGAGAAAATATTTTCAGTTTTTGGCTAACATTTAAGGTAAAGAATTACTCCTTTCCATCAAAAGAGAACAGACAATTTGTTCTCAGCACATGGACAGCACTGATAAGTTGGTGTTCATAGTCCATCGCTGAAATAATAAGGGCACGTAACAAAGGCAGTACATTAATCATGGTTGACTTTAATCATCATGGGATTAGGATAGCCATGAGGAATAGTTTTCCTAGAACAATATGTTAAATGTTAGATGATAAATGATGACAGAGTAAATACCCTAGAAAATAGTGATCATAACATGATAGAATTTAGCATTCAGTTTGACAGGGGTCAGAAATTTCTGTGCTGTGCTTAAATAGGGGTAGTTATAAAGGAATGAGGGTAGAGTTGGCTGGAGTGAACTGGGAAAGGAGTTTAGCAGCAAAGACAGTTGAGAAACAGTTGCAAACATGTAAGAAAATAGTTCATGCCTCACAGCAAAGATATATCCCAGTAACAAAGAAGGATTCTAGGAAAAGGTTAAGCTAAACATGGTTAACCAGAGAAATTAAGATAGCATCAAATTGGAAGAAAAAAACATCACAATGGTGCTGACCATTGGAGGCATAGAACCCTACTAGTCAGCACTGGAGGCTCACATTTTTTGTCTGAATAGTTTGTTCTGCTTTTTATTTGCAGGTACAAACACCACAAGATAGAAACGAATAGATGTTGCACGTATGTTGCAATGACTGGTCTCCTGCAGTATGTGTTCACCTGTGTATCCTATCTGACTGATGCTTAAATTCTTCAGCTTGGGAGAAATTTGTTGGGATAGAATTGCTCCTTAGTCAGTTAAATTACAAGTATTTTCAGAGTGTGGACTGCATCTTCTATATTGTGAAAACATTCAAATTATGGTAGATAGATTTAGTAAGTTTCTAGGAGGCCTTAGGAACCTAGGGTACTTGTTATTCAACTATTCACTGGAATCTATTACTCATGCCATGTCCAGTCAGAGTGGAGTAACACTAATTGGCCCCCAACCAGACCGAGGTTAGAATCTAAACTCAGGATTTGAGCTAATCTGACGTTGACATTTGTAAGTAAACAGCTTTAACAGCTGCAATGTACCAGTACAGGAACTCCAAATGAGAGCTCCAACTTGTAATCAGCCCAGATCCTCACTTTGACATTCTTTGCTCACAAAAATGATTATAGCCAATAAAATTTGTTTCCAAGACACACTCAAAATGAATAACTTCATACTAGAAGATTATAAAAGTCAGCAGCCTGACAAATACTGAAATACACACAAATTCTGAAATCCTAAGAACATTAGAAAAGGAATGCCTCTCTGCTTCTTAAAGGACCAGTCATTTCAATTAATGATTTAAAGGTCATTGAGTTGGAATGTCATGCCTAAATAATCATTCTCCAATCTTTTACATGTGGCAAGTGGAGCAAATGAGTTGCAGGGTATTCCAATTGAAGTGGACACCTTCCCCAGGCCAACTGAGTTTGGGGGACACCACCTGAGTGAAGGCAATTGCATCGCCTCACTTAGAACATATTCTGAACAGAGGGACTCTGGGTCAGCCCACAATAAAACCCAAAACAAAGCCAAGCCATGACCAAATGGATAAAATTTTCTTCAGGATCCAGGTCAGCAAGCCATGGAGCCATACACCACGAAAGCAGACCCTTTGGTCCAACCAGTCCATGCCGAACATAACCCCATATTAAACTAGCCCCACCTGCCTGCTCCTGGCCCATATCCCTCCAAGCCTTTCCTATTTGTATTTCCATCCAAATGTCTTTTAAATGTTGTAATTGTGTCTGCATCTACCACTTCATCAGGAAGTTCATTCCACATGCACGCCATCTTCTATGTAAAAAATTTGTCTCATGTCTTTTTTAAATCTCTCTCCGCTCATCTTAAAAATGTGTCCTCAAGTCTTGAAATTCCCTATCTTAGGTAAAAGACAACTATCATCAACTCTATCTATACCTCTCATTATTTTATAAATTTCTATCAGGTCACCTCTCAATCTCCTACACTCCAGTGAGAAAAGCCTCAGCCTATCCAGCCTTTCCTTATAACTCAAACATTCCATACCAGCAACATCCTGGTAAATCTCTTCTGAACCCTCTCCAGCTTGATAATATACTTCTTATAACTGGGCGACGAGAACTGGACACAGTATTCCAGAAGAGACCTCATCAATGTCCTATATAACCCCAACATAACATCCCAACCTCTATACTCAAAAGATATGAGCAATGAAGCAAACATGCCAAACGCCTTTTTAACCATCCTGTCTGCATATGACACAAACCATAAATAATTATGTACCTGCAACCCCAGGTCCCTTTGTTCTACAACACTGCCCAAGGCCCTACCTTTAATTGTACAAGCCCTACTCTTGTTTGTTGTACCAAAATGCAATAGCTTGCATTTATCCAGATTGAACTCCATCTGCCATTTTTCAGCCCTTTGACCCATTTGATCAACATCCCTCTCTAACCTTAGAAAACCTTCTTCATTGTCTACAATGCCACCAATTTTGGTGTCATCCGCAAACTTACTAACCATGACTTCTATACTCTCATCCAAATCATTTATATAAATGACAAACAAGAGAGGACCCAGAACCAATCCCTGTAGAATACAGCTGGTCACGGGCCTCCAGTCTGAACTACTAGTATGCTGACTTGAGACAACAAAACAGTCTCTGGCCTGAATTGAGTGAGAGAACTCATAGGCCAGCATCCAGGAGAGTGCTAACCCTGGAAAGTCTACATAGATCTCATTTGAAACAGTTAAATTGTTTAGCAACATCCATATCAGAAACAATCAAAATAAATGTCTGGTTAAATGGTCATCTGTTTCTAATGGAGGTCGATACCTGCGCTGCCACTTTAGTGATCGCAGAACCAGTCTTTAACAAAATTTGCTCTAGACTCCAACCCTTAAGTTGGTGCAAGATCTCAGCTGGACTGAGAACCTATACCAGGGAACCTTTACACAATAAGGATGCAACTTTGGTTCTGATCTCTTATGAGAAGCAGTTGGTTCAGTTAGCACTGATTGTAGTAAAAGGCTCGGGCCTAAGTTTGATGGGGTGAAATTGTTTGAGAAAGATTCACCTAGACTGGCTCAGCACTTTTTGATTAGAAAATGGCTCCCTGAGTGAAGTCCTAAATTAAATACCAGGAAGTTTTTCGGGAAGGTCTAGGGACTATTAAAGGAGCCAAGGCCACCTTGCATGTTGACCAGAAAGCAATTCCATGATTCCCAGTGCCATTTGTCCCACAAACAAAAGTAGAGGAAGAAATCAGGAGGCTGGAAAGCAAAGGAATCATCAAACCAGTATAGTTTGCAGAATGGGCAGCATCGATCATACCAATTATGAAGCCCAACAGGTTGATTCACCTTTTGTGGGAATTTTAAACTAACAGTAAACCACTTTTCACAGCTGGATAAACACCCCAATCCCTCACATAGAGGATTTATGTGCAAAGCTGGCAGGGGGCTGTCCTTCACGAAGCTGGACATGAGCCATGCATACTTGCAATTGTAATTTTTAGATGAGAATTCCCAGAGGTGTGCTATCATTAATACCCATAAGGGTTTGTACCAATACACAAGACTGCTATTTGGGGTATTGTCAGCCTGTGCAGTTTTTCATCAGGCAATGGAAAACATTTTACAAGGCCTAACCTAGGTTGCCACTTATCATTTGATGTGGAAATAACAGGGAAGACTAATAAAGAGTACTTACAGAAGTTGGACATATTCCTTAGATGTTTCTCTCAGGTGGGCACACACCTTTGAAGGCAAAAATGTGTGTTCCAGACACCCCAAGTGACCTACTTGGGATACAGAGTTGACAAGACCAGATTACACCCGTTGGAAGATAATGAGGGCAATCAAAGGTGCCCCAGCTCCGACATCTGTACCGGAGCTTAGGTCTTTCTTGCGTTGGTGAATTGTTACAGACATTTCATACATAACCTGGCCTCCATCCTTCCACCTTTTCATCGACTCTTAATAAAGGGTCAGCCTTGGAAATGGTCACATAACCAAGCCATAGCTTTCAGGGAAGTGAAGAAACAACTATCATCCTCTCAGGCGCCCTATGATCCCAAGCGAGATCTGATATTTACATGCAGTTCTTCCCCGTATGGCATTAGGGTAGGATTGGCTCATAGATGGCCCAATGGAGAAGAGTGTATGCATCCAGAACTTTGGCTAATGCAGAGTGTAAATACACCCTGATAGTGAAGGAAGGTTTGACGGTCATATTGGAGTCAAGAAGTTCTACCAACATCTTTACAGATATAAATTTGCAATAATAATGGACCATAAACCTCTGTTAGGTCTACTTAAAGAGAATAAGACAGTGCTGCCCATAGCTTCAGGCTAAATTCAGCAGTGAGTTCTAATACTAAGTGCGTATATTTGAAAGATGGAGACCAAGTAGCAAATGTGGATGCATTGAGCTGCCTGCTGCTGCTCCCAACTGAGAGACTCCGTAATGGTTTCAAATTTTCTGGATACATTTTCTGTCATAGCTGACAATATCAGATTTCAGACGCAGAAAGATCCGGTCCCAGCAAAACTGAAACAGTTGGCAATGGTCGGGAAATCGAAGGGCTGTCACAAACAGAATTAAAACATTTTTGGACCCAGACAAACCAGATCACAGTAGAGGATGGCATATTATTATGGGGAGCAAGAGTGATTGGCTTGAGCAAAGGTCATTGCCAGATACTGGCTGAACTCCACCAGAGTCATCCAGGGGTTTCCAAAATGAAGATGTTGGCAAGAAGTTATGACTGCTGGCCAGGATTATATGCAGACTTAGCCGCATTTGTGGGGCAGCGCCCAGAATACCAACAAGGACAGAAATTATTGTCAGCAGTACTCCACATTCATGGGAATGGCCAGGTAAGCCCTAGGCTTGGTTACACATCGACTATGCAAGTCCTTTCATGGACCCAATGTTCTTAGTCATTGTGGATGCCCACTGAAAGTGGCTGGACATGTATAGAGTTCATTTGTTAAACATGGGGACGACGATAGAAAAACTACACGCATCTTTTGCAATACATGGACTCCCAGAAATGTTGATCACAGATAACGGGCCATCGTCTACCAGTAGGGAATTTAAGTATTTCCTAAACTCGAATGGTATTCAACACATAAGGACAGCTCCATCCCACCTATCATCCAATGATCTGGCAGAAAGACCAGTCCAAATTTTGGAGGCAGGCTTAAAGAAACAGCCTACAGCTTCAGTAGAAACCAACGTGTCCCGGTTCCTATTTGATTAAAGGACCAATCCAATGCAACTATAGGGATAGTTCCAGGAGAGTTGCTACTGGGGAGATGATGACTCACCAGGTTAAGTCTGATCTTCCCAGACCTGGGCAATGGAAGGTTGAAACGGCGTCAGGAACACCAATGTCGGATACAAGACTTCACTAAGCAAGAGAGACAATTCACTTCAGAGGACAAAGTTTGGCGTAGGAACCCTGGGAATAGCTCTGCATGGGTAAGAAGCATTGTTGACACAAGGTCAGGTCCAGTGACGTATAAAGTTCAGGTAGGTGCAACTGTCCTGAATAAGCACATGAACCATATGAAAGCTGCAAACTCGCAAATGGTGCAGGAGTAAAGCATGCCTGGCTCCTTGACTGCCTCTCTGAATGTTCCAGAACTCCTGTTCATCAAGCGTTGAAGAAACCTCCAGAATCTGAAATGGACATGGCAGATGTCGCCACCTTGATGCCTTTGCCGCCTGAAGAGGAGAATACATTTCTTCTGAGACACTCCGGGCACAAGAGGCAAGCTACTGTGCGTTACATGCTGCCCATATTAGAGGCAGAGTTGGTGGAACCTCACCCGGTGCTAAAGTGTCCCAGGGCTACAAAAAAATAACTGGCCTAAGTCCTCGGACTCAGAGGGGGACAGATGTAGTAATTGTAATGAGATCAGACAGGTAGACTTCATAGAATATGAGTTCCCTGATTCAGGGAGCCCTGGCTGACAGACAAAAACAGGAGTATCACAGATTCTGTTCACTCTGACAGCTGGCTCTGAGGGAACTGGATCAGTGTCAACGATTGTCCATGTGTAAATGAAGGGTGACTTGGTGATAGGATACTGGCCTCTGTGGAGTTATTTCAAGTGTGATCTCTACTTCTGCTATACGTGTCTTTGTGTGCAGTGTGTGGTAGCCATTAATGACTTGAAACTTAGTACCAGAATGGTGCAGCTGAGTCTGAATAAATTTTCAGAGCTGTAAGAAGAACCAGCTGCTGAAAGAGCAAGGAAGAAGGTAAAAAAAAAACACACAAGTGTATAACTCTGAAACAATGGGTGAGTCAGATTGGCTGTGCACTTTCTACTCCTTGCTGCTGTGCAAATGAAATGAGATATGAGACAGAATTGAAATGTTTCAACTATTTAAAATAGCTACAGAATAATTAAAATTCTGAGCAAATAAGAATAGCTACACTGCCACCAGTGCTGAAGAAAAAGTGCTATAAGCTATATTCCAACCTAGATCTCATTGAGGAAAGAAAACAAGAAAACCCAGGCTGCAGAGATTTTGAAAACTTTGAAGCCACACTTCAAATGCCATATTAATGTTTGAATGATATGTTTCAATGTTGAGTTGAGGAAAAAAGGGAGACTATTGATGGCATGTGACTACACAGATACATCTAGCTGAATCCTCACAGTTTGGCCAACTGAAAGATGATCTTATAAGAGATATCATTGTCTGAAGCAAAGCGATCCTGCCATGTGAGTCCATCTGCTGAAAGAGGAAAAACATAGCCTCAAGAAAGCTATCAACATTTGCAGAAGCTCTGAGATAATCAATGATATGTTACAGAATACTAATAGGAAAATGAACAAGGCTTCAGTAAGGCGTTTGATAAGGTTCCCCATGGTAGGCTGATGGAGAAAGTGAAGTTGCATGGGGTCCAGGGTGTACTAGCTAGATGGATAGAGAACTGGCTGGGCAACAGGAGACAGAGAGTTGTGGTGGAAGGGAGTTTCTCAAAATGGAGTACTGTGACCAGTGGTGTTCCACAGGGGTCCGTGTTGGGACAACTGTTGTTTGTGATATACATAAATGATCTGGAGGAAGGTATATATGGTCTGATTAGCAAGTTTGCAGATGACACTAAGATTGGTGGAGTAGCAGATAGTGAAGGGGACTGTCGGAGAATGCAGCAGAATATAGATAGATTGGAGAGTTGGGCGGAGAAATGGCAGATGGAGTTCAATCCAGGCAAATGCGAGGTGATGCATTTTGGAAGATCCAATTCAAGAGCGAACTATACAGTAAATGGAAAAGCCCTGGGGAAAATTGATGCACAGAGAGATCTGGGTGTTCAGGTCCATTGTACCCTGAAGGTGGCAATGCAGGTCGATAGAGTGGTGAAGAAGGCATACGACATTCTTTCATTCATCGGATGGAGTATTGAGTACAAGAGCTGGCAGGTCATGTTGCAGTTGTATAGGACTTTGGTTTGACCACATTTGGAATACTGCGTACAGTTCTGGTCGCCACATTACCAAAAGGATGTGGATGCTTTGGAGAGGGTGCAGAGGAGGTTCACCAGGATGTTGCTGGGTATGGAGGGCGCTAGCTATGAAGAGAAGTTGAGTAGATTAGGATTATTTACATTAGAAAGACGGAGGTTGAGGGGGGTCCTGATTGAGGTCTACAAAATCATGAGGGGTATAGACAGGGTGGATAGCAAGAAGCTTTTTCCCATAGTGGGGGACTCAATTACTAGGGGTCACGATTTCAAGGTGAGAGGGGAAAAGTTTAAGGGAGATATGCGTGGAAAGTTCTTTATGCAGAGGGTGGTGGATGCCTGGAACGCGTTGCCAGCGGAGGTGGTAGAGGCGGGCACGATAGCGTCATTTAAGATGTATCTAGACAGATACATGAATGGGCAGGGAGCAGAGGGATACAGATCCTTGGAAAATAGGTGACAGGTTTAGATAGAGGATCTGGATCGGCGCAGGCTTGAAGGGCCGAAGGGCCTGTTCCTGTGCTGTAATTTTCTTTGTTCTTTGTATTGTGCTGAGAGACATTCCAGGCTGATTGATAACAACGGATTGGGGAAAAAAAAGTAATGTTTGCAGAAAACCCAGTAAAATGATTGAGGCCAAAGAGTAGGGTGCAAATACTGTCTAGGACAACGCACAAAAGAAATAGAAGCATGTCCAGTGTGGGGAAAGGAGTTTATCACTGCAAGAAGCTGAATCATTTTGTTCAAAAGTGTTCTGCTAGAATGAAGCAAAACAAGCCAATAAAGATTGCTGCTAGAGAGGTATTAGCCAATGATTCTGATGAATCCCTTTATACTGTACAATAGTTTGGCAGAAGGCATTCCTTGTAAATATCATGTAAATGTGAAGTGTCAGATAGATACTGGCCTTCATACAATATGATGAGATTCACAGACCCATGCAAACTGGCTTAAGAAGGTGACCTAAAATTGAAGCCCTCAAAAGTAAGGTAGAGGCAATATGATGGAACAATACTAATGCCAAGGGAACAAATTAAGCTGAGAACTCAATGCAGTGAAAAGAATGAAGATCTGAAGTTTCAGATAGTATGTATTAAGCAATATTTATTCATCCCATCTGAAGCAAATCTAAAGCTTGGACTGGTAACTCTGAATATTCCAATTGGAATCTAATACAATGTTTTACAGGCCACTTAGCCATTGATTGCTGAACCTAGCCTAGAATATTACCAATAGATAGCAAGTACTGCAGATGCTGGAGTCAGAGACAACACAGTGTGGAGCTGGAGAAACACAGCAGGCCAGGCAGCATCAGAGGAGCAGGAAAGTTGACGTTTCAGCTCGGGACCCTTCTTCAGAAATAGGGAGGAGGAAGGGAGCTGGGAAATAAATAGAGAGAGGAGGGGTGGGGCTGGGGAAGGTAGGTGGGATGGTGATAGGTGATTGCAGGGAGGGAGTGGTGGGGATTAGTCAGTGGATTGGGAGGGGTGGATAGGTACAAGAGAAGATGGACAGGTTGTGTCAGGTCAAGGAGGTGGGGAGGAGATTGAGGGTTGGACATGGGATGAGGTCAGGGGTGGGGAGATTATAAAACTGGTGAATTCCATGTTTAGGCCATCGAGCTGTAGGCTCCTTAGGCGTATTATGAGGTGTTGCTTCTCCAGTCTGTGGGTGGCATCATTGTGACACTGGAGGATGCCCAGGATGGACATATCACCCAGGGAGTGGAAGGGGGAGTTAAAATGGTTGGCGACCAAAAGGTGTTGTCGTTTGTCGTGTACAGAGCACAGAGCTCTACAAAACGGTCTCTGAGTCTACGCTTGGCTGAAGTTGTTTTTACAAATCTTGGATGTCTTGCTTGTGAACATCATCTCAAAGTAGATGAGAGCGTGAGACCAAACCAGTATCTGTTTGGGAGAGACAAAATAACATGCAGTCTGACAACAAGCCTTTGAGAGCAGCTTCTTCAAACTGTTGGACGAGATATGTAAGCAATGAAAACAGACGTATATTGCCGACATGCCGTCAAGAGCAGTACTCCCTATGAAGATAGTTGACAATGCTAGGACAGGCTGACAATGCTAGGACAGGGTGAGAAGTCTTTCAGCTTTCATGCTCTGGAAATTATTCAGACATTGAATTTACAGGAAAGCACCTTGTTCAAACCAAGCAAATTAAACAATAAGATGCAATGCATCAGAGCTAAATTTGACCCAGTATAGCATCAAGGAGCCCTAGCACAACTGGAATCAATGGATATTGGGGCTAAACTCTCCACTGGTTAGGCTTATACCTATCTTAGCCTTAAAAATACACAAGGACTGTAATCCCCTCAAGGAGTTCCAAAGACTCTCAATCCACTGAAAGAAGAAATTCCTCCTCATCTCAGTCTTAAGTTGGCTCGTTGTTATTCCGAGACTATGCTCTCTGGTCCTACACTTGCTCATGATGGGGAAATATCCTCTCAGCATTTACCCTGTCAAGCCCATTAAGAATCCTATATGTTTCGGGTGAGATCACCTCTCATTCTTCTAAGCTCCAACGAGTAGAGTCCTAACCTGTTTAGCCTATACTTTTTATTCATTCATGGGATGTGGGCAGTCACTGGCTGGACCTTCATTTATTGCCAATTCCTAATTACCCAGATGGCAGTTAAGAAGCAACTATATTGCTGTGGGTCTACAGTCATATGTAGACCAGACCAGGTAAGGATGGCAGATTTCTTTTCTTAAAAGGCTTTGGTAAACCAGATGAATTTTTCCTGACAATCAGCAATGGTTTCATGGTAATCATTAAACTCTTATTTCCAGATTATTATTGAATTCAAATTCACTCATCTGCCATGGCAGGATTCAAACCCAAGTCCCTAGAACATTACTGGATTAATAGTCTAGTGATAATACCAATCGGCCATTGCCTGCCATAAATTTCATATGTTGGTGGTGGTTTGCATATAAGACACTCCCTCCAGGGATCATCCTAGTGAACCTTCTCTGAACTGCCTCCAATGACATGATATCTGTCCTTAAATAAGGGGAACAAAACTATTAACAGTACTCCAGATGTGGTCTCACCAGCATCTTGTATAGTTGCAGTAAGACTTCCATACTCTTATATGCCAACCCCCTCGAAATAAGGGCCAAAATTCCATTAGCCTTCCTGATTACCTGCTGCACCTGTGTGCCAGCTTTCTGTGTTTTGTGCACAAGTACCCTCAAGTTTTTTTTAAAATTCATTCACAGTATGAGGGTGTCGCTGGCTAGGCAGCATTTATTGCCCATCCCTAATTGCCTAGAGGGCAGTTGAGAGTCAACCACACTGCTGTGGGTCTGGAATCACATGTAGGCCAGACCAGGTAAGGATGGCAGTTTCCTTCCCTAAAGGACGTTAGTGAGCCTGTCCCTTTGTGTTGCAGCTTTCTGAAGTTTATCTCCGTTTAAATAATATTCTATTCTTTGTTCCTCCCTTCCAAAATGAACAACTTCACATTTTCCCACTTTATAACCCATTCACCAACTTTTTGCCCACTTAATTATCCAATATCTCTCTGTAAATGGTTTGGAGTCACAGAGCATGGAACAGGCACTCCGGTCCAACTCGTCCATACCAACCAGATGTCCTAAATTAATTTAGTCCCATTTGCCAGCATTTGGCCTATATCCCTCTAAACCATTCTTATTCATATACCCATCCAGAAGCCTTTTAAATGTTGTAATTGTATCAGCCTTCACCACTTCGTTTGGTAGCTCATTCCATATATGTACCACCCTCTGTGTGAAAAAGTTACCCATCATATCCCTTTTAAATCTTTCCCCCCTCACCTTAAACCTCTTCCCTCTAGTTTTGGACTTCCCCACCCTGGGAAAAAGACCTTGACTATTCACCCTATCTATGCCCCTTATGATTTCATAAACCTCTGTAAGGTCACCTCTCAGCTTCCGATGCTCCAGGGAAAATAGCCCCAGACTATTCAGCCTCTCCCTATAGCTCAAACCCTCCAACCCTGGCAACATCCTTGTAAATCTTTTCTGAACACTTTCAAGTTTCACAACATCCTACCTGTAGCATTAGACCAGAATTGAACGCAGTATTCCCAAAGTGGCTTAACCAATGTCCTGTACAGCCACAATATGACCTCCCAACTCCTATATTCAATGCACTGACCAATAAAGGCAAGCATACCAGACACCTTCTTCATTACCCTCTCTACCTGCAACTCTACTGTTTAAGGAACTATGAACCTGCACTCCAAGCTCTCTTTGTTTAGCAACACTCCCCAGGACCTTGTTGTTAAGTGTATGAGTCCTGCCCTGGCTCGAAGGTAGAAGACTGACGGGGTTGATGGAGGGTTGCTTTTCAGACTGGAGGCCTGTGACCAGCGGTGTGCCACAAGGATCAGTGCTGGGTCCACTGCTTTTTGTCATTTATATAAATGTTTGAATGTGAACATAGCATCATAGAATCCATACAGTGTGGAAACAGGCACTTTGGCCCAACAAGTCCACACTGACCCCCAGACCCATCTCCCTTTAACCCATCTAATCTACTCATCCCTGGACACTATGGGCAATTTAGCACAGACAACCCACCTACCCTGCACATCTTTGGACCGTGGGAGGAAACCAGAGCACCCGGAGGAAACCCACGCAGACACAGGGAGAATGTGCAAATTCCACACAGTCACCCGAAGGTGCAATCAAACCCGGGTTCCTGGCACTATGAGGCAGCAGTGCTAACCACTGAGCCACCGTGCTGCCCCATAGGAGGTACAGTTAGTAAGGTTGTAAATGACAAAAAATTGGTAGTGTGGTGGATAGCCAAGAAGGTTACCTCAGAGCACAACAAGACCTTGATTAGATTGGCTGGTGGGCGAAGGAGTGGCAGATGGAGTTTAATTTAGATAAATGTGAAGTGCTGCATTTTGGAAAGGCAGATCAGGCCAGGACTTATACACTTAATGGTAACATCCTGGGGAGTGTTGCTGAACAAAGAGACCTTGGAGTGCAGATTCGTTGTTCCTTGAAAGTGGAGTTGCAGGTAGACAGGATAGTGAAGAAGGTGTTTGGTATGCTTGCCTCTACTGGTCCGTGCAATAAGTATAGGAGTTGGGAGGTCATGTTGCAGCTGAACAGGACAGTGGTTGGGCCAATTTTGGTTTGTATCCCACTCACAAACGTGCCTTTCCACCTATTTTTGTGGAATATTAAATTCTATCATTTTATGATCATTACTTCCTACTGTGGGAGTGGAGGTTTGTGCAGTCCAAAGACGAACATTATACCACACTCAAACTACTCTTCAAACAGCAAAAAAGCTACTCCAGCCAGAGATAATAACAGGTGTGTGCCAAAATCAAGATGAAATGACCGAAAGACAAATTTCACTTTGGTCAAAACTGACAGAGCTGAGCATTAGAAACCCAGTCAGTATGCAAACTTTCAACTTTCTCAACAATTGTCAGCCCACCAGTCTGTTTGGGACCTGTGTGGAGCAGTTGTTACCTCACTCATAGCAGTGAACGTTAATAATTGTTGCAACCACATACATCTGTGTTTGACTAGAGAAGTTGTGCTTTAACTGCAGGCAGCTTACCAGGAGGTGTGATCTCAACACTAAATACAGAATGACCATCAGTCCCAGAGGTCCATTGTTCACCAGCAATAGAAACAGATCAGTAAAAACAGTTACCATAGCAGTGGCATTTTCTATAGGACTGACACTCACTAGAAATGGAATATCACCCGAGGAAAAGTCAGATTCCAGAAAAACAGCCAAACCCAATGAATAGTCAGTGAATCAGTTGGATAGAGGGTAGGGACTTCACTGTATGGCACCTTGCAATGTCACTGTTAAACCTGCCAGCAATTTATGCAGTAAACATGATGAATGTGCTTCAAACAAACAGTGATGTGTCAAAGTCAAAAGGGAGCAGTCCTTAGTGGGGTGAAGGAGGACTGCTAGCAACAGAAATGAGCTTCATTGCCTTGGGTCACTGATAAAGTGGTCACTGTGATAGGGGGAATTGGAGATAGTAGGGTGTGACATCACAGTGATTGGAAGGGGACTGGAAGCTTTGAAAGGAGTGTGAGTTCAAACAGGTCATGGTTCTTCTGGCCTCTACATTGGGAGGGTATAGGGCCCACAAGGACCTGGGAATTTCCAAGTAAAGCAGGTATATTAAGAGTTATACAAACGGTTTCAATGAAAAGGGACAGGTTGGCTGGCTGAAAGGCCATTAGAGCCACAGTGGTAGAAACATTAACAGGAGAGGTGAGGACACGGGTAAATCCATGTCATAGGTACAGCTTGCAAGGCAGTCACACTGAAACAGTGTTGGAATGTCACCATGTTGGATTGGAAGTCAACTGCACAATAACTTCACAAAATGGCTGCAAATGCATGCAAAGTGGACAGAATAATTCCTGTGTTTTTCTTTCAGGGACAGAAAAGGAATCCTGCTCAGTCAATTGCAATAATTGTGCAACCACTGAGTATATAACACCACCTATGTGTCTTCAATTTGCACAACATGGGAGGTCAGATTTCATCTAAGAATGCAAAATAAAATTATGGCCTCAAGCAACCATGAACATTGTAGTGTGTACACTAATTTCGTCCTTGTCATGTCAACTAAACAGGTTTCATGTGAACAAGAAACTTCAAAGTGCACCTGAAGTTCCCACTTCACAATCACATTCCAGAGCAAGCATTGGAAGGCAACCCTTTGTAGTTGCTAGATTTTCACACATGAAATATAAGTATGCAAGGAGATGGGCTGTGATGTGAAAGGGAGCCTTTTCTTTGGGAGCAGGGTGTTGATATCATGTTGACTTACTGGTATATCTTTACTCCCAATATTGCATGAAAACATTGGTTGTGAAACATACATTTGAATAAGTTTACATACTTCAGAGCTACTTATGTTAATTTTGTGCGTGGACTCTTTAATTTAAAAATTGTTTTCAGTGGGGTCAGGTGCCCTCTAAAAGAATATCAGTGATGCCTTGCCTTTAAAGCAAGGTGCTCAATTCTGCTCCTGTCCTGGTTCAACTTCCCCACTAGTTATTTTAAATAGGATCCTGCGTTCCCTTTTTCCATTCCTTCATTCCTATGTCCCTCTTCCTTCCAGCTCCTTTCCCCCTTCCTCCTACACTTCCTCCTTCCACAAACATCAATACCAATTATATCAGTTCTGAAGCTGCCTATGGTAAGCTTAACGAAGATAAACGAAAACTGTTTAGTAATTCTTTTTCTACACAGAAGTGCGATCATGCACAGCTGAGTGACCTTCCCACTACCAAAATCTCAGTGACTTTTTTTTGTTTTTCTTAACTAGTAACCACTACCTGTAAAACTCGGGTGTAGCCAGTTGAATATCTACAAGCAAAGCATCGTACAGGCAATGCAAACAATGAAAGGTGAGTGGGAGATGGGAAGGGGCATAGATAGAGCAGGAAGGGACCAAATCAAAATGGAGTTGAAGGGGGAAATAAAGCACTGTATCACCTGTGGTGCTCACCTCTCTAAAGGCATCGAGAACATTGATGAACACGTTGTGCTCCCTTTCCAAGGACACCTGGCACGAATGTAACAGCGGAAGAGGAGCAGATAGCCAGCAGAGATGAGCCCCTCCATGGCCCACTGCCCGGACCTGCTCCTATGATGCTGCTTGGCCTGCTGTGTTCATCCAGCCCTGCACCTTGTTGTCTCGGATTCTCCAGCATCTGCAGTTCCTACTATCCCTGTTTATAACCAGCCTGGCCAGGCTCAGGGGCAGACCGATAAGCAGGTCCTCCAATCTGCCCACACCTCTCCACACCGGGTGCCCAAAGATCAGGAGCATGGGGCTGAAGTACAACGAAAAGCACAAAAACAGGTTTTTCACCAATAAACCTTTGGGCTGGGAGTCTGTGAACTGCTCCACCCCAGGTGGAAAGTGGGAGGACTACTGTGTAGAGAGCTCTCCAACAAGAATCCCAGTGGTAAACATGGATGCCAAGGAGTGGACATTGGAGTCAAGGTAGATAGTGTGTGAAAAATGCCTCTTTGCAAGGTGACTGTTCAGGTCTTTTTTTTATCCTATTTTTCTCTGCAACCTATTCAGAGATGTTATTACTCACCTCTGGAGCAGATGGGACTTGAACCTGGGCTTCCTCCACCAAGGGTAGGGACCCTACCACTGCACCACAAGAGGGCTCTAGCTGTTTAGCTATCAGTGACAGAGCAACAACATTCACCTGAAATGAATCAAGATCTTTTTGTGTGGAACCCTGTACCTGTAGACCAACACTCTCCGCATCTAAATTAACTGATACACAATATGATGTCGTGCTAATTCATTGTTTCACCTGTTTCTATTAAACTTGACTCTGCCAGAGGGAGGATATGTGGAGCAGTACAAAATCTGCATTTGAAAGGATTAGCAGTGTTTAAGGATATGCTGATGATGTGCTTTTCACAAGAACAAAATTAATTCAAAAAGATTTGAAGTGACCTACAATGTGAACATTTGTATGTAATCAAATACAATTCACAAAGTTACAAAACGTAGCCTGAAAGTAAGTTGCTATAGAAGCATAGATTTTATTTTTATGTTTTCTTTGGATGTGGGCTTAGCTGGTTAGGTCAGCATTTGATGCCTGTCTCAATAAGTGGCTTGCTGAACCAGTTCAGAGGGCAGTTAAGAGTCTGCCACACTGCTGTGGTTTTGGAATCACATGTGAACCAGACAGGTAAAGACGGCAGATTTCCTTCTCAAAGGACATTAGTGAA
>NC_063357.1:10603509-10612311 GCF_021869965.1 Rhincodon typus | reverse complement strand
AAGCCCATCAAAGTTACGTTGTTTAGAAAGATTGATTCCATGAGGAATGGGGATGGCATGGGAGGGCAGTTAAAGATGGTTGGGTGTAGGACACTACCCTGAAGAACTCCTGCAGAGATGTCCTCGAACTTCAATCACTAACGTCCAATATTGAGATGGTGGTGGTGTTGGGAATCTTGAAAGACATTAAGATAGATAAGTACTCAGGGCCTGATAGAATTTATCCCTTGATATTGAATGAGGCAACGGAGGTGTTTGCTGGGGACTTGACAGAGATCTTTGTCTCTTCTTTAGCCACAGAAGAGATCCCAGAAGACTGGAGAATAACCAATGCTCCTTTGCTTAAGAGGGGCAACAGGGATAATCCAGGAATTTATAGGCCAGTGAGCCTTACATCACCATTAGAGAAATTATTGGAGAGAATTCTTACAGACAGGATTTACTCGCATTTGGAGAAGAATGGACTTATTAAGGATAGTCAGCATAGTTGTATGCAGAAAACGTCTCATCTCACAAACCTGATTGAATTTTTTGAGGAATTAACAAAGATGATTGATGAGGCTAGAGTAGCAGAATTTTCTACATGGATTCTATCAAACCATTTATCAGGGTTGCTCATGGTAGGCTGGTCCAGAAGCTTAAGTCCATCGTGCCCATGGTGAGTTGTAAATTGGATACGAAACGGCTTGGTCATAGAAGACAGAGAGTAACTTAACAGGGTGTTAAGGGTTTGAATTATAAGGAGAGGCACGATAGGCTGTGACCTTTATCACTTGCATGTAGGACGTTGAGGGGTGACCTTATAGAGCTTTATAAAATCATGAGGAGCATTGATAAGATGAATAGCAAAGGTCTTTTCCATAGGTTGAGGGTGTACAAAACTAGGGGGTACTTTTAAAGGTGAGAGGAGCAAGATTTAAAAAAGGGACCTGAAGGGCAATTTTTCACACACAGGGTGGTTGTATGTGGAATGAGCTCAGGAAGAAAGTGGTAGATGCAGGTACAGTTACAGCATTTGGAAGACATTTGGATAGACACATGAATAGGAAAGGTTTAGAGGGATACGGGCCAAACGCAGGCAAGTGGGACGAGTTTAATTTGGGAAACTTGGTCGGCATGGATGAGATGAACCGAAAGGTCTGTTTTCATGCTGTATGACTCTATGACTCCATAATTACGGAGGGGTGCATTTTTGACTGGAGATCCATGACCAGTGGTGTTCTGCAAGGATCAGTGCTGGAACCTTTATTGCTTGCAATAATAATAAACAATTTGTATGAAAATGTAAGTTTTGACTTGAGTTGATTGCAGATGACACGAAGATTGGTAGAATTATGGAGAGTGAGGAAGGTTATCAAAGGAAATATCATAGAATCCCTACAGTGTGGGAACAGGCGCTTTGACCCAACAAGTCCACACTGACCCTCAGAGCATTCCACCCAGACCCATCCCCCTATATCCCACCTAATCTACACATCCCTGAACACTATGGGCAATTTAGCGTGGCTAATCCACCTAGCCTGCACATCTTCGGAATGTGGGAGGTAACCAGAGCATCCAGAGGAAACCACGCAGATACAGGGAGAATGTGCACACTCCAGACAGACAGTCACCCGAGGGTAGAATTGAACCTGGGTCTTTGGCGCTGTGAGGCAGCAGTGCTAGCCACTAAGCCACTGTGCCTGCCATGCAGACCATACAGTTGGAAAGATGGGATGCAAGTCCATAATTCCCTGAAAGTGGCCACACAAGTGGATAAGTTGGTAAAGAAGGTGTACAGCATGTTAGAATTCATTGGTAGAGGCATCGAGTATAAAAATTGGCAAGTCATGTTGCAGCTGTACAAGATTTTAGTTAGGTTTGGAGTATTATATGCAGTTCTGGTCACCGCACTCAAGAAAGGACGTGGAGAGTTTAGAGAGAGTACAAAAGAAGTTTACCAGGATGTTGCCTGGATTGCAGTGTAGTAGCTATAAGAGTAGGTTGGACAAACTTGGACTGCCTTCTGTAGGGTATCGATGTCTGACAGGCAACCTGATAAAAGTATAAAATTACGAGGCACGGATAGGGTGGATAGTTGGAATCTTCCTCCCTGGATTGAAATGTCAGATCTAGGGGGCACAGATTTAAGGTGATCTGGCAAAAGCTTAGAGATGTGCAAAGAAAGTTTTTTTTTCATACAGTGGGTGGTAGGTCCCTGGGATGCGCTGCCAGGGGAGGTGGTAGAAGCAGATATGATAGCAATGTTTATGATGTATTAGATAGATGCATGAACAGGTAGGGAATACAAGGATACGAACCATGTGCAGGCAGATGGGATTAGTTAAGAATGGCATTTTGGTCGGGAAAGACATAGTGGGCAGCAGGGTCTGTACCTATGTGGCACTATGTTCGGGCCTGGAACACTCCAAAAGAACTCCTGCAGTGATGCCCTGGGACCGAGATGACTAGTCCTTGAGACTTTCAAAAGAGAAATGATTCATTATATGAAAAGGAAAAAATGCACAGGGTTATGATGAAAGGGCAAGAGAGTGGTGTCAAGCAATGCTCCTTCAGAGAGTGAGCATTGACACAGAGCGGCCTCCTGATGTTATTACCATTTTATAATGCTAGGATAAATTACAAACAGAACGTTGTTATTGGCATACTTTCAACGGGGGCTGGATCAAAGGTGCCCAAGTCCTGCAGAACATTGTAAGGAATAAGAGAAACATTCATCAGTCTGAACCTGAAGCCAGATACAAAATTTGAATTAATTGTTATCTCAGTTGGCCAGATGGTCAGTTTGCGATGCAGAGTGATGGCAACAGCATAGTTCATTTCTCACACTGGCTGAGGTCACCATTAAGTTCCCACCTTCTCAATCCTGCCTCTTGTCTGAGGTACAGTCACCTTTAGTCTAAACTCACCACCAGTCATCTCTCTCTAATGAGACAGCAGCCCTCTGGAACTTTGGTAACTTTACCTCTTTATCTAGTGCCACTGCTGCAATAATACAACTGGTGAAACTTTCCCTGAAATTCTGATTATACACCACAACTCTCTTTCTATCTTAGAAATAAATAGACAGTTTACAGCATAACTGTTTCCCTGTCTTTGTATACAATGCAGAGGATGAGGTCACCCAGCTTTATGCAATCAGTTCTATTAAACTCATATTGCCCTCCACAATTTTGAATTTTGTTGAAGTGATCAAAAGGGGAGATAAGTTAGCATACATCTCTGTTAAAATCACCATCTATCTATATTACTTTGGAAGTGGGACTTCCTCAGGATGTTAAGGAAGTTTCATTCAGCAGTGCTAAAGTTGCATTTTTGGCTTGAGTAGGTAAGCATTTGTCATTAGCTCTCTAAGTTTCCTAACAGCGGCTTGCGTAAACCAACGTTTTTAAGTGAGTCTTTATGCTGTGAGCGGTAACTGAACTATTTTATTTATTAAACACAGGATAACATTTCTCAAAGGAAATAAAACATTCTCCTAAATCTACAATAAAGCACTAAGACATCACAACTAAACAAGATCTCAAAGCACTTTACCTGTCCTTAAAGAGCAGTAACTATACATGTTTTATGACTGTCAATTATTATATTCCTCTCCTTATTATGACGCGATTTGCCATTATCTTAGAGACTTTTCTAAAAAAAAAATCTAATGAGCATGACTGGATGTTCTGCTGAACAGTGAATGTGCACAAAACTACTGTGTCATCTGTTGATGTAGTTCAGTAGATAAATACTGCACACGCTGCTTTGATTGATAGTGTTAAGTCCTTGGCTGTGCACAGTTTTATATTTAGAAAGCTTGTATTGTAGATTTATTACAATGGGTGACCTAGAGAAAAGATCAGTCAGCACAAAGCTGTATCTTCTATCCTAAGTTTAGCTACAAGATGTTAAAGTATTGTCTCCAGTATAAAAAATGTAGAGTTCAGGCTGGAGACTCTAGTAGATAGCTTGGCTGAGCAGGGGGTAGGGCTTATAGTGAATCATTTTTGTTTTGCAATATATTCCCAGCGGGAACCAAGTCAATGGAGACTGCAACCACAGAACATGAATGAGTTGTAAGGGCATGTATTGCTTTACAGAAAATGTACAATGCAATAATAACAAACTTTTTGTAGAAGTTGAAAGAATTTCAGATTAGATGAAATGTGGGATAAGGAAAGATACAGGGACAATAATTAAAGGATATTGGAAAATGACAACATCAACTAGAGAATGTGGCATTTAGTTCAGTATATTTCAAACATCCATCTAATACCTCAGTGAATTTGGAAGTCAATGATGATTTCCAGTCCAGTGCTGTATTTTATCAAGTAAGCGCTTTATCGGTGCAATATGACCGGACCCAAAACTGTATCAAAAATGTTTAACTTTAAAGACAGGATTCCCAGAAAGAATCAAGACCTAAATAATGTAAATAATTCTAGTTGGAAAAAAAATAGGATTGTACAGCAAAGACATAGACCATCAAATCTAAGTCAGTGTCTTTATCCATTTGCCACATAGTCTAATGGGCCTCTAATGTATACATAGATTCCTCGAATTTTTCTGCTTGCCATGCTTATTTCCACACTTTGGTGCCAATAGATAACATCACAAAGTAATGTTTAAAGTGTGCCATGTAAAGACAGGTAACTGAAATGCTACGTGAGATATCAGCTTCTGAAATGGTCCATTTTATTTTAATGAATAAGTGAAATACCCTCAATTCTCCAGTGCCTCAAACCCAAGTATGCTGGTCATCTTCAGATTGGTGATTTGACAGGTAAGTTCCTTTGTGTTTTTCTTCTAGGCATTCACAGGTATGGCTATCACTGGCAATGCCAGCACTTCTTGCCCAGTACCTAATTGTCCTTGGAAATGGTGCTGAGTAACCATCTTGAATCATCACATGTTGCCACAATCTCTTTAGAGACAACAATTAGCTTTTAAAAAATATGAACTACAAATCTAATCCAAAACCTTATATGAACTTCCAGTTAACAACTGGAAGAATAATAGGACAAGATGTAGAACTTTTACTTTAATGACTAACGCTATTCTCTTTTTTGTGGAAAACTTATACTTTAAACAAAGAGCTGCTCGCATTTTATACTTGTCACACTCTCTGTGGAATTAAAGTCCTTGTAACACAGTACAATGGGTTTGCATTTCCCCATTTCACTTAGCAGTAACTTTGAACGACCATCTCAAGGTGCTTCCCTAAATCTTTGGAGGGTTTCTTAAATCTACTACCAGTAGTAAATCCTGTACCGATAATTCATCCCCTCTGGTCATACCAGGACAAATCTTTCAGAATCCTTCAGGGGCAGCAGGATGTATCTTTTCCACTACAGACTCTCTCCCTACCACATCCAGCAGTCATAGCTCAAATGCCAAGGAGCTTCTTTTCTCTTCTGACCACTCATAATTGATGTCTTATAGAGTCATTGAGATGTACAGCACAGAAACAGACCCTTTGGTCCAACTTGTCCACACCGACCAGATATCCTAAATGAATCTAGTCCCATTTGCCAGCATTTAGCCCATATCTCTCTAAACCCATCCGATGTGATATACATTGATTTGAAGGGAAACCTTGTCACCTGATCACAAAAACAGCTTCCTCTACCCTCTTCACCAACGAAACAGGCACATTAGCCCCACATTCAGATAGGAATTCTGATTCTAGGCCACAACCCTCTTTCATCTTAGAAATAAATAGACAGTTTATAGTATAATTGCTTATAACACAATACTTTCAACACCTTTCTGGGACTGTAAACTCAGTTTTCCATTGTTTTCAACTGTGAGTACTTTAAACCATTGTTCCTGTGACAGAATCTGAGCCTAGATTTGATATTTAATCACCTCAAGCCTCTTATCAAGCCAACTTCAGAACAGGTCACACGATTCCTTCTATTTTACCTTTACAGTCTTAAAATCCCCACAACTCTAAGTGTCTGGTATAGGTATACCCACAGTATTTTAAGTGAGGATGTTCCAGGATTTTAAATGTAGCAAAGGTAAAGAAACTGTGATATGGTTCCACATCAGAATGGTGCATAACTTGGTGGCTAATTTGCAGGAGGTGGCGTTGCATGTTCCTGCCTGCCCTTGTTCTTGTAGGTATAGAGGTTGAGGGTTAGAACGGTCTTACCATATAAATTTTGTTGAGTTGCTCCAGGGCATCTTGTACTGCCCTAGGAACATGAAGAACATTCCATCACATTCCCAAATTGTGCCTTCTAGATGGTGGACAGGCTGTGGACAGCCAGGAAGTGAGTCACTCACCACAGAACCACGAGCCTCTGATCTGCTCTTATAGCTATAATATGGGTGTATCTGATCCAGTTAAGTTTCTGGTCAATGGTGACCCACAGATGTTGTTGGTTACAGATTCAATGATGGTAATGCAACTGAATGTCAAAGGGAATAATTGGATCTGGCCTTGTTGGAGATGGTCATTGCCTGACATGTATGTGACAGGAATGTTACTTGTCATTTATCAGACTAAGCCTGAATGTTGCCCATAACAATTGCTGCCTGGGGCCAGTCGTTTGTTTACAATTGGCCCTGCTTTGCCAGGCTACATCTTTTTTTAAAAAAAGAGATTTTCTAAACGATGGATGCTTGAAGTATTTACAGTTAACTTCTGTAAACTCAAAAACAAAAACAGAAATTGCTCAGCAGGTCTGGCAGCATCTGTGAACAGAAATCAAAGTACACACTTCCGGTCCAGTGGCCCTTCCTCTGAGGAACGTTAACTTTGATTTCTCTTCACAGATGTTGCCAGATCCACTGAACTTTTCCAGTAACTCCTGTTTTTGTTTTTGAGTTTACAGCATCCACAGTTCTTTTGTTTTTTATTCTGTTAACTCAAAGTCACTTACTTCTAATTGGGTGTGAGAAAGAACACTAAGAGAAAAAAACTACTCCAATAAAACAAATAAATAATAAGGCAGATTAATAAACGAAATCGAACGCAGCATATTACAAATTTATCAGGACTGGCACCAACATACAGTACATGGAAGAAATAAATTATTAGCGTATTTATGGACATGTTTACAGCAAACGCTAGTTGGAATCATTGAAAATATTCGAGTTCCAAATCACGATTTTAGAAGACTTGAAATCACAAATTTTCATTCATAAACCCATGCCTACAGCCAACCGAGGACTGTCATTGGATTGCAACACGTAACTGCATGACTCATACTGTTCATTCATTCTCCCACCGGTACATTGTCTACCGCGAAATCCCACATAGGGTCACAGATCTGTATTTCAATTCAGTTTAAGGTTCTCGCTTTCCACCCCCTTTCCCTGTTTATGACTGGAGCAAAGTTAGAAGGATCGTTGCAGACTGAACAAACTGCTTCACCTGCGCTGAAACGAAAACGCGGCGTTAAAACATGTACAAATACACCCAATTAAGGGCCATATTATTTTAATTGAAAATATTTTATGCGGGATTTCCACCGGAATCGATCAAACTACAAATAAATTTTACCATCCTAAAAATGTTCTTTTTATATCCTAAACCATGTGACTGAATCCAATTGATCTCATCGCAGGTTATTATAACGTCAATAGTTACATCATAAATAACATTTAGAATTAGAAAAGGATATTGTGAAAACAGAAATCTTGGAGGAGGGGAGGAGAGGGATTTTATTGTGTGATGGTGACCAGGGAGGGGTGGGAACTGCGATTTTACTATTGGAACGGTAGTTCTAGATACCAGTGGGATTATTCGCCAGGACTCTTGCTCACTCCCTTCCCAACCCGGGCTCTTGCGTTTGTGTGGGTCTAATGTTCAAACGCCACTCCCCTCCCATACCTCAAACCCACAGCCTCACCCAAACTGAAACCCGGCAGGTGAAGAGAGATGGTGACATTCCTCGCCCAGAACCGAAACCCTTCGCCTGACTCACTGCGAAAGAGACAGCGACAGAAGAGAAGAAACCCTGATGGTAAAAATAAAAGGACTAGAACGAGATCGAGGGGGTTTGGAACTTGCCAGACGCTGCTTGTGCAGAAATGAAATATCTCCAGCAGCAGCAGAACAAGCTGGAAATCAGCAGCAAGCGTGGAACCCTGCATTTTCAAAGAGCCCAACACCGGTTTAAAGCTGTAAACATTAAAAAAAAAGAGTTGGGCCATGTCTGAGGGAAAGGCACACACACACACAGGGCAACACAGGACGAAGCCTTGTTTCTGCTGGCCCGGGTCCAGCTGGACATGGAGTTGATACTGTCCCAGTGGCTGTCAAATATTCTGAAAGCTGACCCGGAGTAAATGCATTTTACAATAAATAAAGGGGGCATCAGCCTCAGGACAGACAGCACATGCCGTACATCACAATAATAATGAGGTACATGCCCGTCCAGCCGGGAAAGTGAGTGTGAGCAGCAGGAGCCGCTGTCTCAGGCGGGTTCCCCTCTCCCTCAGTTACCTCTCTCTTCACGTTCCACAGCAGCTTCTGCTTCGCGTCTTCCTCCGGGCAGCCGAGCCCCGACATGTTGTTGTTGTTGGCGGTGGACACAGGAGCGCGGTGAGGGTGATGAGGGAGTGGGGGGGGGGAGGAGTATTGGGGACACGAGCACAGGCCGCTCGCGACGAGACAGCACCAACTGCAGCTCGTGCGCGCGCCGCTGACGTCACCGGGGAGGCGGCGCTCGTTCACCTGAGCGAGGGACACCACCCCCTTCCCCCTCAACAACACTCCCATCCCCCCACACACTCCCCTCCCCCTCCTCAACACCACCCCCTCAACACTCCCCTCCACCCCCCTCAACACTCCCATCCCCCCAC
>NC_063357.1:10528804-10598509 GCF_021869965.1 Rhincodon typus | reverse complement strand
CTCGGGGACCGCTTTGCAGAACACCTACGCTCGGTTCGCAATAAACAACTGCACCTCCCAGTCGCGAACCATTTCAACTCCCCCTCCCATTCCTCAGACGACATGTCCATCCTGGGCCTCCTGCAGTGCCACAACAATGCCACCCGAAGGTTGCAGGAACAGCAACTCATATTCTGCTTGGGAACCCTGCAGCCCAATGGTATCAATGTGGATTTCACAAGTTTCAAAATCTCCCCTCCCCCTACCGCATCCCAAAACCAGTCCAGCTCGTCCCTGCCTCCCTAACCTGTTCTTCCTCCCACCTATCCCCTCCTCCCACCTCAAGCCGCACCTCCATCTCCTACCGACCAACCTCATCCCGCCCCCTTGACCTGTCCGTCCTCCCTGGACTGACCTATCCCCTCCCTAACTCCCTACCTACACTCACCTTTACTGGCTCCATCCCCACCTCTTCGACCTGTTTGTTTCCTCTCCACCTATCCTCTCCTCTATCCCTCTTCTATCCGCCTCCCACTCTCTCCCTATTTATTTGGGAACCCCCTTCCCCTCCCCCTTTTCTGATGAAGGGTCTAGGCCCGAAACGTCAGCCTCTCTGCTCCTATGATGCTGCTTGGCCTGCTGTGTTCATCCAGCCCTGCACCTTGTTGTCTCAGGTAATTTATACGAGGCTGGGCCAAATTCCTGCCAGGTTAAAATCATTAGATGCAGCGCGGTTTGTTTATCCTTGATGTAGTCCCGGAAGAAGCTACACTAGCTTTCCTAGCCCAGAATTTCTCAGGGTGTTTTAAAGTGCAACGACGACCGTTAGCAACTACTGCCCAACCCAGGACACGACAAACCAGCTTTAAAATCTCCATGTCGCACCCCCCGCCCCGGCATCATCCCATGACCAACCCTCCCTCTCATCCTTGACCAGACACAACCTATCCATCTTCTCTCCCACCTAGAGATAGTAAGAACTGCCGATACTGGAGTCTGAGATAACAGAGTGTGGAGCTGGAGGAATACAGCAGACCAGGCAGCATCAGAGGAGCAGGAAAATTTCTCTCCCATCTATCCACCTCACTGACCAATCTCCACCACTCCCTACCTGCTCACCTGTCACCATCCCTACTACCTTGCCCAGCCCCAGCCCCTCCTCTCTATTTATTTCTGAGCTCCCTCCCCCATTTCTGAAGAAGGGTCCCGATCCAAAACGTCAACTTTCCTGCTCCTCTGATGCTGCCTGGCCTGCTGTGTTCATCCAGCTCCACACTGTGTTACCTCTAACCTTTCAAATGGACTGTCCCTGCAGGCGTGGCCACACTTAGCTCAGAAGCCAAACCATAAGAATCCAAGACACAAAAACAGAAGTTGCTGGAAAAGCTCAGCAGGTCTGGCAGCATCTGTGCAGAGAAATCAGTTAACGTTTCAGGTCCACTGACTCCTCCTCAAAACTTTGGACCCAAAATGTTAACTCTGATTTCTCTCCACAGATGCTGCCAGACCTGCTGAGCTTTTGCAGCAATTTCCGTTTTTTGTTTCTGATTTACAGCATCCGCAGTTCTTTCGGTGTTAACAGAGATTCTAAGAGTTCCAATGAGATGAAGAGTCCCCCACCGAACCTCTGTGTATCTCAGTGAGCTGTCTGAGCATCGGCCTGATTACTAGCTACCTGTGTGGGTGTCAGGCAAATCACACAGATTCCGGTTATGTTAAAGTACCAAGGAAGGAGTTCTGAGTAAGGGTCCCTCGACCCGAAACGTGAAGTCTGATTTCTGTCCACAAATAATCATAGAGACATACAGCATGGAAACAGACCCTTTGGTCCAAATCGATCATGCCGACCAGATATCCTAAATTAATCAAGTCCAATTTGCTAATATTTGCCCGTATTCCTCTAAACCGTTCCTATTCATATATTCATCCAGTTGCCATTTAAATGTTGTAATTGTACTAGATTCCATCACTTCCTCTGACAGCTCATTCCATGCATGCACCACCCTCTGAGTGAAAAAGTTGCCCCTTAGGTCCCTTTTAAATCTTTCTCCTCTCCTTAAACCTATGCCCTCTAGTTTTGGACTCACCCATTCCAGGAAAAGATCTTGGCCCCTATCCATGCCCCTCATGATTTTATAAACCTCTACAAGGTCACCCCTCAGCCTCTGACTCTCCAGGGAAAATAGCCCCAGCCTATTCAGCCTCTCCCTATAGCTCAAACCCTCCAATCCTGGCAACATCCATGTGAATCCTTTCTGAACCCTTTCAAGTTTCACAACATCCTAAAGCAGGGAGAACAGAATTGCATGCTGCCAAATGTGATGAGCTTTTCTAGCAATTTCTGTTTTTGTTATAGAGAAAGGAGAAGTCTGGTATCAAGTACAATTACACTCAGCTGATATGAGGAATTTGCTGTGTCAGAGAACGAAAAACAATCCGGTGATATGTGGGTGTAATGGATTTCAGTTGGGAAAGTGCAGTAAGCTGTTAGCTGGGAATATCTACAGTTGAAGGGTAGAATTAAACTATTAAGAATATAATTTTACATAGCAAAGCTTTCATTTCTCACCCTAGCGTTTAAATGGTTCAATGGTCTGTACGTAAACCCTACACCATTCCATTCTGCCCACTTTGATTTTGAGGCGGCAATGTCAAAGACTAGCAATGCAGAGGCCCAGACTAATACTCCGAGGAAATGTGGTAGAATGTCACTATACCACCTGAGTTCAAATTTAAATTGAATAAATTAAAGTTAGGGGCAGCATAGTGGCTCAGTGGTCAGCTGTCTCAAAGCACCAGGGTCCCAGGTTTAATTCTACTCTTGGGTGACTGCCTATGTGGAGTTTGCACTTTCGTCCAGTGTCTATGGGGATTTCCTCCAGGTGCTCCGGTTTCCTGCCACAGTTCAAAGATGTGGAGGTTAGGTGGATTGGCCATGCTAAATTGACCATAGTGTCCAGGGATGTGTAGGGTAGGAGGATTAGCCATGGGAAATGCAGGGTTACAGGGATAGTGTGGGGATGGGTTTGGGTAGGATACTCTTCAGAGGGTCAGTGTGGAGTCAATGGGCCAAATGGCCTGCTTCTACACTGGAGGGATTCTATGATTCTAAATTAAAACAAATCCTGAATGGCAAGCTAATCTGAAGCAATGATTGTTGTAAAAATCCATCTGGTTCACTAATATTCTTTTGGGAAAGAAATCTATCTTCCTTACATAGTCTTACCTACATGTGACTCCAGACTCTCAAAAATATTTGACTCTTAATTGCCCTCTAAAATAACCCGGCAAGTCATTCAGTTCAAGGACAATTGGGGATGGGCAACAAATGCCTTGTTAGCAACATGCATATCCCATGAAAGAATTTTTTAAAAACCCACCACTTCCTCTTGAATCTTAATAAGGTAAATGCCAACAATATCAGGTGTTAGTTAGCTATGATTGATTGGGAAATATTACCGTAAGGAATGGCAGTGGATAGATTTTGACAAACATTCAAAGAGTGAATGGGTAAATAATAAAAAATAGCCCATGTCTGACGCGACTGTGCAAAGAAAATAGTAGCCAAACCATAGTTTATGAGCGATGTTAGTGATAGTATTAGATGCAAAAAAGAGCCATATAAATTGGCAAGAAAAAGCAATAGACCTGAGCATTAGGAACAGTTTAGAAGTCAACAAAGGAGAACCAAGGGATTGATTAAGAAGCGGAAAATAGAGTATCAAAGTGAGCTTGCAGGAAACATAAGAACTGATAAGTTTCTATTGGTATGTAAAGAGAAAAAGTTGGTTGAAAACAAATTGAGGTCCCTTACAGTCAGAAAATGGGAATATATAAAGGAGAACAAAGAAATAGTTGACAAACTAAATTCATACTTCACTTCTGACTTCACAAAGGAGGATATGAATAATATGCCAGAAATGATGGGGATCACAGGGTTTAGTGAGAGGGAGAAACTGAAGCAAGTCTGTATTAGTAGAGAAATGGTGTTGGAGAAATTGATGGGATTGGAGGTTGATGAGTCCCCATGGTCTGACAATCTACATCCCAGAGTAGAAATAGTGAATGCATTGAGTAGTCACCTTCCAATATTCTTTAGACTCTGGAGCAGTTCCTATAGATTGGATAGTAGTTAATGTAGCCCCACTACTTAAAAAGGGAGGTAGAGAGAAAACAGGAAGTTATAGACTCATAAGTTTGGCATTGGTAGCAGGGAAGATGCTAGAGTCCATTAGCAAGGATTTTATAACAGAGCACTTAGAAAACAGTGGCAGATTAGACAGAATCAGCATAGATTTACAAATGGGAAACTATGCTTGACAAATCTACTGGAATTCTTCGAAGATATAACTAATGGAATTGATTAGGGGAGCCAGTGGATGTGATTTATTTGGACTTTCAGAAGGCTTTCTACAATGTTCCATATAAGAGATTAATGTGTAAAATTAAAGCACATGGGATTGAGTGTAGTGTATTGTGATGGATAGAAAATTGGTTATCAGACAGGAAACAAAGAGTAGGAATAAATGGGTATTTTTCTGAATGGCAGGCAATGACTAGTGGGGTACCACATGATTGATACTTGGACACCAGCTATTTGCAATATATGTTGATGATTTAGAAGGGGGAAATAAATGTAATACCGCAAAATTTGCAGATGACATAAAGCTGGGTGAAAGGCCAAGCTGTGAGGAGGATGCAGAGGTGTTGCAGTGTGATTTCGACAGGCTGAGTGAGTGGGCAAATGCATGGCAGATGCAGTATAATGTATATAAATGTGAGATTATTGGTTTTGGTTGCAAAAATAGGATGACAGACTATTAATCCAATGGCTATAAGTTGAGAGATGGGAATGTTGAATGAGACCTGGGTGTCCTTGTGCCCCAGTCACTGAAAAAAAATCATTGTTGCAGCAGGCATTAAAGAAGGCAAAATGTATGCTGGCCTGCATAGCGAGAGGATTTGAGTATAGGAAAAAGGATGTCTTTCTGCAGTTGTACAGGGCATTGGTGAGAACACACCTGGAACGTTGTGCACAGTTTTGGTCTCCTTATCTGCTATAGAGGAAGTGCACTGAACATTTACTATTTTGATTCTGGGATGGCAGGACTGACGTATGAGGAGAGATAAGTTGAGAATAGTATTCACAGGTGTTTAGAAGAATGAGAGGGATCTCATTGTAACCTGTTAAATGCTAACAGGGCTAGACAGATTAGATACAGGAGGGATGATCTCAATAATGGGAGAGTCCAGAACCAGGGGTTATAGTTTAAAGATAAAGGGTAAACCTCATAGGACAGAGATGTGGAGAAATCTCTTCATCTAGAGAGTGGTCAGCCTCTGGAATTCACTGCCACAGAAAGTGGCTGAGGCCAAAACATTATGTGCTTTCACGGAGGAGGTAAATATAGCTCTTGTGGCGAAGGGATCAAGATGGAGGGCAGGATTAGGGCCATAAACATATTGGATGGCAGAGTAGGCTTAATGGCCTACTCCAATAGGCAGTAGTTCCTCAGCAGAGATATTTTCAAATTAACCTGGTCAGAGAAGTTATTATACACCTCTGGAGCAGGTGGGATTTGAACCCAGGTCTCCTGGTTTAAGAGGTAAGGACACTAACAATGCCACATGAGCCGTCAGTGTGGACTTTTTTGAGGTGTTGTAACAGAGCTCTGAAGCAGTTGGGACTTGAACCTGGGCCTCCTGGCTCAGAGATAGGAGCAACACGCGCCGCATCAAAAAGGCCCCTAGTTCCTCAGTGTAATGTCCTCGGCCCCGGTGTCTTTAATTGCCTCCTCAATGACCTTCACGCCATTGAATGCATTTAGTGAATTACAGATTTTGCCCACTACAGATCAGTGGCAGTTCCTCCACAATACATCTAAATATTTAATTTTTTTTAATATCTAATTTTTTTGCTGAAATATGTTCTGCTGTCGGTCAGCTCGAAATGCGCTTTTTGGATGAGGGGCGTTGGGAAAATAGTTTAAGAAGCACAAGTTGGGAAAGCTTGTTTCTCTTACGTTCTTTCAGGCGATCTTTAAAACCTATCTCTTTCACCAAGCTTTGGATTATCTACCCTAGTACCTCTCGATGAGACTCCGTGTGAAATTCTATCCGATAACACATCAGCAAAAGCGCTTGTGGTGCTTCATTACGTTATAGGCGCTGTATAAATGCAGGTTGTGTTGTGAAGCTGGGGGGCAATGCTGGAAGTCTGAAGCAAAACCAGAAAATGCCGATTGAGTCTTAGCAGAAGAGAGAACTGGCAGATGTGGAATGGAAGTGAACAATCAAAGGATTCAGGAATGGACGCTTGATCGAAAGTAAGCGTAGCTGCCTGACTTTGGAATATTGAAATTACGTAGGAACCTGTTCATTTCGGAGAATACAGGTAATGTGATTGGTGTCTCCGGACCACCTGGATGTGGATCTATTCGAATTTCTTCTTCGGTTTTAAAGAGCAGTAACTGTTCTTTGCAAACAGGAGAGCATTTCTCAACTGTTCAGGGTACGTTTTATCTCCCATTCTCAATGGTCACTTTATCTGACAGTACAGTTTACATGAATCAACAGCTTTTGTAAATAACCTCCGGTGCATAATGATTCACCAGGGTGATGCAGTTGTTGACTGGTGTCCTGAACACATTCTATTTCCGGGTAGACTCGTGTGAAAATAAAACTAACGAACGTCAGTTTCATGTTTGGGGAACACAATAAAAAGGTACAGCTCAAATCCGATGTTGTTTTTCTTCTTCACACCAAATGGCGCTCTGCTCCCGTCCTGCCGTCACCTCTGTGAATATGTAAAAGAAAGTCAGACAGTCGTTTGAATTCTTTATGAATCATTTATGTCACAGTTTGAACTGTACTGCCACTGGCGTGGTTAACATGATATTTCAATGTTTGTTTGTTTCCTTGATATGCTACTGTACAGAACTGAACTGCGTTTGTGACTATGTACATATATAAAGCTCCTTTTTATCAATAAAGTACATTTTTGAAATATAAAAAAAATGACAATCCTGTTGCCTGTAGGCTACAGTGGAGATTTCTCATAAGAGTGGGGAGATGGACAGCAAATTTCACTTCAAAGTGCGCTCAGTTTTGCTGAGGGGGATAAGATTGATACAGGGCATTAGCTCTTTCGGGCAGTTCTCAATGGCCCCTCTCGTCCTGTTCGAAAAAAAAATCACACGTGGAAGTTTCACTGCAATAAAGGGACTACAGTCAATTTTCCACAAAGCTCCACTTTATTTGCCAATTATCCCCCATTATATTTAATTCCTAATAACCTCCGACAGTCAAGTCGGACTCCCAAATTATTGTTTTTGTTGCTCCCCCTTGGCATAGGTTCAAGCTGTTAAATGCCTGCGGTTTCTTGCTGCAGCTGCTGGTGATGCCAGGCAGATAGCATCAAAGCACCTTTCAACACAACTCCGGAGACACGCGGAGAACAGTAATTGCAAACTAACAAGGTCGTGGATGGAGGCACCGGGGGAAGTTCAAAGGAAGGTCGCTAAAATTCTTCCTTGTTTCCGCTTAGATCAAACGATCTTGATTTTGCTTTGAGGAAATGTGAACCTCAAAATGATGGCATTGAGGTTTGATAAATGACACCAGCTTACACTGTTTTTGAGCTTAAAGCCAAAGGACATTAATGGACACTTGCATAGGATAACATTAAACAATAGGTTAAGTCCAACGACTGGTTGGTTTTACAGGAAGTCAGCAATCTTGGGAATACATGAAAGCATGCGCTAAGCATGGATTACACACAGCCCTTCAAAAGGAAACTGTGTGATTTCACGAGAGTAAGAAAAATCTACGTTATTGAAAACTGGTGAAAGTGAAACTCTAGTTACAGATATACATTTCTTCAGCCTCCCACAGCTTGCTTAGCTTGGCTTTGAGGATCAAAGTGGAATCGTCTTCTTTTGGTCTCTGCTAAGTGCTTATACAATGGAAATTGGGCATTGAAGTTAAAAATAGAAAGCGCTGGAGAAACTTAGCAGCTCTGGCAGCACCCATGAAGAGAGAAACAGAGTGAACATTTCATTTCCATTATGACTCCTCAGTTCAGAAGTTGTATTGAACGTGAAATGACAGTTCTGTATATTCTTCACAGATGCTGTCAGATCTGCTGTGTTTCTCCAGCAATTTCTGATTCTATTTCAGATTTCCAGCATCCACTGTACTTTCCTTTTATTTGTGAATTGAGATGATGTAATGCATGTAGGACCTTGTCGGGATGAGACAGGCCGGCTAGGTCTTGAAGGATTGACGGGCTTATATTTGTCCGTTCTTTAGATGTTCGTATGTGTTTGGGAGAATTGAGCCGACATCTAACAAGCCAGTTAAAGTTCATATTTTTGAGTCAATAAGGAATAGTGTTGGCTTTGAACAGACATAATATGTGAGGCAATTTCCATCTATAGCTATTGAAATTGAACATAATTACATCGTGTGGGAGTCTTGCATTGGTCTCGATTGCATTAGTTGCAGTGTGATTACAATCAATTTGAAGAAAGAATAAGAAGCATTTTAACATTATAAAATTGCAGACTACAACACTTAGATAAACTTCAGTTCCATTCTCATAAATAACAACATCAATACGCAAGGTCTCCGTCCTGGTTCATGGGCTATCTTCCTTTGCCTGGTCCAGCTTCACAGTGAATTAGGTCAAGGCAAGCATTGGGCTTGTTATTTCTGTGTTAACACCTGCCAATTCTTCAGCAGACTCCAGTAAGTAGGTCATTAATGAAAAATTAATTCTCCCTCCACAGGTGCATACACATATATCTCCTGCAGTTACCCATATGTTGAAATATCCAAAGGCAATCAAAGCAAATTTTCTTTCTTGGACAAAGCTGCAAATTTTGGGTTTACTGTAGATAATCTTTTGGATTTGGCTTTGGTCCATATGCAAAGGCTGCATTTATGATATTTTCATATTCAGATGTACTGTCCAATATGTAATTGTAGAAACTGCAATTTACCAATACCATAACAAGAAGACTCCCTTGTGACCTGAACAATTTATAATGTTATTTGCACATGGCTAATGTACACTTCTCCAATCTATTAGAAAATGAACAATTCACATGATAAAGCCAGATGCAGAGAGAAAGTGCATATACCAAGTTGCAGCAATAACAATAGCTCAAGTCATTTCAACCAATTTCAATTCGCCCCTCATGAACATGAAAATGAATAAATATGGCCTCAGTCCTTGTTAATAGGATATCTGCCTGAGGAAGGATCACCAGACCGGAAACATTAACTTTGATTTTTTCTTCACAGATGCTGTCAGACGTGCATGAACTTTGCCAGCAACTTCTGTTTTTGTATCTGCATTTGGCATTGGTTCACATTAGTATTGAATCAGGGTAGACACTGGGCCTATAGTTTATTCGTTCTGGTAATCTACCTGTCAAATCTTTTAGCAGACCTCAGCTGTGTAGGACATCAACAAAATATAATCAACCTAACATATTAACTGTTTCTTTCTCCACACCTAATATTTTCATATTTATCTCAGGCATTCTAACATATATTGTAATTTCACCTTATCCAATAGGTAGATCTTTGTTTTCTTGTTTCCTGTCTCATGGAAGTACATAGCCTATCCATGTGATGAAGTGCAAAACCATCCATTAAAGCTTGTGCATATGATGGAAATAACTTTATGCATATCTCAACTGAGATGGATATTCTGGCTGCTGAAAAGATAAGTTTTTTGTGTTTGAGGTACCAAATCTCCAATGTTCCCAATCATTATGAATAACTTTCAATGCCTTATTTCCAGATTTTATATCATCGGATTTTGATTTTAAGCATTGTTCAATGGGCAGTGCCAGGAAAGGGAATATGAGCACAAGACAGGATATTCTAATTGGGGATGAGAGGCATTGGGAAAGAATTCAGTCTTGAAATTGAATTTGAGTCTTTAGCAAGATTAACATCTTGGATTTAAATACTAACTTTAATCCAATTAACATGCCGAGACATAACAGTTGGTGTTGGTTCTGCATAAGAAACAAGGATTTGGTTAGAAATTAGTGTAATGTTAGAATTTGGCATTTTGATATGCTCAACCTAAAAAAAAAAATTATTATCCTCAACAAAATTTCATGTGATTATTGTTTATAAAGGTGACAAATAATGATACATAGTTCAGTTAAGCACTTGTTTAACTAGGCAAATTTCAAAATTAACTTGTTAAAAAACATTATAACAAATTGAATGAAGAACAGATTGCATCCTTCTTTCTAAAAAGCCTTTCATCAAAACGTTAGTGTGAAGAGCTACAGAGAAACTAAACTGTTTTCAAGCCTTTATTATGATATTGTGATGTTTAATATCACACCATTCTTGCTTGCTTCTTCTATTTACAAGCCGGTCAGGTTAGTTTGAACTTTATGCATTGTCTTGTTTAGCTAACATCATGTCTTCTGATGTCATAGACACATGTTACAATCCAATCGATAATAATTATTCCCTAAAAGTAAAGGCCATTTCAAGGCATGCAATTCCACTACACTTCATACCTAAAAATGATGAATTACAGTATTTCCATATTTTGAAACAATAATATGCATATCATTGCCAAAAAATCTTTGAAGCGTAAAGCTGGTTCACTCACATGTTGTGACATTATCTGTATAATTGTATCATCTGGTTTCAATGCAATTATACTAAATGTTTGCACAGCGATCATCACCCTTCAGTTGAGATATTAACGTTAAATATCATTTTCCCCCACCTCCCGTTTCTGAAAGCAGATATTTTACAAAATGAATGACAAATTTTGAAAGGAATTATATCCATATTGTTTCCTCCAGTAAAAATAAACAAGTCTTCTGTGACCCAGGTGTGGTAAATATAGGTTTCAATCTTGTTTTAGCTGTATTATCAAAAACATACTGGATTACATTAGGTGTTCATTTGTGCAAAGGGGCTGAAGCCAAGAACAAGAGAAGTCGGATCCTGGTCAGTTCAACCAGCTAATGTACACCTTCTAGTGGTTGAGTACCAAATAGCATTGACTCTGAAACAAATCATATCAACTATAGTTGGATTGCTAAAACAACACTTTGTGGCAGTCAATTCCTTCATGAAATAAATAGTATTCATACATTAGCAACATAAATATTTGGTAAATATTGAAAAATGCTGTTATACCTTCAAATGTTTTGAAGATATTGAATTTATTGGACAAATAGTGTCCAGACTATTTACATTGAATACAGAAAGACATTTTCTTTTACATATGCTAAAGATTTTCAAATTCAATCTTACAAGTTTGTTTTAATCTACTTGACATCTTAATAATTTTCATTTGACCTCCAAGTGCGGAACAGTATGTAGAAATGGTTGGCTCACAGCACCAGGGTCCTGGGTTGGATTCCAGCCTCGGGTGACTGTCTGTGTGGAGTTTGCAAATTCTCCACGTGTCTGCGTGGGTTTCCTCCAGGTGCTCCGGTTTCCTCTCACAGTCCAAAGATGTGCAGGCTAGGTGGATTGGCCATGCTATATTACCCATAGTATTCAAGGATGAGTGGATGAGGTGGATTATAGGGGGATGGGTCTGGGTGGGACGCTCTGAAGGTCGGTGTGGACTTGTTGGGCCGTAGGCCCTGTTTCCACATTGTAGGGATTCTATGATCTATGAAAATGGTACTGTATAAATGTATGATACATGAAACCACAGTTACATATAGGCAAAAATCTTGTAAGACTTTCCCAAAGCTTAAATGTGAAGAGATATCTTTAAATAAAAATGTATAAACTATCTAAAAGAACTGAAATAATCTTACCCCTTCTGAAACTAATGCAGTAAAAAATAGCCATAGCCATTCATAACAGATAACAGAATTTTCTAGGAAAATCCCAAATTTTCAGGTATTACAACATTGAAGTAATCAAAACTTCCCAAGAAAAGCAATTATTTAATTGAAGGCAGTTCAGAAAAGGTTCATTAGGATGATCCCCAGAATGGAGGGATAGTCTTACAAGCAAAGGTTAAACACGTTGGGACTCTACTCATTGGAGTTTAGAAGAACGAGAGTTGATCTCATTGAAACAGATACGATTCTTAAGGGTCTTTTCAGGGTAAATGTTGAGAGGATGCTTCCTCTCATGGAACCAGAGAGCATAGTCTCAGAATAAAGGGACGCCATTGAAGACTGAGATAAGGAGGAATTTCTTCTCTTAGGAGGGTGGAGTGTCTTTGAAACTTCTTTCCGCAGAGAGCTGTGGGGACAGAGTCCTTGTGTACATTTAAAACTGAGATAGATTCTTATCAGTAGGGGAATCAAAGGTTAGGGAAAAACTGGACATGAGGGCTGTCAGAACACCCATGCTCCTACTGAATAGAGGAGCATGCTTGAGGGGTCAAATGGCCGCCTGCTGTTCCTATTTTTTACAATCTTATGGTCTGAAAGGCCAATGCTGCACAGAACAAAAAACACCTCACTTTTATTTTTATTTATGCCTCCATGGGATGTGGGCATTGTTAAATGATTCCAGCATTTGTTGCCCATCCCTTAAACAGAGTGGCTAGCTAGGCTATTTAAGAGGGCAATTAAAAGACAATCACATTGGTCTGGGTCTAGACTAACATGTAGGCCTAAAACAGGTATGGACAACAGATTTACTAAAGGACGTTAGTGAAGACAATTCATATTTCATGGCCTGGCTTTCAATTCCAGCTTTATTAATGGAATTTAAACTCCACAAGTTAGCATGGCAGAATTTTAATCCATGTCCTCAGAATGTTAACCTGCACCACGGATTACTAGTGCGGTGACCACTGTCCCAATGTTTCAATGTTTTGTTTTTGACCAGCCTCCCTTCTTAAATAATCACCCTACAAATTGTGTCCTCAAAAATTACGTTGCCCATATCTTAACTTGTACCAAATCTGTCACCAATTATCCTTGTTTCCATTGTACTTCACTAACTTCAGTCTGACAATGGAGGAATTTTAAAAATCCTCATCCCGGTTTTCAAATCCTTCCATGGCCTTGCCTCCTCCAGTCCTACTAGCCTTTGACATCTGTACTATCCTAATTCTAGTCTTTTGAGCATCCCAGATTATAATCCATTCCTCATTGCTGCCTGTGCTTTTCACTGTCTTGGTCAGAAGCTATGGAATTTCCCCCTTAACCATACCACCTCTCTTCTTTGTTCACAGCCTTCAACATGTATCTAGATGTCTCCTCTTGTGGTACTTCGAAATTGCTTTCTAGGTAATGTGAGACATTTCACTACATTAGATATGCTATGTGTTGTCAATGATAAAAATAATCACTTCTACAATTTAAATCCAAAAGCACTAAAAGGTCTTGGAAAGTGAAAGAAAAGTATTGAAGTGCAGGAGTGAACAGTGGTTGGACAACTGTACCAGTGTCCTTAATGAAATGAGAAGTCTTAACCAAGTTCTATGGAAGTAAAATACTGCAGATACTGGAAATGTGAAAAAAATGCTGGAAATACTCAGCTGGTCAGGCAGCAACTGAGATGGAAACATTACATTTGCTTCCTTTCTTTTCCGTTGCTGCCTGACCCAGAGAGTACTTCCTCACTCCTTTTAGGTATTTTCTAAGCAATCTGTTCAGAGTTGTTATTACACAATTCTAAAATAGGTGGGACTTGAACCCAGGCTTCCTGGCTCAGAGGTAGGGATACTACTACTATTCCACAACAACCCGAGCATTGTGTTTTTATTCCAATCTTGTTTCACGTTTGTAGGCTCCTAATACCAATGATAAAATTTCAACAATCCTAAAGGTCATAAACCACTAGAAGCAATTTAAAAAATATTCACATTAGTACACAGTGCTCATCTGAAGTTGTGCCTAACAAATTTTGAAACAGGGTTGAAGGATCTTCTAACGGTCTGCAACTTAAATGCTTAGCTTTTGACATCAGATAGCATTTGCATTCACTACCATGGATGAATTTATACTCACATCATTTACACTCTTACAAATGAAAAATGATTTTGCTATCTTTATTTTGCCTAATTCAGAATTATGATGATGACTTGATTCTGTTGAAATATTGGAACATATAGAAAAGGTACAGACTAGCATCGTCACAATTGTGTTTAAAAGACAGACTACACTCAAAGAACACCACATTTTGAGGTTAGTAAATATTTAATTTTTTTAGTACAATATTTAAAAAGGAGCAACACTCTGGTGTAAAAGTGGAAGAATCCTCCCAGAAAGTTATTCCTTAAAAATAGTGTTACTACAGATAATTTTAAATATGTGCGATACAGCAACTTTGTGGGGGAAAAATCCATCACAGTGTCAAAATTCTGAGCAGTTTTATTTACACAGTGGTTTTGTGGGTGAGTATTCCAGCGTTAGTTAACCAACTGGGCTCACTGTAAGCTTTCCAGCAACCACAATTTAAACAACCATTTCACAGCTTAACTGCAATATTTGATGTTACGAAATCCACAGACACAAGCAGCACCTCAATCACTGCAATATTTGTGGCTTTTGAAGATTTTTGCAAATTAGCTAATTCATAAAAACAGACTTGGAAATTCACACACGACTGAAATGTAAGTAGACATCAATATATTTGTGATCAAATTATAAAAAAAAAATCAATATTAAAAGTGTCTAAAAAATTCCCTTTTCCTTAATTTCTTCTCTTTTATCCTTCGAGTCAATCATTGATGTACCCGATTAATTAAAGTACTGCAGAATTGGTGTTTAGTTTAGCTGCAACTATGAAATTCTGGGACACTTCACTTCCAGGAGCAATGAACTACAGAGGTTAGAAATCAGTTACATCTAGGAGATGATCTGGATTCATTTATTAGATTGTGACACCTAATTATCTACATTCTGATTGGCAGAAAACCAAAATGTAAACTTTGAAACCAATTTACAGTAAAAGTGATAATGCCACACCACTTAGCATTGAAGCAAACAAAAACTACTCTTTCTAAAGGAAATACTTATGTCCTGCGATTGTACACAATTGAACCTCCCCATCTTGGATATGCACTCATTTGAGGTGATAAAAGGTTGGTGGTCAAGCAATTTAGCAGGTACTATGGCATCAATATTTGCATCTTTGAGATGATTTGTTTACCTCTTCTCACACAAGCAATTTTCACTGAAGAAGTGAAACACCAACAGCTTTGGAGGTTTTTCACCACTCTGTTGATATGAGTGACTTACTGAGTTTAGGAAAGAATCAGCACTATCGATCAGATATGATGGCTGGTAGTAAAGCTCATTTAGGTTTAAATGCAAAAGTACAGCTATCTAAACAGTATTGAGATTACATAGTTTATAGCACTAGCCTAGAAATTCAATAGGTGTAAAATGTGTACCTAATAGTTGAAACTAGCAGGTGATAAGCATACATCTTCCTCTGCTAAAATTGCACCACACACACGAGTTAGGACTGGTCAGTATGCATTCAGAGTAAGTGCATGCAACTGATGTTAATCCCACAGGTGTGTGCTGGAAACAGTATTTCAGGGCCTTTAACAAGTACACCACCAACCCTTAAAGAGAATGACTGGAAGCTGTGACCCTGCAGTATGTCATCTTTAAAACAGCAACATTACAGGCCGTTGCTGACTGTTGGTCATGCCAACTCTCACTTTCCCATGTTTTCTTGCTTTCTTAGAGAGCCTCTGGGGCCATAACTAGCACTCACATGCAGCAGTACCATCCTAATGAGGGCAGTGAATTAATTTACTATAGGCCTACCAAAGCCTTCACTGTGTTGTCATCCCCAATATGGTTGTGATTCAAGTTCTAGGCTGTTTTGTCTCAGCGATGAAGAGGATTTCCCTTGGGGGTATGTTTTCTTCTGACGCAAATTACATAACATGATAAAGTAGTACGACGAAAGAAAGTGCATCCTAGAAACAGTTCCTAGTGAAGCAGAAAGCCACACTGGAAGGGAGTGAAGGAGGAGAAGTTGTTTTGCTTTGCTGAAGGCAAATGGAGCTCAAATCCAGACTTAAATGTGCAGACTTGCTTTTTAATCGCTCCTTCAGTTGTTGTCAAATCTATTCTATAGTCAGCCAGTAACTGGTTTGATTCAGGGCAGGGCAGTGAAAAAGGATGAATTAGGCAAATAATCTCACCACAACCTGAAAGCAGTCTAATCCTGGCTTGCATCATGGCTAAGTCACAAGCCCATAAAACTTCTCCAATTGAAAGTCAAACTTGAGCTACTCGCATTAGTCATATATGAACAGGTGAATTATGTTCAATCAGTTTCACAAACATTACTTAAAGTCAGTTTCAGCCAACATACCACAATCTGATCCAAACAGTGCACTATGGTGTCAAATATACCATCTCAGGTTCATACAAAGACAAGCAATGGGCAGTGTACACAAAAAATAGAAACGTAACATTTTGGTCCAGTTAACTTAATTTTCAGATGCAAATCTGATTCCATTATTTTAAAATGATAAGAGAATATGTATCATCATCCCAGAATGCCAATGCTACTTATTAAAAAAAAACACATCCCCTTGGATGTTCTATTAAAAACACACGATGTAAAATATATTTCATCATACACAAATAAGAACCAAATATCACATATTGAAGAGTTGAGAATCATTGTTCATTAAGACTTGGAAATAAAGATGAGATGTATTAAAGCCCTAGGATTTCAGATAGGTTATGAATAGACCTCACCTCCAAACACTATGTTAGGTATCTGGAACGCTAAGGTGCTGACATAGTTGATGTGGAAGGATTCTTCTATGAAAAGAATGGTAATTAAAACTGTTTTTTCCTTCTGCACTCCCAAAACATTGTTATATTCAATGAATGAATGATAAACTTACAGTTGTAAACTAAGGCACCCTCAATGGTTCAGAAAGTAATTGCACTAAAGTATATTGATCCATATTGAACAGAAATTAGCAGACAGGCTTAGACTCAAATATACTCTTCTGATATTTTGAGGATGAATCCCCTTAATGTCCAAAGCCAAAAACAGTGACAATAAGGGGAGAGGTGCACTTGATCCGAAGCCTCCATTATCTGAAAAAAAAAGGCATGTAACAATAATGTGAGGAAAACTCTCACTGTGATCGTTTCCTCCCTCTGTGGAATATGCATGGTCACAAGAGAACGTTAATGGCACTGGCATCAAACTTCATCTCCACTGCCATAGGTAAGCTAGACTTGCATCAAATTGACATTTCAGATTTCTGAAACTAAAGATCAATAGAAAGATAATCTACAATGGAGTTAAGGCCAATTAATACACAACTTTTGACAAGCATTTCAGCTCTACTTATAAAAGGTTTTCATGAAACAAAAATCAACATTATAACAAATCAAAGAAAATTAACCTTGAAAGCACTTTTTTTCTAGTCAGTCAGTTGCCTTCATGTTCCATGATAATCCAACTGTTGATGATCATCAGTAGATAAAAAGTATTTTAAAATGTAAATACTGTTCACACCTAACCATCTGATTATAATGTTAATCTCTATAGGCAGCCTGGTGTCCAAGAGGTCTGTCATCATAGGAGCTATATCTTTTCACATGTATTCGACGCACACGATCTCTAACTTCCAGTGCCTCTTCATCTTCACTGTGTGATCCCTGACCAGAGGTTCGACTAGTAGCTTCCAACAACAAATTATCAGGTACACGTGGAGTTTCATAAAGCAAGACGTTTAATGTTTCTTCATAAATTCGTGCTTCTGGAAATTCAACCTATATAATTAAAAGAAAATGTAAACAATTAAAATTGCAATGTTACCATGTGGTGAATCCGGCATATTGTCAACGTGTGTAATTTTCCTTTCATGCTTATAATTAAACAAGGTGAAACATTTCAAATAAATCTTTTTTTCAGGAAACTCTGTACAAAAGAGGCTTTCAGCGTGATTTCTTGTCCTGGAGTCGAACCCAGGTTTCAGAGGTGAAAGGAAAGTGCTTGACTGCTTTGAAATACCTAGATCCTATGAACGTATCGATATCATCTTCAAATCCCCAGACAAGGTGATGATTGAAACTTTGCCGCAAACTCTTATAATGCTGCTGGCTAGGCCAGTCACCTGGAATGTGTCCAAGAATGTCCCAGGATAATTTGCTGCTATCTATGTTTTCTCTTTCTCCTTCCTTTTTCTAGGATTATAGCAGAATGCCAACTCAATGCAAAGTCATCCTTTGATCTCCATCCTGCACAAAATAAAGGACTTGCCAAATTCAGATGGCATTTCAGGGTACCATTGGATATAACTTTGAAATAACTTTGGATCAGGAGATCAGACACAAAGTCAAGTATTACTAAAGGAATTTTACTCATATCAGTTCGTTTATATAGTGGTCACCTTTTACGTACCTTAGTTTGCTTCTTTTCTGTTGCATACACAATGGAAGTACAGCAAACCTCTGCAAGTTTGCGTCCCTGCCCATAAAATGACCAGCAGCAAATCTCATCTCCTAAAACGTCCTTCATAAACAGCACTCTTCCATTAAATCGCAGGGATAACTTGTCGAACAGCTCAATGTTCTTCAACAAATTGTCATCAGAATTGCTGGGACACAGAATGACTTGGATTAAATAGCATTCGCTAGCAATAGTACAGGAACACTGGTGCAGTTGTACGAAGCATTTTGTTACAGTAGGCGTTTCCACATCTTCAAAGGTTTGATTTGACAGTACTATACTTAATTTATGATAACCCAAGCGAGTCTATTTTAGCAGCTGTTTCATACATAATGCTAAACATAATCGCTTATGAATCAGTTTAAGTTTTGAAATTTGGTTTTGTTCAAATTAGGGAATGAAGAAAATGCATAAATTCACTAAGTCCATGATCATAATCTACATAAACTTTTGTGCATGTAGGCTTCAAGACTTTTCCAAACATAGTTGAATACTGGACATGTTCTAATACAACAGGAGGCTGTGCAAGACTTTTATTTTTATTCTTGTGGGTTGCTCAGAGGCATTCCATAGAGCCCCTCGAGACCCATATAAAGTTTTAAAATCAAATTTCAATCAGCTTGGATGCATCTCAAGCTGTGAATATAAACAGATCAGTTCTGATTTAGGATTTACTTACCAATAAGGCAACAGCATTAAGAACAATCCTTCTCAAACCTGCAAGCCCATAAGATTCAAACAGAAAAGAACAAAAAAACCCCATAAATTATTAGGGCTACATGTTTCACATAGCCTAAAGACCATCAGTTGGACATCCAGCAACTAAAGGGAATGACTTATTTCATCCAATCTGCATTTCTTTCACACAAGAAAAATGGGGTATGGAAAAGACCATGACTATTGTGCAGTTTTTTGCAATAGTGCATGTTCTGGTGTCTTTTATCAAGTCAAATTTAAGTTCACTCTTTTTCTAATATTTGCGTCCACATTGGAGAACAATTACTAAATATTTAGCTCTGGAACCAAACATCAAAACCCACTGCCATGTGGCTTAAACTGGTTGGTGAAGCACATTACTGGTATTCACTGGACAGTAGGGTACTAGAGAAACAGGGAGGTAGCTGTCTACTGAAAAACTGTTCTGCTCCCTTTCTAAATTATTAGAACTTTTCAAGCAAGGTAATTCTTGATGAACAGATTAAACCTTATGCCTTGCACAGAATCTCCTTGCTGGTCCCAACTGTCCCCAAAGATCAACTTTTCACTATGCATCCTGAAAACTGCACTCATGTGAGACAGATATGATTCAAAGCAATAATATTTTTTTAAAAAAGTCTCCAAAAACTGGTAAATCAACATAAATTAACATGGCGTAGCCCAATGCAAATTATCGTACCTAGTATAGGAATATTTGTTATTGCTTCTGTTATGTAGCAGCTTCACAACAGGCTGTTGGTAAAGAATAAAGGCAGTTAGCTTTTACTGAATGATATGGAGAATTAAGTGACAAATCTAAGCAAAGATCCTCCATCACAAAAAAAGACAAAAATCTTGTGACCTTTGTACATGTTTCAATTAGTTGTTCTTCCTCCTTAGGAGAGGTGATCATGGGAATTGTACATGCAACTTCACAGCATTCATTCTTTTCCTAAAGAAAAGCAAATTACAAATGCAGAGGATGAAAGAAGTCACTAGTGAACGTAAACAATGTATTTCTTCACACAACTGTATTTTAGAAACAGCAAAAGAGAACGACATGCAATTGCTGTGGACATCACAACTTCACTCAAGGATTAAGAAACTGATAAGGAAATTAATAATAGAACATAAATAAAAAAAAATGGATTATAAAAGCTTCTGCAGATACATAAAAATAAGATGTTTGGCTAAGATGAATGTGGGTCCATTAAATCAGAGTTAGCTGAATTGTTATTGGGAATAAACAAGGCAGAGAGTCTGAATCACTACTGCTTATGTATTTTCAGTGGGGGAGAATTAATGGGTTGACAGTTGACAAGTCCTCAGGACTTGACAGCGTACATCCCAGCATAAACAAAAATGGCTACAGAGACAGTAATCAATTTCCAGAATTCCAGATCCTAGAATGGTTCCTGCAGAGTGGAAGCTTGCAAATGCCACCTTGCTATTTGAGAAAGGAAAAAGGGAAAATATGGAACCAGTCAGCCTTGCATCATTAGTAAGGCAAATACAAGAATCGATCATAAAGGATGCTTAAATTAAAAAATCTGTTTGGGCATAATCAGAATGGATTGGCTAATAGAAAGTAGTATTTGACAAACTTGTTTTTTTTTGAGAACATTGCTAACAAAATTGACAAAGTGCAGTCAATGGATGTTGTATATTTGGATTTTTGGAAAATTTATGATAAGGGCCCTCACAGGAGGTTAGTTAACAAAATTAGAACACATGGTACTGGAGATAATGTAATAGCATGGATTAAGGATTAGCTAACAGAAAACTGTAAGAATAGACTTGTCATTGTCTTGCTGGCACACTATGACTAGCAGAGTCTGGGAAGCATCAGTACTTGGCTCTCAGCTGTTCACCCATATCGATGATTTGGATGTGGAGACCAAACACAATATTTCCAAATTTGCAGATGGTACAAAGCTAAAATATTTTCAGAAAGATTTCGACAGTTTTAATGACAGGGCAAGAACACAGCTGATAGAACATAAGGTGAAAAAATTGAAATGTTATACACTTTTATAGGAAGAACAGATGTGCAGAGTATTTCATGAATAAGAAAGGTTTGGAGGGATATGGGCCAAGCGCAGGCAGTTGGGACTAGTTTAGTTTGGGAACAAGGTTGGCATGGACTGGTTGGACTGAAGGGTCTGTTTCCATGCTTATGACTCTACTTTTTAAATGGTGAGGGATTGGAAAGTGTAGATGTGCAAAGACACTTGGATGTCCTTGTCATTAAGTCACGGATGGCTAATATGCAAATGCAACAAGCTATTAGGAAAAATAATGGAATGTTAGCTTTTATCATAAGACAATTTGAGTACAAGTGTAGAGAAATTTTGCTTCAATTATATAATTCCTTGTTTAGACCACACCTGCAGTACTATGTGCTGCTTTTGTCTTCTTATCACAGGAAAGATTATATCAGTTGTTCAAAGGAAGATTAAGGCTGGCAGGGCTGAGGAGCTGATAAATGTACTGATGCAGAGAATGTATTCATGGCTTTTGAAGGTAGTTTCTGGCAGAGTTAGAACTTTTCTATTCATGATACAACTTTTACCTTGGGTTTAATGCTTGTGCTGCCATTAGGCAGTATGTTAATGAAGATTTCTAGACCACAGCATGTTTACTAAATAGAACAGTGCTCGAATAATACACTTTACACCTATCTTTCACAACCAAAATAACAAACAATTACATTACATTTAGAAAAGCTTATCTGTTGTGCTAAAAAAGAGAGTATCTGCTGCAAGTTACCTGCAAAGCAGTCTGACACACATCCACCAGGCCCTGAATGAGGTAATATTTAGCCTCTGCCAACAGTTCTTTTATTTCCCGCCTACTCTTTGGAAGGATAATTGAGTCATCCCTCAGGTAGTTCAAAACTGTGCCAAAATGTTTGCCACAACGGTCAATAAGGATCCAACCTGCTTGGAAAAATAGCAAATATTCCATTGTAGAGAAGTGTGATTCAAGGCAAAGTTACACGCCACGCAGAACCAAATTCTGCACAAAAGGTAAAACTAAGGATTCTCAGTACCCTACCCCTTTAAATTAGTTAAATTACACAAGATACTGTGGTTAAAAAGACCGTTTGACTCTTCAAATCTCTCCATACAAAATCTGCTTACTCACACATATTGCCCACTTGCCTGGATGAGTGCAGCTCCCGCAACACTCAAGAAGCTCAACACCATCCAGGACATTGCAATCTGCTCGACTGGCAGAACATCCACAAACACTTACTCCGCCACAAATGCATAGTAACAGCCATGTGAACCATCTACAAGATGTGTTGCAGAAATTCTCTGAGCCCCTTAGACAGCACATTCCAAATCTATAAGCAGTACAATCTAGAAGGCAAGGGCAGTAGGTACTTGGGAAATACCAGCAGTTGTGAGATCCCCCTCCAAAGCACTCATCATCTTAACTTGGAGATATATCACTTTTCCTTCAGGGTTGCTGGGTCCAAATTATGGAACTCCCTTGAAGCATTATCAGTCAATTATCAGATGCAATTCAGTGGTTCAAGGAGGCAGCTAACCATCACTTTCTCAAGGGCAAATAGACATGAGCAAAATGTGCCGGCCAAGCCAGGAATGCCCACATCCAATGAATGAAGTTTTAAGAAACACACTATTAATTCCATTTTAATTACAAGATGAAAGATCACTGGATTTCTTCCCACCTCTTAGCAATATGAGTAAACCTTGGGCATATCAAATTTTAGAAACAATATTATACAAATTTCTTTAGTGTCAAGATGATTCCTTGGTTCCACTATCATTTAATTATATTCTATCCATCACAGAGTCAACCTGATTCGGTTAGTAATACTCTTAAATATGAAGGTTGTGGTTTAATCCATATTTCAGAATTTCAGTACAGCAAGGTTGGCATCAACTAAATGTCATCTGGTTCATCTTCTCTCTTCAAAGGCTAGATGTACCATCCTTAGGATCAACCACTGAAGTCAGGTCTCAATGGTTCCGATGAAGATCAAAAGATAATCTAGAATTATTCAAAGAGGAGCAAATATCTCTTCAATACCATAGCCAACAATTCTCTCCCAAACAACAAAAACTGCTGCATGCTAGACATAAGAATATAAAAACTAGGAGGAGTAGACCATACAGATCCTCAAGCCAACGCTGCCATTCAACATAATCCTGGCTAATCCTTATCCCTCAATTTCTCCTTCATGTTTGCTCCCTATATCCCTCAATTCCTTCTGATATCCACAATGCTCCAGGATACACAATCCCAAAGATTTACAACTGTCAGAGTGAAGAAACATCTCCTCTCAATCCTAACGGATCATCCCCTTATCCTGAGACAGTGCCTGTGCTCTAGAACTCCAGTTTGGGGGGAAATCTCTCTCATGTTTGTCCTGTTGCATCCCTTCAGAATCATTTATGTTTCAATGAGATCACCTCTCATTCTTCTAAACGCTAAAGATTATGAGCCCAATATATTCAGCAAATAGCTGAGCAACAAAACTGTGCCCCTCAATATCTGTAGTGTCACATTTTTTTCAATCAAATTGATAGTGATGCAAGGGACAGTAACTTAAGAAATCTGCAGCGTAGTGACAGTTAAACTGTAAAATCTATACAATTAAGTTATTGTTTCATCACATTAAACATAATAACATGCATCTTTAAGAGACATTTTGATAGAAGTTACTTTTGTTCCATGAAGCCCATGAGAACTTTGCTAGCTGGTTAACACTAACAAATAGTTGGTATTAAAAGGAGACTGGATGCAGATCTAGTTTTTAAAGTGAAAGAATTGACGATGTAGACAGTGAGAGGCAGTCTGTAAAATATTAAATAATATTATAATCTAAAGAAACCATGAGTTAAATTAGAGACATTTTAATTTTTAAAAATAATTTACAAACACACCATCGGTAGGCAAATAAACTTGCTGCATCCGCTGACTAAACCAGATATCCTTCAAAAAGGTCATGTAGGAACGTCATTTAAAAACTATACTGAACTTTCCAGTTTACATATAATGTTTTTATAGGAAAAAATGGAAAATTAATCAGATTAGGTCACAAAACTGGATGCAGAAAGTTCAAAGCCATTTTGTATTCTGGCCTATCATAAGATCTCAAAACTGGAAACTTTTAAATATTGCTCATGGTCTTCTCTGCCTCCGTGAATCTCTAAACATTTCACATCCAAGGTTGGCATCAGCTAAATGTCATCTGGTTCATCTTCTCTCCAAATTTGGCAGAATGCTATACTTTGAATTTAGGCTTTGAACTATTTGAATGTACAACAGTTGCCATTTCAGAGATACAGCTCAGCACAAATTTAGCTCACTTGGTTGGGTCACATGAACTTGAATGAAAATCAGAACAACCAAATTCTTTTTCACTATTACTGAAGGGCATCTTGTCCCATTTCCCATTCCAATATGCAAAGTGATTCATTTATCTACAATAAAACCTGTTTGTCGTTCTTAAGTTGTTCAGAGTTCAGTAAGTGCCATCACTCTTGCACTCATTACCTTGTCAAATCTTTTAACACCATAAAGAAGTGAGCTTCTTTGTTTTGTTTGCTGACGTGTGAATCATAAGGCAACCAAGAATAGATTCATATGAATCCCATTAGTCACTGTCTGTCTCTCTTCCTCTCCCCACTCCTCACCCCCTGACATACTCCTTCATTTCTGATTTTGTCTTTAATTTAGTTGGTTAATTTACCACACATTCTGTAAATCTAATCCTGCAAGCGTTCCATATGGAACTTTGTTGAATACTACCTGAAAATTCAACTAGTTCAGACGTTCTGAGTTACACTAATTTGGTCTAATAATTTAGCTACTATGTCAAACATATATACACTATAATTTCATTAAATACAACCTGAAACTGCACACTGGTTGGAGATTTATCTTTAACAAAACTGTGCCCATTCAATATTTGTAGCATTGTATTTTTTTTTCCAATCAAATTGACAGTGATGCACAGGACAGGAACTTAAGAGATCTGCACCATAGTGACAGTTAAACTGTAAAATCTATACAATTGAGTTTTGTCTCATCACATTAAAAATAATAATATGCATCTTTAAGAGACATTTTAATAGAAGTTACTTTTGTTTCATGAAGCCCATGAGAACTTTGTTAGCTGGTTAACACTAATAAATAGCTGGTATTAAAAGGAGACTGCATGCAGATCTGGTTTTTAAAGTGAAAGAATTGACAATGCAGACAGAGAGAGGCATTCTGTGAAATATTAAATAATAAGATTATAATCCAAAGAAACCATGAATTAAATTAGAGACATTTTAATTTTTAAAAATAATTTACAAACACACCATCTGTAGGCAAATAAACTTGCTGCATCACCTGACTAACTAAACCAGATCTCCTTCAAGGAGGTCATGAAGGAACATCACTTTAAAACTACACTGAACTTTCCAGCTTACATGTCATTTTCTTGTAGGAAAAAATGGAAAATTAGTCAGATTGGGTCACAAAACTGGATGCAGAAAGTTCAAAGCCATTTTGTATTCTGGCCTATCATAAGATCTCAAAATTGTAAGTTTTTAAATCGTGCTCGCAGTCTTCTCTGCTTCCGTGAATCTCTAAGCATTTCACATCCAAGGTTGGCATCAACTAAATGTCATCTGGTTCCTCTTCTCTCCTAACTTGGCAGTATGCTATACTTTGAATCTAGGCCTTGAACTATTTTCTAATTTAACAAAATAGTCTTTTGTTCCCACATTCTCATCATACAGCAGAAGCTCTATTGTGTGCAACGCAGACTTCAAGAATTTGATATCATCTGCATTACAGCATTCAAATATTAAATGCACAAAAATAATAAATGACAACTAGATAGTGTAACAATATCCAGTAGACTTGTACGAACTAGAAATCAGCAGGTTATCATACTAATATTTTAACTATTTCACATTGTAACTTTTCTTGCTTGTAATAAAAGTTTATCACCAGAGTTATTTTTCCAGATTCAAATAATGTCAGGCAAAATCTTCCGATTGGAGCTGCTTGGTACTAACTTAAAACAAATGTCCTGGAAATCTGTAATTTTTAAAATACAGGTATGTGAATATAACTGTTTATTTTGCTGTGTTAACTGAGATCCAACTTTAGACATGACTTTTATCACACCCACATGCTGCACAATTCCAAAAATAAATCAAGATTACAATTCCAAAAATAAAAATCTGTTTATTTAATGAATGCGAATCCCCGAAGCCAAGTACCGGCTTCCATATTTGCTGAGTTTACGATGACTAGTCTGCCACAGTTTGCAGTGGGGACATAATAATTAGACATTACAAGATACAATTTGCTTTGGAAACTGGAGAGCTCCGCAGCTTTACCTAACCTCCCAACAGTAAAATTGATGGTCAGCATTCGTATTGCTAGTGTTAACTGGTCTTGTTTGTATGCATCTCCAATTTTAATTATTTCCTTACTTTTATTTGCTGCACACCATGTCCCACCAAACAGCAGCAAATGTGGGGGAAGAAAAGCCACACTCTGCCACTTTCCCACATTTCTGTACATCAATACACATCAATATATGCATCATAACTTTGAAAACCTAAAATAACTCCCTTGGTTACATCAGGTACTTGTGGTTAGATTATATTCACCTTCTTTGTCAGTAAGAACTTCCATTCTTCCACTAAACATTGCCTTTAGCATAGTATCATGTCTGGTTAAAATCTGAACTGTGGTATAGTACAGGGAGCCTCCAACATTTAATCGGACATATTTGTTCCCCGTGCTTCCTCCTTTAAAGCCAAGGACCTTGGGTTTGGCTCCAGAAGATGGGTACAGTGATGTTAAGCAGGTGTCTCCAGACATGTCTTTCTGCAGATAAATGGTGACTCTGCACACAGTTGGCTTAAACTGTCCCGCCGTGATCGTCAAGCCAAGGTCTGGCCACGCTTACAAATGCTCATAACATATGCACCACTGAAAAACAAGGAAAGTCATTTTGTAATGCATGAATAACTAGAAACAAACAGCATCTTGCACTTAATCTGAAAATATGTTTCATTACAGGTTACCTAAGCTATCATTTCTCTAGATATTACCATTATTGAAATTACTAATCTGGTGACTGTCCTTTATGAAATATCTTCAATTCTAGTACTAAAACACAAGATAAGGGAGGGAGTGGGTAATTCAGGCCACTAGTGATCATTATGAAAAACCATTGGTCTTCAATCCTGTTCCCTATGAGGGCTTTCAGATTTCCTCAATTAGAATTCTTTAATGATATACCTGAAATTTTAGTTTTCACGCTTTTGCATTTAGAAAACTTTCAAATACACTTTCAGTAATTGATGACTTCTCTTGTATACAAAACAAAAATTCAATGTAATGGCTGAGGACACAAAGCAATTCAGTACAAATAAAATGTATAATTTTAGAAATTAAGTTTTACAATTCAAATAAATGACAAACTTTACATTTGAATGATACCATAGTAAGATGGTTGCTTGGAAGATTGAGTTTCAATTTAAAGTTGCTGGTGACATAGACCAATTTCTCAGCTGAACTTTCTTGAATAATTTGCTGACTGCTGTGGATATTTTTAAAAAATCTCAGGATGTGGATGCCACTGCATCTATTGTCCACTGTAATTCTCCTCTAGAAAGAGATGGTAAGCTACCTTCTTGAGTCCCGGCAAGTGTAAAAATTTTACGTTAGGCTATTCCATAGCGCGGTTAAGAGTCAAGCACGTTGCTGTGATACGGAGTCTCCTCACAGATCAGACTGAAAGGACAAAAAAAACCAAATGGCTTGTACAGTAAACCAAGATCCAGTATTTATAGTGTGCACTGATGGTGGAGGCAATGAATATTTAAGGTGGTGGGCGGATGTTGTTTCTGGGGCTTTGCTGTGTGCAAATGGCTGCTACATTTCAACAGTGTGTTCATGTTAAAAGTATCAGTATTCTAAGTTTCCCTGAGGTTATGAAAAGCTCAAGGTAAATACAAACTTTTAGTGATTCTTTGTTTGAATCTTGCGAATAAATTAAAGTCAAGGTTAGCTTTTCATGGGGCACTGCTCTTGGTCTGAGAATATTTGGGCCATGGAACAAGTAAGCAAGATTTTTTTGTTCTGTTTACTATTGAATCACCTTTTAGATCAAGGACAGTATTTGATGTCAGTAATGTTCTATACAAACAGAAAGTCTGGCAATACATAAGTTTATATCTGGACATGGATTCTTTATTACTCTTGAAAGGAAACAAAACCCATAATTATGGGGAGGGAACAAAAGAGGACAGTACACTTTTATTCTGAACTTTGCATTCAATGCAATTAGTAACGTCCTTCCACACTTTTTAAATGAATTGGTGAGTCAGACTGACAGTTCAGCAAGATTTCTCAAGGTTGAAACAAATATTTAATCATGCTGAGAACAGCCTCGTACACTCTTTGAAAATTCAATTACACCCACACAACAGAAGGCTGACAAAGATGCAAGTAAACGGGTAGATTTAAAAAAAAAATTATTGGGCAGAAAAACATAGCTTTCATTGATCTAACATATCACACAACCAAATGTAAACATTGTCTTAAAAACCTGCATCTGCTCCTTCCTATAAAGTAATACTGTATATTTTTCATTAAAGAAATCATACAGGAAAATATCCCAGTGGTTCCTGTACAGTACAGTAGTGTCCCTACCCCTGGACTCAGAGGTCCAAGTTCAAGTCCCACCTACCCTAGGAGTGTATAAGAACATCTCTGAACAGGTTGATTAAAAAAAATTAATTAACCTTTTTTTCTATAGAATATTTAAGATATTGCAATTCTTTTAGTTCAGCTCTGTAAATCGGAAGTAAACATACGCCGTACTGCCTCTACAGCACAGAATGAACAGCATTAGACCTCATTAACGGTATTTGGTAAAAACAATGTGACTTCCTGAAACTTAAAAAAAAACATTAGATTAAACACAGGACAAGGTGCTGAGAGACTTCACAATAGAATGCACTGCAGAAAAATGTTGTCTTTTAGTTCTGATCTCCTGTTTAGTTTTAAATGCAAATCATTGTTATGCCAGGAGTCAGAGAAAATGAGTGAGATTCTTAATGAGTACTTTGTGTCGGTATTCATTGAGGAAAAGAACATGACAGATGTTGAAGTTAGGGATAGATGTTTGATTACTCTAGGTCAAGTCGGCATAAGGAGGGAGGAAAGTGTTGGGTATTCTAAAAGGCATTAGGGTGGACAAGTCCCCAGGTCCAGATGGGATCTATCCCAGGTTACTGAGGGAAGCGTGAGAGGAAATAGCTGAGGCCTTAACAGATATCTTTGCAGCATCCTTGAGCACGGGTGAGGTTCCGGAGATCTGGAGAATTGCTAATGTTGTCCCCTCGTTTAAGAAGGGTAGCAAGGATAATCCAGGTAATTATAGACCGGTGAGCCTAACGTCAGTGGTGGGGAAGCTGCTGGAGAAGATACTGAGGGATAGGATCTATTTATATTTGGAAGAAAATGGGCTTATTAGTGATAGGCAGCATGGTTTTGTGCAGGGAAGGTCATGTCTTACCAACTTGATAGAATTCTTTGAGGAAGTGACAAAGTTGATAGATGAGGGAAGGGCTGTAGATGTCATATACATGGACTTCAGTAAGGCGTTTGATAAGGTTCCCCATGGTAGGCTGATGGAGAGAGTGAAGTCGTATGGGGTCCAGGGGTACCAGCTAGATGGACAGAGAACTGGCTGGGCAACAGGCGACAGGGAGTTGTAGTGGAAGGGAGTTTGTCAAAATGGAGAACTGTGACCAGTGGTGTTCCACAGAGATCCGTGTTGGGACCACTGTTGTTTGTGATATACATAAATGATCTGGAGGAAGGTATATATGGTCTGATTAGCAAGTTTGCAGATGACACTAAGATTGGTGGAGTAGCAGATAGTGAAGGGGACTGTCGGAGAATGTAGCAGAATATAGATAGATTGGAGAGTTGCGCGGAGAAATGGCAGATGGAGTTCAATCCAGGCAAATGCGAGGTGATGCATTTTGGAAGATCCAATTCAAGAGCGAACTATGCGGTAAATGGAAAAGCCCTGGGGAAAATTGATGCACAGAGAGATCTGGGTGTTCAGGTCCATTGTACCCTGAAGGTGGCAACGCAGGTCGATAGAGTGGTGAAGAAGGCATACGGCATTCTTTCATTCATCGGATGGAGTATTGAGTACAAGAGTTGGCAGGTCCTGTTGCAGTTGTATAGGACTTTGGTTCCAACACATTTGGAATACTGCGTACAGTTCTGGTCGTCACATTACCAAAAGGATGTGGATGCTTTGGAGAGGGTGCAGGGAGGTTCACCAGGATGTTGGACAACAAGGTGCAGAGCTGGATGAACACAGCAGGCCAAGCAGCATCATAGGAGCAGCATGGAGGGCGCTAGCTATGAAGAGAGGTTGAGTAGATTAGGATTATTTATATTAGAAAGACGGACGTTGAGGGGGGACCTGATTGAGGTCTACAAAATCACGGGGGGTATAGACAGGGTGGACAGCAAGAAGCTTTTTCCCCAGAGTGGGGGACTCAATTACTAGGGGTCACGATTTCAAGGTGAGAGGGGAAACGTTTAAGGGAGATATGCATGGAAAGTTCTTTACGCAGAGGGTGGTGGTGCCTGGAACGCGTTGCCAGCGGAGGTGGTAGAGACAGGCATGATAGCATCATTTACGAGGTATCTAGGCAGATACATGAATGGGCAGGGAGCAGAGGGATACAGATCCTTGGAAAATAGGTGACAGGTATAGATAGAGGATCTGGATCGGCGCAGGCTTGGAGGGCCTAAGGGCCTGTTCCTGTGCTGTAATTTTCTTTGTTCTTTTGTTCAATGTGGACAAAAGAACCTCAGGCATTAAATTCATCCAACTTTTCATCTGGAATTTTTAAAAAATGATGGGTGATTTAATGAAATATATCAGATTCTCAAGTAGATAGTGTGGATGTTAAGTTGATTTGTCCCCTAGCGCAGATGTATTTGGGGTCAGCTATTTACAACTGATGAGAAATTATTTTCTTCTGCTCTGGAGGACTTATGTTTCTGATAATTAATGATCACAGATTTCTTAAAAAGAGTACATCATAAAATTGCATGATGGACAATGAATTTTGGAGTGATTATCCATAACACAATATGGTCACCATGCATGCACAGATGCAGCTTGGTACACCACTTAGCTACAACAGGAAAAGTTGTAGGAGGCACCTGTGTACACGTCATAATTCATGTGTAGGGGTTGGGCAACCTATACTTGGAGCAGTGCAGTAAGAGACAAGACCCCCACCTAACATTCTCTAGCCACTGTGTTGCCTTTTCCTAGATCCAAACAGTGCTTGCTGATGCTGTGTCCGTGGCAGCTCCACGGCATCAGGTGGCAAGACCTTGAATTTTGAAAGATAAAACCTTTATGCTTTTATTAGCTCTAGCCCCTGAGCCTTAATCACTTCTGGCTGGAACTTATGTCAATAGCAGTGTGGAAACTGCCTTTGCCTCCTCGATCAATCCAAAATTAAGCCCTCTTCACACCTGCCACTCTTGGTACCACCTACTGGTGACAGGATTTGCAGCCATTGAATTTATGGCATTCCAATTTCCTACCTCTTAACCCCTCCCTCAGGTCTACAGTTTTACTCAGATCCCAAATCAATTTAAGTATGAAACTAGACACTGATACTTTGAGATAATGTGTTTATTTACAAAATGCAGCATTCTGTTATGTCTGCTTTTGACCTATAAATCCAGTATCTCAGCAGTCACTATACTATTTTGATCAAACCAAATTAAACTAACTAAACATATGACAGCAGTGCTCCTAGTACATAAATAAACAATGTGTTTCACTGTATATCTTGGCAATACAATTAAAATACCATTAATGTACAACCCCTCCCTAGAACATAGCACTGGAAAATCTGCTAGCACTCAGTTCATCTCCATGCTCCCAAAACCATTCATCCCTTCACCTTCCTCAGCCACATTTTTGACTAAGCTTTTCGTCACCTCTGTCATTGCCATCCAAGGGCTGTGTTAATTTTTGTATTATGATTATGCATCTGTGTAACATCTCAGGCCAAGTTCAAAGTTAAAAACTTCCAAAGCTATGAGTTCAAATAGACGCTAGGAATGAAGCATTCAAGAATAAATTGAAAGTTATACACTCATCTGCTGCTTCAAATTCAATTATGTTAACTATCTAGAAGACAGTATGCAAGTTTTAAATTCTAATGAGAAAAAGTACTTTACATTCTTGGCATATTCAAATATGTGTTAAAATACCAAACCACCCACTAAATGAATTGCATTCTTGAACAGAATAAATACTCTGCAGACTTCCAAACCCATCGCCATAACTTAGGTTCATGAGAAAGGATTCTCAAACTTCAGTCCAAAATTTGAGAATTTAAGCATTTAATCTACAGTGAAATACCACCACTTTCAATTGTACTTTAAAATGTGCTACCTGGTCGGTTAACAATAAAATCAAATATTTTATTGAAGAGACAATAGTATCACAACGGATAACAGGAAATGGAAAAAATCACAGGTGTGATAAGCCAAATGAAATCTAAGCTGAAAAAATGTGTGTCAATACAGTGGAGAAATAGTAGTATTAAAACCATTAATCATTGCAGAAATACATTCCAATACTGATTGACATTCTGCTGAAATTGATCAATGTTCTTACAAAGTTATCTGAGGGAGAAATATTGATAACAAAATCAAAGCAATGCAGTATTAAGTGTCTCAACAGATGGCATCAAGTTCATTGCTAACAACAGTAGATTGGAAATTCAGTCAGTGTGGAAATTTACGTTGTACTTGAGAGAAACAAAGCAAAGACAAAATAAAAGCCAAGTATTTTACTATAGCCATCTCACCATTTGATAATTTCCTACCATAGCAGGCAATTTTGTACTCAAACTAAAAATGATTTATTTCTTTAAGGCCAATCAGTAAATTTAAATGCTTGCTTTATATAACATACCATTTTAATATAGTAACATGTTCCAAAGCACTTATTTCACAGCAGAGCCAAGAAACAAAATTTGATACCAAGCCACAAGAATTTGAGGGCAGATGACCAAAAGCTTGGACAAAGCAGTAAGTTTAAGTGTAGTAAAAGAGGAAAGACAAATAGCAACACAGAAATCTTTAGGGAGGGAATGAGGCTTGGACTGGGTAAGATATAGTCACCAACAATAGAGGAACTAAACTTGAGAGACCAGAGTTTGAAGATTGCAGAAGTTGGAGAAGCTGGAGGAGATTGCACATGGCATTAGGTCCATGGCAAATGCCATTTTCCTGTTCCTACATTTATCCTTGAAACATGTGGATAACAAGGACACTTACATCAAGCTCCTATTTATTGACCTCAGCTCCACCTTGAATGCCATAATTTTAACCAAACTCATCTCCAAACTCCGAGACCTAGGACTCTGCTCGCCTGTCTGCAACTGGATCTTTGACTTCCTGACCTGCAATCAGTAAAGATGGGCGTCAAGACCTCGATGATAATACTCAACACCAGTGCTCAGCAAGGCTTAGCCTCTTATTAAACTCCTTATGCACACACGACTTTGTGGCCAAATTCATCTCTAACTCCATTTACATGCTGACACCACCATAGTAGGTCAGATCTCAAACAAAAACAAGATAGAGTACAGGAAAGAGATAGAGAGCTTAGTGGCATGGTGTAAAGACAACAATCTCTCTGTGTCAGCAAAACAAAACAGCTGGTCATTGACTTCAGGAAGCGGAGTGGAGGACACGCCCCTGACTGTATCAATGGTGCCGAGATGGAGATCGTTGAGAACTTCAAGATCCTAGGAGTAAATATCATCAACAATCTGTCCTGGTCCAGTCATATCAATGCTATAGTCAAGAAAGCACACTATTGCCTCTACTTCCTCAGAAGGTTAACGAAATTCAGCATGTCCACAATGGCTCTTACCAATTTTTATAGATACACCATAGAAAGCATCCTATTCAGACGTATCACAGCTTGGTATGGCTCTTTCCAAGACCACAAGAAATTACACAGAGTTGTGAACGCACCCCAGTCCATCACATAAAACAGCTTTCCTTCCATTGATTCACTCTAAAATTCCCACTGCCTCAGAAAAGCAGTCAACATAATCTAAGACCCCTCCCACCTCTTCCATCAACAGAAGATGCAAAAGTTTCAAAACATGTAACAACCGATTTAAGAACAGCTTCTTCCCTTCTGTTATCAGACTGATGAATGGACCTCTCATAAATTAAAGTTCATCATTCTCTGCATCTTCTCTTCAGTTTCAGTAATGTGACAAAAATAAATAAAATAAAACTAAATTAAATAAGATCAAAATCAGATAAGGAAGGACAAGGCGGTGGCAAAATCTGAAACCAAAGATGAAAACTTCAAAATGTAAGTATTACTTAACTGGATCCAATGTTGATAAGTGAGCAGAGTTGATACTGAAGGGGATTTGGTACACATACAAGTTTTGAAGGGTAAATCATGAGAAGCTGAAACACATTGGAATAGCTGTGTCTAAAGGTAGCAAACACATGCATTTGTTTCAGCAGATGAGCTGAACCACAGTCAGGGGTGGAAACAGGCAGTCTTTGTTTGGGACTCTTATATTGAGGTCAAATTCAATACAAAGGTTTGAAATGATCAGATTCAATGTCAGACAATTACTGAAGATAGGAATGGAATCAGTACCAAAGGGGCTGAAAGCAACAAAAGCTGAAGGCTTCTTTGGTCTTTCCAACATGAGAAGAAATTTCTGTTGTCGAATACAGTCTTGGTCTTTTAGAAAGTATTGGTGAGGTAAAGGGGAAAACTCGATGAAACCAATGCAACCTTGGAAATAACAAGGTGCAGGGCTGGATGAACACAGCAGGCCAAGCAGCATCATAGGAGCAGAGAGGCTGACGTTTCGGGCCTAGACCCTTCATCAGAAAAGGGGGAGGGGAAGGGGGTTTTGAAATAAATAGGGAGAGAGTGGGAGGCGGATAGAAGAGGGATAGAGGAGAGGATAGGTGGAGAGGAAACAAACAGGTCGAAGAGGCGGGGATGGGGCCAGGAAAGGTGAGTGTAGGTAGGGAGTTAGGAAGGGGATAGGTCAGTCCAGGGAGGACGGACAGGTCAAGGGGGCGGGATGAGGTTGGTCGGTAGGAGATGGAGGTGCGGCTTGAGGTGGGAGGAGGGGATAGGTGGGAGGAAGAACAGGTTAGGGAGGCAGGGACGAGCTGGACTGGTTTTGGGATGCGGTGGGGGGAGGGGAGATTTTGAAACTTGTGAAATCCACATTGATACCATTGGGCTGCAGGGTTCCCAAGCGGAATATGAGTTGCTGTTCCTGCAACCTTCGGGTGGCATCATTGTGGCACTGCAGGAGGCCCAGGATGGACATGTCGTCTGAGGAATGGGAGGGGGAGTTGAAATGGTTCGCGACTGGGTGGTGCAGTTGTTTGTTGTGAACCGAGCGTAGGTGTTCTGCAAAGCGGTCCCCGAGTCTCCGCTTGGTTTCCCCGATGTAGAGGAAGCCACACCGGGTACAGCGGATGCAGTATACCACATTGGCAGATGTGCAGGTGAACATCTGCTTGATGTGGAAAGTCTTCTTGGGGCCTGGGATGGGGGTGAGGGAGGAGGTATGGGGGCAGGTGTAGCACTTCCTGCGGTTGCAGGGAAAAGTGCCGGGTGTGGTGGAGCTGGAGGGGAGTGTGGAGCGGACAAGGGAGTCACGGAGAGAGTTGTCCCTCCGGAAAGCAGATAAGGGTGGGGAGGGAAAGATGTCTTTGGTGGTGGGGTCGGATTGCAGATGGCGGAAGTGTCGGAGGATGATGCGTTGGATCCGGAGGTTGGTGGGGTGGTACGTGAGGACGAGGGGGATTCTTTTTTGGTTTTTATTGCGTGGACGGGGTGTGAGGGATGAGGTGCGGGAGATGTGGGAGACACGGTTGAGGGCGTTCTCGACCACCGAGGAGGGGAAGTTACGGTCCTTGAAAAACGAGGACAACTGAGATGTACGGGAGTGGAATGCCTCATCCTGGGAGCAGATGCGGCGGAGGCGAAGGAATTGGGAATAGGGGATAGCATTTTTGCAGGAAGGTGGGTGGGAGGAGGAGTATTCTAGGTAGCTGTGGGAGTCGGTGGGCTTAAAATGAATATCGGTTTCTAGGTGGTTTTTTTTCTGAGGAATGGGAGGGGGAGTTGAAATGTTTTTTTTTCTGAGGAATGGGAGGGGGAGTTGAAATGTTTTTTCTGAGGAATGGGAGGGGGAGTTCTGCCTACGCAACCTTGGAAATATCCAGCTTCAACCTAAACCAATGGCCTAGCCTACTTAAACAATTCAGTTAGAGCTCTCAGATTTGGGGGGAGTTTGAGGGAGTTCCACCCTCTACGATCATTTCTTCCAGCTGCCATGAGGAGCCTGAACTCGCTTCTGTTGAGACGGTCACTGACATCTCCCTCTCTTTATCGACAATCGCTCAGTCCGCTTTGGTGAACTTTGTTCTCACAACATCGTCCAAAGTGAGTGAGTTTGTACGTTAAAACCCTCCCCACCCCCGAAGTAGGCCCAGTACCTGCAACAGTTGCCGTGCCGACCAACCAAACCGCCTCCGCTCCTCCTTCACTTCCGGCGCAAGGGCATTTGCACGTGACTTCGACCCCGTCGGTACTCGTCTAACTGCGCACGCGTGCAGGCCATAAGCCGGCTCCCGATTTACTGCGCACGCGCGCAGATATTTTTCCCGCCGCTGTCTTTCACTTACATGGTTCAGTCAAAGTGCCGTCCAATCGCCCAGGCCATCTCACCGATAAATGATCATTTAATACAACAAACAGCGAAGATTCGATTGCTTCAACCGCTATGTTATGTTGAAGTGAGATTTCTTTTTAAATCCTTCTGTATACTATACTCTGGACAGACGGCAAACTAAAGTTCTTCACCTTTCCAGAATCTGTCTGGTAAGAGAGATCAAAAATAAAGAAATGTTGCAGAAACCCCCACTACTTTGAGAGACTGAGGGAGATTTGATATTGAGCACGCACGACGTTCGTGGGCGCCCCGCCCCCTGTGGCCGCGCATGCGCAGCAGGGCGGAGAGAGCCGTCACTGTCGCCGTGGCAGTGCGAGGGGGGACGAGAGGGCACAGTTGATTCTGATGGCGATGGAAGCCCTCGGGGAGGCCGGCCTGCACTTCGACGAACTCAACAAACTAAGGGTCCTGGACCCTGAGGTGGCGCAAAGTACAATAGAACTGAAGGAGGAGTGTAAGGACTTTATAGAAAGTAGGTGCGGAGCCGGATATCTGTCACGGTATGGGTTGGGGGGGACGGCGGTGCGGCGAAGGATGGTGAGGAAAACTAGGATAGAAAGAACATGTACATTATACAAAGCCTCTCACCAGCTCGGGACTTCTCGATTTTTCGGTGGCCAATTGAGTACTTCTTTGCTTAGGACTTGTAATTATGTGGGGAACATGGAAAATGCTTTGTACACAACAAGATCCCACAAAATGGCAAATTGTTGGTTGAGAGGTAACTGTCGGAAAGGATTACTGAGAGCTTTGCCCTGTTCTTCGAAATGATGCCATGGGATCATTTGTATGGAATTGAGAGGGCCAACTGAGCATCAGTTTAAACACTCATTTGAAAGATGACATCTCTGACAGTGCTCCCTTTGTACTACAGTGGGCCATTAACCTAAATTAGGCCTTTCTCCCGATCCCAACTCTTGTCAAATACTTACTATCCATTCTGACCTTCTGTTCTCTAAACGTTCTGTATTCAGAAAAGGACTTCGTTTTACAAATTGTGTCCCTACTTCAACAGCACAACATGACATTAAATTCTTCTGCCGTTGTCTTTGCTTCTATGCCCATTCATTTGGACAAGAGTCCTATCCCTGACCAATAGACATCCCTTCGCCTGCCTCCAACATGCTGCCTCCACTTGGACCCCTTCCTATTGCCTTTTACCAATCTGCACTTGACCTGTTTGTTGAGAGCTTTTGACTGACATCGGCTGCCTTTACTTCAATCCCCCATCCAGTCAAACCTATCTTCCTCTGAACAGACTGCACTCCTCACTTTTTGATCCAACCCTGACTTTGTAATCGTTCCTGCTGACAAGGGTGGTGCTTTTGTTGGTGAATCCGAGACTTAGAAGAGGCCTCTGCTCCTATGATGCTGCTTGGCCTGCTGTGTTCATCCAGCCCTGCACCTTGGTGCTTTTGTTGTCTGGTCTATTGACTAATATATTGTGGAGGCTGAATGCCAGCTCCCAGACACCACTAACTATTTTCCGTGGGCTACAGTGCCACCATCAAACGTCAGGCTGTTATTATTAGCCATACAATGGTTATTAATCTCATTTTATCTGGGGATTCCACATACATGCAGCCTCCAAGCTCATAGCCCATCAACCCTGTACAGCCTGCTTCTATCTTCATAGAATCCATTTGGCTCAACAGATGTTACAAAGTTTTATAAAAAGACAGAACTAAAGGTTCTATCTGATTGTATTTTGTTTCTCTATTCATTTCGTAGAATCCCTACAGTGTGGAAACAGGCCCTTCAGCCCAACAAGTCCACACCAACCCTTGGAGCATCCCACCCAGACCCATCCCCCTATAACCCACCTAAGCTACACATCCCTGAACAGTACGGGTAATTTAGCATGGCCAATCCACCTAACCTGCACATCTTTGGACTGAGAGAGGAAACCGGAGCACCCAGAGGAAACCCACGCAGACACGGGGAGAATGTGCAAACTCCACACGGACAGTCGCCCGAGGGTGGAATTGAACCCGGGCCCCGGGCACTGTGAGGTAGCAGTGCTAACCACTGAGCCACCATGCTGCCCCAATGGGATGTGGGATGTGGGTATCGCTGGCTGGCCAGCATTTCTTGCCCATCCCTAGTTGCCTTTGAGAAGGTGGTGGTGAGCTACCTTCTTGAACTGCTACAGTCCTCCTGCTGTGGGTTGACCCACAATGCTATTAGGGAGGTAATTTCAGGATTTTGACCCAGTGACAGGAACGGCGATATATTTCTAAGTCAGGATGGTGAGTGGCTTGGAGGGGAACTTGGAGGAGGTGGTGGTGTTCCCATATGTCTGATGCCCTTGTCCTTCTAGATGGAAGTGGTCATGGGTTTGGAAGGTGCTGTCTGAGGATCTTTGATAAATTTCTGTAGTGCATCTTGTAGATGGTACACGCTGCTGCTACTGAGCATCGGTGGTGGAAGGAGTGGATGCTTGTGGATGTAGTGCAATCAAGCAGGCTACTTTGTCCTGGATGGTGTCAAGCTTCTTGAGTGTTGTTGGGGCTGCATTCATCCAGGCAAGTGGGGAGTATTCCATCACAATCATGAATTGTGCCTTGTAGATGGTGGACAGGAGGTGAGTTACTTTCTGCAGTATTCCTAGCTTCTGGTCTGTTCTTGTAGCCACTATGTTTATGTGGTTAGTCCAGTTGAGTTTCTGGTCAATGATAACCCCCAGGATGTTGACTAGTGGGGGATTCAGTGATGGTAACACCATTGAATATCAAGGGATGGTGGTTAGATTGTCATTTATTGGTGATGGTCATAGTGTGGCATTTGTGTGGCATGAATGTCACTTGCCACTTGTCAGCGCAAGCCTGGATATTGTCCGGATCTTGTTGCATTTGAACTGCTTCAGTATCTGAGGAGTCACGAATGGTGCTGAACATTGTGCAATCATTAGTGAACATCCACACTTCCGACATTATGATAGAGGGAAAGTCATTGATGAAGCAGCTGAAGATGCTTGGGCCGAGGACACTACCCTGAGTAACTCCTGCAGAGATGTCCTGGAGCTAAGGTGATTGACCTCCAACAACCACGACCATCTTCCTATGTGTCAAGTATGACTCTAACCACTGGAGAGTTTGCCCCCTGATACCCATTGAATTCCAGTCTCGCTAGTGCTCCTTGATGCCACACTTGGTCGAATGCAGCCTTGATATCAAGGGCTGTCACTCTCACCTCACCTCTGGAATTCAGCTCTTTTATCCATGTTTGAACCAAGGCTACAAAGAGGTCAGTAGCTGAGTAGCCCTGGCGGGACCCAAACTGAGCATCACTGAGCAGGTTATTTCTGAACAGGTGCTGCTTGATAGCACTGTTGATGACACCTTCCATCACTTTACTGGTGAATGAGAGTAGACTAATGGGGTGGTAATTGGCCAGGTTGGATTTGTCCTGCGTTTTGTGTGCTTGGGCAATTTTCCACATTGTTGGGTAGATACTAGTGTTGTAACTGTATTGGAACAGCTTGGCTAGGGGAGTGGCAAGTTCTGGAGCCACAGGTCTTCAGTACTATTGCCGGAATGTTGTCAGGGCCCAAAGTCTTTGCAGTATCCAGTGTCTGCAACCATTTCTTGATATCACATGGAGTGAGTTGAATTGGCTGAAGACTGGTATTTGTTATGGTGAGGACCACTGGAGGAGGCGAAGATGGATCATCCACTCGGCATTTCTGGCTGAAGATGGCTGCAAATGCTTCTTTTGCTCCTTATCTTTTGCACTGATGTGCTGGGCTCTTCCATCGTTGGGAATGGGGATATTTGTGGAGCCTCCTCCTCCAGTGAGTTGTTTTATTGTCCACCACCATTCACGACTGGATGTGGCAGGACTGCAGAGCTTAGATCTGATCCATTGGTTGTGGGATCGCTTAGCTCTGTCTATCACTTACTGCTTTCGCTGTTTGGCGTGCACGTAGTCCTGTTTGGTGGTTTCATCGGGTTGATACCTCCATCTTTATCTTGTATGTAGCATTTGTATCAAAAAGAAATTGATAGCACACACTGAAATTTATAAATATGACATATCAACCATCATATTGTCCTGAATATTGTGGGCTATATTACATTGAAAAGGAATACGAGGCTAGGTAAATATGGAGAAGGTAGCATTTTAAACAAGGATAGCAGATTAGCAATGGTTAGAGATGACCTATATTCAGCAAATCAGGATGTAGAATCGGTTTGGGTGGATATGAAGAATAGTTTGGGGGTGGGGAGGGGGGGTGGAGAAGAGTCAATAGTGGGAGTCGTCTACAAGCCCCCTAACAGTAACCACACTAAAACCAAGTGTACAAAAATAAAATTTAGGTGCTTGTAATAAAAGGATATCAATAATCATGCTTGATTTTAATCTGCATATAAACAGAAAAAAATTTAGATTGGCACTACTAACCTATATGAGAAATTCAAGAATGCTTTCAAGAGCATTCTTTGAGAATAGCATGCTTTGGAACCAAGTGGAGAAGAGGTTATATTAGATTGTGTCTTGTGTAATGTGACAGGATTAATTAATACATTAGTGTAAAGACCCTCCTAGGTAGCAGTGAATCAGTATAATTGAATTTTTCATCCAGACTTCAAACCACGAGGACATGAAAGCATAGCTAGCTTAAGTGAACTAGCCAAGACAAGATAAAGTCGGCAGAGTTCCAGAGGGCTACAGGGCTGTGCGCTCGTTACAGAGAAACGACTGATCTTGGGTTTAATCTGAGGGTTACCATACCTCAGGTGAGGGGTGCGGTTGAGAAGGCAGGACCTTCATGGTGACCTCAGCCATAAACAAGCCATGCAGTCGACTGAGCTAACTGATCCTCACCAGTAGGCTAGCAGATAGAACAATGGAGATGCTGTGGCAGAAATTAAGGGGGATATTTCAGAATACTCAAAATAAGTCCGTTTCTACTATAAAGAAAAATTCTAAAGAGAAGATCCACCAGCCATGGTTAATTAAAGAGATTGAGAAAGGAATCAAACTTTAAGGGAAAAAAAAATGCTCAATGATGAGTAGCAGATCAGATGGGTTAATAGCACAGAGAGGCCTACTGTGTTTGTGCTGGCCATCAAACGTCCATCTATTCTAATCCCAGTTTCCAGCACTTGTACAAATGTTTCCTCAAATTCCCTCTGAACCTCTTGCGTTTCACTTTAAAACTGTGTCCCCTTGTTCTTGACCCTTGAACTAAGGGGAACTCTGCTTTCTATCCACCTGATACAGCTGTATAAGATTATGAGGGGCAGGGGCCATGTTCTTGATAATGTTCTACAGCTCTATCAAGTTCCCCCCCAACCTTCTTTGCTCCAAAGAAAACAACGTGAGCTTAGCCAGCCTCCCTTTGTAGCTAAAATGCTCTATTCCATGCACCATCCTGCTAATCTCTGTATCCCCTCCAGTGCAATCACATCCTTTCTTATAAGTGTGATGATCAGAACTGCACACAGTACTCCAGCTGTGGTCTAACCAAAATTCTGTACAGCTGCAACATAACCTTCCTGCTCTTATATTCTATGCCTAAACTGATAATAGCAAGTGTCCCATAAGCCACCCTTACTATCCTATAAAAAAGCATCCCAAGATTTCTCTGTTCATCTGAGCTTCCTAGTTCCCTACCATTTGAGTACTATCTTGTCTTGTTCCTTCTTCAAAAGTGCACCACTTCACATCTCATCTGATCCTGAGGATTTATCCCCAGGCCTGCTAAAACTGCTAATACTTCCTTTCAATGCTAATTCGTTCAAGCATATTACCATCCCTTCCCTGATTTCTATACTTGCATCAAACTTTTCCTATAGTGAATACATAAGTTTTCATGATTCTCTAAACTGTCAGTTCAAATTGTCTGTACTGCATCCACCTCTGGTGACTGCAACATGGAAGCGCTTGAAGCAGTGCGGAGAGAAGACACAAGGCCTACCCCCAAATGTCAAAATATTGACTTCGTGAGGAAAGCTAGAAAACCCTGTGCTGTTATTCAGCATTTAAGAGTTGATCTTGTTGAAGTACCTTGGTGTTATGGGAATTGACAATTCCAGGAAATAAGAATAAATAGCAAAGTAAATTTCGTATAATTAGTAAATCCTCAACTAACATCAAAATCGGTCTAATCATTTATATATTGCTGTTTGCCACATGGAAATTGTTTTCACAACATGACAAAGCTTGAGAATTTCTTCATTGGCTGTAAAGCACTTTTAACTTCTGTTTATCATTCTTCATATACTTATGTATCATTGGCGCTCCCCAAACCACTACCTTTTTAACGTGAAAATCAAAAAGAATCTTGCACCTTCTTGGTGTCTTAACCATCGTAGTTGCTTGGGCTACCTGTGACTTTACTTCAATCTTCAGATCAGTGCAGGGTCTTCAATCATTTACAATGACTTTGGATGAAGGGACCAAATGTGTGGTAGCTAAATTTGCAGATGGCACAAAGGAAAGATAGAAAAGTATGTTATGCAGAACTGGTTCACTTGACTTATTCCTGGATGGAAAGGATTATTTTGAGGAAGGTTGGGCCTGTACACGTTGAAATTTAGGAGGGTGAGAGGTGCTTTTATTGACACATATAGGCTTGAGGGGGCTTGCTTGAGCAGATGCTGAGAAGGTGTTTTGTGTCATGAAGAAATCTAAATCAAGGGCTTGCAGCTTAAAAATAAAGGGGTCTCCTATTTAAGACTGAGATGAGACCTTTTTCTGAGGGTTGTTAGTCTGTGGAATTCTCTTCCACAAAGAACAGTGAAGGCTGGATCATTAAATATATTCAAGGCGGAGTTACATACATTTTTGAACATCAGAGGTTATGGGGCAGACAGAAAAATGGAGTGAAGACCACAATCAGTGCAGGCTTGAGGGGTCAGATGGCATGGTCCTCCTAATTCTTGTGTGTCCTTTTATTCTAACATACACCACTCTAACTTGTAACTGCATAACCATTCCTTCATTTGTTGTGTCAAAATTTCCTTTTTAATAGTACTGTGGGTGTTACATGCGCCACATGGACTACACCAGTTCAAGAAGGTGGCTAACCTCCAACTTCTCGAGAGAATCCACAGACGGTCATTGAATAAATTAGCTGCCCTTGTCAGCTGTGTCTCACTGAATAAAAGAAAACTGAACCAAAGAAGGATTTTGGGAGTGGTTACTAAAAGCTTGCTGGGCAGTGGACTTTAAGAAAAGTTTTAAAAACATTAGTGAGAGCTGGAACAGATTTAAAAAGAGAGAATGCTTGAACTTGTGGGGGACTGCAGGTTAAGCCATTGATGAATGAAGGCAGTGGGACATGCGTAAGGGACTAAAGTTGAAGGAGCCCAGTCTTGTACCATTGTTTGTTTAGAAGAATTTTGAAGTGGAGGGAAAGAAAATGCATGAGTGTATGACGTAGAGTTTGAACATTGGAGAACTTGAGCTGGGAAATAAGGCTTGGGAAGATCATCTGGGTACGGTGGATGGGATGAGACTACTGAGGTCTTTTTAATTGAGGTTGAAGGTTTTGACTCAATACATCGAGAACAGAAGGCCACTGGAGATTGGTGATAGATGAGCAAGACTTTGCTTGTGATAACACAGGTGGCAGAGTTTCAAAATGAATCAGTGTTGGAGACTGACTATGGGACTCTTTCCTTTGACTCGGCCTCACCAAAGATATCGATTCAGTTACCTCTAATTAATGCTTCCAGCATGGAATCCCTCACCTTAATAAATCCAGAAAGGAAATTTTATGTTGATTATTTTCATTTGTAGCCTTGCTTCAGTTTTTTTGTAGGGGCTGCTCCTAGATTGTACTTTAACTGCACACCCCTAATGTGTGGGCATCCTGTGCAGGGATGGACAGGCAGTTCAGAGGCACTCCTTGTGGATCAGCACCTGGTTTTGGTCAAAGTGGCCATTAATAGGCCCAGACAGAGGCCTGTGGAGGGGATCATAGTCCCTGACTGTCTGCCCCTCTTTCGCAATTATGTTCACATTCGGGTGTCCATCGAAAGGGAGCCTTTAGAACCGGTTGACACTGCAGGGACTGCGGTGCAGCATCATCCCTGACAATGATAATTTGGTTTAATAAGTTTCTATTCATTTTTTTAAAACAAGGTTTTGTTAGCTGGCTGGTTGCTTTTAGTTACAGCGCCCAACTGGGGGTAGTCAAACTTGAAATTTTACTTGAAAAGAATAGAAAACAAGGTGTCTATCTTTGTAATTTTTAGTCCAAGATAATGCTGTTTGTGTAAAATAAACAGAAGTGGGCTTGCAATATCTCAAATGTTCATTTTCTTGGATGATTTTAAAATAATGAGAAGAGATACTGTACTAATTAAGGATGGAACAGATACCAGATGATTTTAAAAATGCTAACTACAAGCAACGATTGCATTAATTGGCAAAAGAGACAAAATGATGGGGAATTTGTCAATCTGAATTGATTGCAATTTGTAATACAATTGCAGGAAAGCTTACTTTGTGCCCAGTGTATTTAAATAAAGGATTAATAACGTGAGCAACAGAAGGTTTAAATGTAAATTGTAGAACAGTGGAGTAATTATTTGTAAAGTGTTGAGAATGTTCTTGTATTAAACATTCTTTGCCTGCTGCCTTAGAACTAACTTCTACATTTAAACAGTGCACTTCTTTAAGGAAAATACATTGTGAATTGATAACCCAAATTAAGTTTTCTACACTATTTAATGTTAATATGAAGATCAATGGCAGATTGACAATCGAAACATGACCTCCTCATGTTTCCCATGTGTGACGGGAGTGAAATACCGGAAGGATGTGGTTTGATTATTTTGGCTGAATTGAAAGATTGTCTAGACAGGTAAAGTGAAAACCTTTTCACTCATTTGCAGATGATAATTTCGACCCAAGATAAATATCTCTGTGTCTCGTTTCATTTCCCAACAGTGAGTAAAAACAAACACGTTTTGTAATCAGTTGATGAGAATTTATGAACCATAAACAGGCATACCAAAACCTCCCAAGTAGAATTCAACATTTTCCAGATGCCATGCCATTGACAAATTGTCATTTATGTCCTGCTGTAGATCATCAGGAACTCAAGGTATTAATTGTTGAGAAATATTGAACAATTAAACTTGTTTAAATATGTAGAATAGTTTCGGGTAAGAAACTGTAATTTTGGAATTCTGCTTTGGAAAACACATGGGAAATTCATTATGCTGGTGGTTTAGTGCAAGGCTGATATTGCTAGGTATGAAAAAAATAACAAAATTTGTGTGGCAGTGCTTCCATTTCATCGCATGCGAATGCAGTCGATTGTTGTTTTGTACTGGACTATGGATTATTGATTGTTTTGCTTTCAGCTAAATAAGAATTAGTAAAGCTAGTGTTTAAAACCTTGTTGTCATGTATTTCAAATGCAGTATAACTTGGCTGTTGCATTACATCCAGAGATTTAGACAGCAAGGTTGGGTCAAAACAGTGTTAAAGGAACAATAAAGGCAGTAGAAGGGGTCTTGAGGGCAATGGTGTAAGACTTTGATGGTAGGTGTGTCCTGGAGATTTAAAGTTGGATGCACTTTTAGACAAGAACAAAAATTGAATTCTCACTGATTAGGATTCTAACAGTTGATGAACAATTCATGTATTGACATGTCATAGGCAATTATGTTGTATGGTTCTTATGTGAAATTTGGCAATAATTTTAAAATCTTTTTTTCAGAAATAGGCCAGTTCCAAAAAATTGTTGGTGGTTTAATTGAGATAGTCGATCAACTTGCTAAAGAAGCTGAGAATGAAAAGATGAAGGTAATGTTCCTCTAGATGTAATACTGAAATTTGTATACATATGATGGGTACTTAGTGACAGTTGGGAAATGGCAGTGCTATTGACTTTTCAACACTGATTCAAACAGATATTTCACTTTTATGAAGCTTTGAACAATCAGCTAGAATAATGACATTAGATAATTTTTATCCCAATTAGGACTGTACAAGACTGATTATTATGCATTCCCTAAGTAAAATTTTATGGAACTGGTTCCAGCTGGGGTTTGTAAGATAAAATTAATTGCAATAATTACCCATGAAAGTTGATTGTAAACTAAGTTGCTTTGTAATATGGAGAATATATAATGGGGCTAAGGAAAGAGGTATCCACCTTTGTTGTCTGAGGGTACAAAATTCTCTATTTAATGTGGTTGTTGACTTGCTCGCCGAGCTGGCTTGTTCTTGTTCAGATGTTTCGTCACCATGCTATGTGACATCATCAGTGGAGCCTCCGATGAAGCGGTGTTATTCTACTCCGCTTGGAATTTATACTTTTTGGTCCATTATGATGAGTAGTGTCATTTCTGGTTTTGATCTGTATGGGTTTCTATGTGTTTGTTGATTGCATTACGGGTGGAGAACCATGCCTGTAGGAATTCCCGTGCATGTCTATGTTTGGTTTGGGCTACTATTGTTACCTTGTCCCAGTTGAACTGATGGCCTTTATTGAGTGTACCAATATTAAGGAGAGTTTGTCGTGCCGTTCTGTGCTAGTTGAGGTTCATGCATTCTGATGGCTAGTTTCCTTCCTGTCTGTCCGATGTAATGTTTGTGGCAGTCGTTGCATAGTATTTTGTAATGCACGTTGGTTCTGCATGTTGTGGGAATGGGGTCTTTAATCCTTGTAAGTGTTTGTCGTAGAGTGGGTGTGGGCTTGTGGGCAACCGTGATTCCTAGTGGTCTTAGGAGTCTTTTGTCAGTTCCGATATGTTCTTGATGTATGGCAGTGTTTTAGGGCGTACTGTGTCCTCCTGTTGTTTTCTGTTTAGTAGGCATCAGCGGATGAAGTTGCAGGAATATCAGATTATAGCGAGGATTTTGTATAGGTGCCTATACAAAATATATGTTTATTTTATATTTTGTACCACTGTTGTTGACTAAAGAGGTGAGTATGGAGGTTGAAATGTTCATTGTGTCTTAAGCCGTGTGCAAACAGTGTGGAACTTGGTCTAAAAAGCTGAGTCTGTATCAGGTACTGCTGTACACCTGCTGGACCAAGGATTGTAAGAATGCAAGATGAGTCACTAGCCATATTATGTCTTTAAAATCAAAATCCTCTTCGTTTCAAAGTTGGTACACTATTTCCTAGCAAAGGGGATAGCCATTTCTCAGTTACTGGCCAACAGATTGCTCTGAAGTGCTGGCGCAGAATATTTGATTATGACTTCTACAAACCTAATACAAAATCCTCGCTAAAAACGGATATCCCCGCAACATCATTCGCAGATGCCTACTAAACAGACAACAACAGGAGGACACAGTACGCCCTAACACACTGCCATACATCAAGAATATATCGGAGCTGACAGCAAGACTCCCAAGACCACTTGGAATCATGGTGGCCCACAAGCCCACACCCACTCTATGACAAACACTTACAAGGAATAAAATCCCCATTCCCACAACATGCAGAAACAACGTGGTTTACAAAATACCATGCAACAACTGTCACAAACATTACATCGGACAGACAGGAAGGAAACTAGCCATCAGAATGAGTGAACGTCAACTAGCAGCAAAACGGCACGACAAACTCTCCTTAATATCGGTACACGCAGACAATGAAGGCCATCAGTTTCACCGGAACAAGGTAACCAGAGTAGCCTAAGCCAAACACAGACAGGCGCGGGAATTCCTAGAGGCATGGTTCTCCACCTTTAATGCAATGAACAAACACAATGAATTGGACCCCACATTCAAACTCATACAGATCAAAACCAGAAATGACACTATTCATCATAATGGACCAGACAGTATAAATTCCAAGCGGAGTAGAATAACACCGCTTCATTGGAGGCTCCACTGATGATGTCATCTAGCACGGTGATGAAACACCTGAACGAGAACAAGCCAACTCAGCAAGCAAGTTAACAACCTCACCCACAACCTGAGCTACAGATCTTTGCCTAAACTTTGAATCTTTATTTAATGTAATGGAATTGATTCACTTGTTTGCACACTATACCACTGTGCTATGCAGTTGGGAATAGGAATGGTCGCCATTTTGGAGAATCTAATAGAGTAAGGGAAAATAACTGACTCACAGGTTTGTTAAAGATCTCGTAGAGTTTTTGATTATTTCTCTTGTCATCTACAGGCCATAGGTGCTCGAAATCTTCTGAAATCAGTTGCCAAGCAAAGAGAAGCTCAACAGCAGCAGCTCCAAGCTTTAATAGCTGAAAAGAAAATGCAGCTTGAGAGGTTTGTCAGAATCTTGTATCTTTTACTAATACTAAAAGAGAATTGAGCAATTGCCTTGCATTAGTCGCTGTAATGGTACTGTTAAATACAGCCACTCTCCTGCAGTTATATTTTGGTATTGGTGCGTTGTGCACCAATTTATTATATATTTTGTACCACTGTTGTTGACTAAAGAGGTGAGTATGGAGGTTGAAATGTTAATTGTATCTTAAGCTGTGTGCAAACAGTGTGGAACTTGGTCTAAAAAACTGAGTCTGTATCAGGTACTGCTGTACACCTGTTAGACCAAGGATTATAAGAATGCAAGATTAGTCACTAGCCATATTATATCTTTAAAATCAAAATCTTCTTCATTTCAAAGTTGGTACACTATTCCTTGACAAAGGGGATATCTATTTCTCAGTTACTGGCCAACAGATTGCTCTGAAGTGCTGGCAGAATATTGGGTTATGATTTCCAAAAACCTAATTTTCTTTTGCTTCCTTCATTCTGAAAAGCTGTGAGAAATCACAGCAAGCTGAGTCACTTTTTCTTGGCATTTCTAATTTAGAATGAAGTAGAGATTTAAAATTCTAGTTTTGGAGATAGCCTAAGTAGTGATTATAAATAGATCCTCAACATGTTGAAGTTATATAGTGTCTTTAACATTGTCAGCCATTTTGAGGTCCTCACAGGAGAGTAAACACAGACTGCCACTGAGGTAAAGCAAACACGAGGATGACTGACCAAGCACTTAATAAAACAGATTGGTTTTAAGATTATGTGGAGCTAAACAGGTCTAGGGACGAATTGCAGAGTTTAGATCCCAGAAATGTGACCATTAGTGGTGCTGTGAAAGAAGTGAAGCTGCACAACAGGTCAGAGTTATAGGCACAAAAAGTCTTTGGAGATTTCAGGGATGAAGGAGTTTGGACATAAAAATGAGAATTATTTTTGTTGTGTAGAAATGGGTGATAATATACCAACAGTTATATCTGTAATATGAAGATTATTTGACTGGACTAAATCATTTAAGGCCAAAGAAGAACTAACTATTTACATCCAGCTGCACAACCCCTCCTAACTTTATGCAAAACAGTTCTTGCTCAATTTTATCATTCTTATTCTTCAACAACAATAAAAACTTTGTAAAAATAACGTTCTGAATTGAATTTGAGTTGTTTTTTCTCTCAATTTACTACTGTTAACACAGTACTTTAATCTTCCATAATAGAGCTCAACTTACTAAATGCATAAAGTTGCAGCTCTTAGAGTAGATTAATAAATATAGAATCATTTACATAAATCCTACAATCGGTTCTTTCTAGCTGCACTATGTCACAAGATCATTCTCTTTGCAGGTACCGGATAGAATATGATGCACTGTCAAAAGTAGAAGCTGAACAAAATGAGTTCATTGATCAGTTCATTCTTCAGAAGTGAAGTGGGAAGAAGAGACACTAACATGAAGCATTTTAACTGTAATGTTGCAGTGACTATTCCATTATGACATTCCTTCAAACGGTGATTTTACACAATGTGTAATCTTGCATTGCCTTTTCATATTTATTGAATATATATCAAGCAGTTCTTTCTATAATGCAGATTTATACGTGGTTTATTTCGATTACAAAAACAATTTTCAGTGCACAATTGTAATAACTACGTTTTTAGAATGACATTTCCATAAGTATCAAAACACTATAATTCACATGTAAATATTTTGTTAGTTCAGATTATTATATATATTTATGTTATTATTCATAAATAGTTCCTTCAACTTGTGAGACTGTGGTCTATGAATTTTTCACTTGAGTATTCTTTTGTCAGCATTAATAAAACTGTTGAAGCTGCGTCTTATCCCTCTCAGCCATTTCAGGTGATATTGTGTACTACAGGGTTGCCTCTGATATAGTAGATGCTGAAAACAATCTTGCAGCAAAACTAGCCAGAATGTTGGCTTAATATGCAATCCTCAACAGGAAATACAGATATTTGACATTGGGCTGTAAATGGTTTGACTGACCTGTCAACCTGTCTCTTAAAGGAATTAATGTGGTTTCAGTTATAGCTGGCTTAGTCTGACCTACGTCCTCTCTCTCCATCCTCAACACTACAGATGTTTTACGACCTTATCCATGAAGTGGGGGAGATTATTTTAGAGTAACTTCATATATGTGTGGAGTGTATGCATGTTCTGCCCATTGTTAGAGTTCTTGTGATATCGAAGAAACAGATTTGGCGCAGTGCAAAGCAAAATTGCATGTCTTCCCTTTTTTATTATTACTCAATTATATCCATTTCAAAATTAGTTCACCTCAGTTCTGTCTCAATGTAGAAAATTCTAGGAAATATTCCACTGAGAGTCATACAACATGGAAATAGACACTTCGGTCCAACTAGTTCACACCGACCACATTCCCAAACTAAACAAGTTCCACTTGCCTGCATTTAGCCTATATCCCTCTAAACCTTTCCTATTCATGTACTTATCCAAAAGTCTTTTAAATGTTGTAACTGTACCTGTATCCACCACTTCCTCTGGCAGTTCATTCCGACAAGAATTAAAAAAAAAAAGTTGCCCCTCATGTCTTTTATAAAACTTTCTCCTCTCACCTTAAAAATATGCCCCCTAGTTTTGAACTACCCACCCTTGGGAAAAGACCTTTGCTATTCACCTTTTGCTATGCTCTTCATGATTTTATAAACCTCTCTAAGATCACCCCTCAACCTCCTAACCTGAAGTGAAAAAAATCCTAAACTATCCAGCCTATTTTCATAACTCAAACCCTCCATTCCTAGAAATATCCTGGTAAATATGTTTTGAACCCCTTCCTATTGCAGGAAGAGCAGAACTGCACACAGTATAAGAGGCCTCACCAATGTCCCATACAACCTCAACATGACATCCCAACAATTAGAAAGAATGGGAATAAATCTGATCAATTCCCCTTGAGAATAGCCACAAACATGTAGGTTTGAGGATCATGTTATTAGTCTGAATGAAAATTCAGTCACCCTTACTGAAGCAAATTATTAGGATAACTCTTTCACAGCAGTCTTGAGGAAGTTCACTTGTATGCATTAGCGTGACAGGTAATTTAATACACCAATTGCTTCTTTACCAAGGGTAATAGATTCACTTAGTTTTAACCCAGTGGTAAATAAACCGTTCAAGTGACTATTGTAATTAGTCCGATAATGTAAAATGTTGTCTCAAACTAAATGCCTTCCTCATCCAAAATTTTTCAACAGAATTTTATTTAGCTTTGATTATATACTGCAATAGTAATTGAGCTTGAATGCCAAAGTATCTATTTTTCAGTATTTCTCCAATTGTATTACACACTGCGCCTTTACATACAGTTGAACAGCTGTAGAATCTATTTTAATGGGCTTTTTGTTTGCTTAGCGTGTTCACGTTTATTTTTAAATTAAGCAAAGAGTACTTGAGTATCGTACTGTTATGGAAGAACATTCAGCCAACAGTGTACATCTTTCCAGGACTCAATTAATTTTGTAATTTGTCCCAATCTGCCCCCTCTGCTCAGAGACTCTGGAACTGGGAAAAAAAATTTTCTGAATGCTTCAATAAAGTCCATATTTAATGTGCCAAGTAGTCGTTCATTTCATAGCTCTTACTTTGACAGCATTTCTCTGGTGGAAGGGTGAGTAACATATTGTGGAAACAAAAACTAACAGTTTCCACTCGAGGGCACACAGTATCCTGAGGTGAATATGTACCATTGCTCCTTCATGTTTTATTAATCAGAGTTACAGAATGTCCAGCTGAACACGACTGTCAGGATTATAATATTTCAGACAATTAGTTATGGCCAATTAGTATAACATTGTACCACCCATGTCCTAAAGACAAAAGGTTTTCATGTCCGGACTTTGTTGAAAATAACCTTTACCATATCTTCATTATTTTGACTTGAATCATACTAATCTTTAATTTTTCCTTTGCTAGAGAATACATCTAACATTTTTGGCTTCCCTTTATAATTGTGTGGGTACAATTGTTTTCTTTTTGTTGTTTTCCTTTCTCGTAATACTCATTTGCCTGTATCAATACTTTTTTGTCAATGAATGTTGTTGTGTTTGCAACGTCAATATTCTACCAAACAGAATAAAAGCTTTTCCCAAGCTGATCTGATTGGCAAGCAGTGCCAGAGTTCAGTAATGGGCATTGCTGTTATCTCAGGCAGACCTATCAAGAGGGCAGCTGCGGATCCCAGAGCAAGGTAAGTCAGGTGGTTTTAAGAAAGGAGGGTCTGCTACTTTAGGGAGGAACATAGATACAGGAGTGGGCTATTCAGCCCCTTTCAGTCTGCTCTAGATCATGGCGCCTTCTCTACTTCAATGCCATTCTCCCATTCTGTCCCTTGAGGTCAATACAGTCGAGGCCAAAACATTGGGTGTTTTAAAGTGACCAGAGGGTGGTGCATGTATGGAATGAGCTGCCAGAGAAGATGGTGGAAGCTGGTGCAGTTGCAACATTGAAAAGGCATCTGGATGGTTACATGAATAGGAAAAGTTTAGAGGGATATGGGCCAAATAATGGCAAATGGGACTAGATTAATTTAGGATATCTGGTTGGCATGGACGAGTTGAACCAAAGAGTCTGTTTCCTTACTGTACATCTAAGACTCTATGGTAACAGAAATCTATCATTCTTGGTCTTCAGCTTATTTAATAACTGAATTTTCATGGCTGTCTGGGATAGAAAATTACAAAGATTCAGTACTCTGAATGAAGAAGTTCCTCATCTTGGTCCTGAGTGGCTTGTTTTTTATTTTGAAATTGTTCTGTCTCTCTCTCTCTCTTTCTTTCCCCCTCCCCTTCCCCAACTCGCCCCAGTTCTAGATCCCATGAGAACCCTTCTGTCTCTTGTCTATCCCTTTAAGAAGTTTGTAAGTTGCTATGACTTTGTCCCTCACTATTCTTAACTCCAGAGAATTTAGGCCCAGTCTCTGTATATAGGGTACTTTTTAAGTGGAGTACCCACCTTCCTGTTGTTTTAAACTATTTTTAAACTTGCACTTTTACCATAATTTCAAGCAGAGTTCCAGCTATCCCCACATTCTGGCTGAAAACAAATACTCAGATTCCCTTTAAACCTCTTCCTTACTGTAGAAATGTGCCCCTGGTTATTGACCTGTCTACTAAGGAAAAAGCTTCTCCCTACCTATTCTGTGCCCTTCAGACCTTCATACACTTTTAATCAGATCTCTGGTTTAAGGAAAAACAACCCCAGCCTATCGAGTCTCTTTACAGTTGATCTGCCCCAACTCCAGCAACACCCTGATGAATCTCTTATGCATGTTCTCTAGTGCTGTCACACATCCTATAGTGTTGTGATCAAAACTGAACATAGTACTCCAGCTATAGCCTAACTAACATTATATAGTAGGAGGATTCAGCCCGAAGGTCAAGAGGGTCAGGTTCCTTGGAGTGACAATAATCAACAATCTGTCCTGGATCTCCCATTGTAGATGCAACAGGCAAGGATGCACAATAACACTTCTTCAAGCAGCTTAGGAAATTTGGCATGTCCGTAAGGCCCCTTGCCAACTTTTACAGATACACCACGAAAAAGCATTCTATCTGGGTGCATAATGGCCTGGTTTGGCATCTGCTCTGCCCAGGACCATAGGAAACTACACAAAGTTGTGTGCACAGCCCAGACCATCATGGGAGTCAACCTCCCACCCATGGACTCCATTGACACTTCTTGTTGCTGCGGAAAGGCTGCCAACATCACCAAAGACCCCCCTCCCACCCCACTAATGGTCTCTTCCAACCTTTTCTGTCAGGCAGAAGCTTGAACATGCATCAACAAATTCAAGAACATCTTATTCCCTGCCGTTATTAGACTGCTGAGTGGATCTCTAACTTCAAATAATGTTGATCTCGCTTTATGAACCTCCGGTGCAGTGTAACCTGTACACCTCGTTCTGTCCAAGCACACTATGATCCGTATGTTCTTGTTTGCTATGACCTGCCTGTGCTGCTCACAAACCAAAGCGTTTTACTGTTTTTAGGTACATGTGACTACAATAAATATACAGCTCAATTATCTTGCTTTTTTTAATAGCCAACCTGTTCAGAGATGTTACACCTCTGTAGAAGGTGGGACTTGAACTCAAGCTTCCTAGCTCAGAGATAGGCACACAATCCTTGCATCAGAAGAGCCCTCCTGGCTGTTACATTCAGTGGCTTGACTAATAAATGCATCCCATATGCCACTTTCATGCTGCCTTCAAGGATCTACGGGCACACACACTTCTATGATTTGCCTACAAATTTGTCCTGCTATCTCTTACTGATTGGTGGTTTATACACTCGCAGCAATATGATTGTCTCTCTTTTATGTTTATGTTCTACCCAAATGGTCTAATTTGAGGAACCCACTAATTATCATCCCTCCCTGTTGCAGCAGTTCACTCCTTCAGCAATGCTTTGACAACCTCATTCCTCCCTCCCCTGCTGCCAAAATGTCTCACTTGAAGATCTTAAACTCAGAAATACAGAGTTGCCAGTCCTGCCCCCCTCTCTATTATTGCTAACATGAAAACATGATTTTGTTTCCCGTGTAGTAATCAACACTCTCAACTCCTCTCTTGTTACAAGATTACCTGCATTAAAATAAATGCCATCCAGCCATGTCATGCTGTCTTCCAGACTAACTGGTTTTTCCCCTATTCCAGTCTTGAGAATCACCCCCTACTGTATCTTTACTCTGTATCCTACCCCCCGTGCCAAATTAAAACCCAGCAATAGTACTGGCAAACCCACTGCAGAGATTTTGTTTCCATTCTGGACTTACTCCAGAAATGGACCAGTGATATGGGAATCTAAAGATCTCCCTCCTGAACTGACTTTTTAGCTGTGCGTTCACCTGCTCATCCACCTATTCCTATGCTGACTAGCATGTGGCGCTGGGAGCAATCCAGAGATTACAATCTTTGAGGTCCTACTTTTCAATCTGCAACCCTGCTCCCAGACCGGTAGCGGGACCTCATCTCTGCCTGTGTAAAAGTATTTAGGCTGTATTAAATATTTAGATGAACAGCTGAAGATTAGTAACGCCAGAGCAAACAAGGCTACGGCCAAATGCTGGAAAATGGGATTGGAATAGATAGTTACTTGATGATTGGTGTGGACACAATGGGCCAAAGGACCTTTTTCATGCTGTAAAGCTCTATACTCCTATTAATGGCTTTATTGCATAGGCAGATTAATACTGAATTCATCTGAGCTTTGAAACTCGATTAACCCTTAATTGTTTACTTACATACTGTGGGTGGGCTGCTGATTTAAGCACCCACACACCCTCTGTGTTACAGGGATGAACTGGATTGTGATGGGCTAGCACCCAACCTATTCTGTGCCCCGAAGCCAAAAATATACCTGCATGAGCACATAACATCCAGTCTAATAAGTGTTCATCTTCCCACTGGCCAGGTAAAACGATTTTCTGATTGTACAACATGTACCTAGTATGCATTTTTAAAAATTAATTCTGCTCCTGAATAATTGATTGTGAAACAAAATCCATACAAATAATTCAAGCATCAATGATGAATAGTCAAAGTATTGAACAAAAAATTCAGGGCAGAAATCATTTCTCTAAACAGAAGGTGACCTACAGGTTCCAAGCTGGTTGGTTGAGGGCATGAAAATAGGGTCATTTATGAATAGAATCCCCACAGTAATGAAACAGGCCATTCAGCCCAACAATTCCACACTAAGCCTCTGAACAGCATCCCTCTACCCTATAACCCTGCATTTCCCATGGCTAACACACCTAATTTACATATCCCTCAACACTATGCATAATTTAGCATGGCTAGTCCACCTAACTTGCACATCTTTGAACTGTGGGAGGAAACTGGACACCCGGCAGAAACCCATGCAGATACAGAGAGAACACACAAGCTCCGCACAGACATTCACCCGAGGCTAGAATCCAATCCAGGTCCCTGGCGCTGTGAGGCAGCAGTGCTAACCACTGTGCCACAGGAGTTGAAGGTGAACTTCTGAAATCAAATGAGTTAAGAGAGTTCAATCTGTGGTCCTAGGACCACATGTAATTTCTCAGCATTGGAAGTCTAGCCCTCAAAATTCAATGTGACATAGTATGCCTGAATGCTCTATTTGAACTTATTGGCCTAGGCATTTGGGACAGGTTGGTCTTAGCACTTTTGCCTGATTGGTAAATCAGAAGACCAGTATGTGTTAGTGTTAGCAACACAAGATACATATAAATGGATAGGAACGTGGATTTGAACTAGGTGACTCCCTGAATCTCCATGATACGCTCTTTAATGATTCAAAGCAAAATGCTTGAACATTGGAATCCTGTCAATTTTAACTGAAAATACTCCTACTAAACAAACAGCAACACTTCTCTGACAAATCTTCACACACATCTGATATCATTCAAATTTACAATTTTATTGTAGCAATGTTGTCAAATTATTAGACAGTAATTTCAAATAGGGCACTGAAACAAATGGGAAATTACTTTCAAGTGGTAGCAGTTACTGTCTCTTCTTTTCCTCATCAGGATTGTATCTTTTGTTGAAAAGCATAGTTATTAGGATCATAACAGGGATTAGTAAATAGGGAATGTAAATAGCTAAGAGAGTCAAACGTTCTGACATGGTTTTTGGTCCTGGATACATTGATTTTGAGAAGTCATTGAACAAAATATGTGCAAGGATGGCAATAACTGTTGTAGTCACGTGAGTGGAGTATATGACAGCGGGTGTCCTTATCCATGAGCAATTTCCTGTATATAAAAGTAACAGAAAGTGTTATATTGTTGATCATACTTCACTGTGTGTGGGTCATCCCAGGCATAACATTTGAAATGCAAAACAAAAATGTTACATTGTATAAATAGTAATTATTTGAAATTTTTCAAAATTATGGCAACTCAATTTCCAAGCCACCCTTAAAGGAACAGGACATGACTTCATATTGACAATTCCACATTGGGCAAGTCTGATCCTGTTTTATTATAGGGTGAAAGCAACATGTCATTGTGAGGGAAACCTTGTGAATGCAAGCTGGCAGCTATGCAAACAGTGATTGACACTATGGAGTAAACCTGCAGTCTGCTTGAAACAGTAAAGTTTGCAGTACAGGATGACTCTTAACAGGAAAAAGCAAAGCATGAGACCCAGTAGATCTGATATTGCTGACTTTGTGGTTTGCCAGATTACAAACAACACTGTTGTCTTTTTTTTCAATGCCAGCCTGAGTGACTGAAATGATTTATCTTTGTAGGAGAAAGCAAATGAACTCCATGAACTGGCTCTACAGCACTCATTTCAACCATTTATCCATCAGTTTCAAATGATCATTTTGTTTCACCCTCAGTTTTTTCCAGGTTATATGGTAAGATAATGCTAAATCATGCAACAGATATACAACACAAATACGAAGGTAATTGTTGTAACTACTTATATTGTAGAGCCAATACAAACAATTCTAAGGTTCCTAAAGCAAATAGAATGTCTTCAGAAATGCCATTTTCTGCAGTCTGCAGGATTCAATTTTTACCCTCACTGTTTTTCCTGATGTAAACTTATTGAAGGATTCAAAAGTCATAATAAAGTACGAAAGCAAACCTCAAACAGTTTATCTACCAAACCTAAAATGGCATTACTGACATTGACTCGATCAATTGTATTTTTTCAACTGCCATTCTTAGGCCACTATTAAGTCACCGACTGTGGTCAAAAGGGGTGCCAAAAGACTCAAGTTTCTGAAGTGCTGCTCTGACAACCGCTTCTCCATGGTGCAGCAATAATGATTTTATTTTGTCAGTCATCTCTCTCCAGCAACGTAACAGTGATGGGTCAAAGTGAAGGGAATTTCACGGCAAAAAACATTTCGACTACTGTTAAACTCTGTAAAATTTCAGATTGGTTTATGTTCAAGACGTTGGGAGCTGTATTGCTGAGGTAGTCTTTATCTGAACTGTTCTAGGATCAATCTTCTGGTGAACTGTCTAACCAGGGCAGTACAGAAGGGTTTAAACTAAACAGTGGGATGGAAGGCATCTTGTGAGGGGTGATGTTGTCAATTAAAAGGAAACAAGAAAGTAATGCAGCAAGGTAGTAATTTGGGTAATGAAAACCAAAGTGTGGCGGGAAGAGGCAGAAGATACAAACATAAATACACCAGCAGATAAAGCCAAAGATTGAAAAAATGGTCAGAAAAAAGAACAAAAATTAAAGGCTCTATATCTGAATGAACACAGCAGTTGCAACAAAATGGATGCATCTTTAGCACAGATAGAAATAAATATGTATGAATTGATCACCATTACAGAGACATTGTTGCAAGGTGACCAAGGCTGGAACCTGAATATTAATGGGTATCTGACATATTGAAATGACAGCTTGGAAAAGGTGGTGGAGTAGTTCTGTTAATTAAACATGACATTAATGCAGTAGAGATTGATTACCTTAGCTTGAAAGAGCAAGATGTCAAAGCAGTTTGGGTAGAGATAAGCAGTAGGAAAGATAAGAGGTTACTTGTGGGAGTAGTTTTGTTGGGGATACAGTTTTTTTATTCAAGGACCATGAGTAACTGGAATATGAAACTGTTTGAAAAGTCTGTCCTGATGAAAAGTTACTGGACTTGAAATATTAACGTTCTTTCTTCCCCCAGATGCTGCCAAATATTGCTGAGTTCCACCAAAAATTTGTTTTTGTTTGAAGAGTCAAATGGCTTTGTGGAATGCAGACAATCAAATTTTTTGATAAACAAAAGAGATGTGTTTTATGGCTTTAACTGGACAGGGTCATTTGGAAGAGTCCATATGCTGAAGTTCCTTAGCAACAGCATCTGAAATAAAGTTGCTGCTTTCAGCACACACCTGTTGAAGGAACAAACCTCCAAGATGCCATCAGAAAAAAAATCTCTCCTGAAAAAGAAGAAACCATACAGCTGGACAAGCTCCAAAAATATCTCCCACAGTAAAGTATCTTCTGCAACCCAAGGAAGTTCCAGAAATCAGTATCTTTATCTTACTGTTAAACTCTGAAAGTTGATCTGTTTCTTCTAATTCACACTCATCCAAACTGAACTCTAATCTAAAGATCTCCTATTGCTGCTGCTGCTCTCAGCATTACGATCTCAACAACTGGAAATTCAATGAGAAATCTTCACTTCCTTTATCCTAAGTTCAGATCCTTCGTCCATTGGGGTATTTTACCCATTTACATTTTTAAAAATTCTTCAGATTTGTACTGTCTCATCTGTCATGTGATTGTGTATGTTTCGGATTAAGGAGATATAGTTTAAATCAGAGTAGCAGCTTAGTTGTTTACAATAAGTTGTGCAAAGGGTTAAAAATCATTTTGCTTATAATAAATGAGGTATTTTTGAGTTTATTGAAGGAACCAGAAACAGTGTAGACCATAGCCACTGACAATAGCTAGGAAGCTGGGAATTAGTAGTTGAATGGCCAACAGCTGCAGGAGACCCAAGTGGACTTTCTCTGGGAGAAATCCCTGAATTTGAAAAGCCATGAGGAGGGAAAGATCCCCTTTTGTGACTGGGAGACAGGGTAATCAGTGTTGTGTTAGCAGTAGGACCTCCTCCGTATGAATGTTACCAGTCTGATTAGAGATTGGGAGTTAAGTTTTACAAGATCCTGATAGATCTGCAATGTTAGGCAAATATCCATTGTAATTAGATCAATCATCTAGGTTATACTTTTACATTAGTGTTTATAAAGATTTGCTGCTAGTGGAATAAGGAATCCCCCTTATAATCTTTATGCAGTGCAGGTGTTTAAGTGCCTGTGCAGACACATATAGGGTCATGAGGGGACTTGATTGGGATACAAGGAGAATGTTTACTCTTGTGGGAGAGACTAGATCTAGGGGACACAGTTAAAAAAAAACAAGTCTCCCTTTTAAGATGAAGATGAGGAATATTTCTTCTCTTTGAGTGGGTTGTTAGTCTGTAGATTTCCTTTCCTCAGAAAACACTGGAGCCTCGGTCTCTAAATTTAAGCAGGCTGTGTTAGGTAATGGAGATAAATAAATCAAGACATATATATGTGAATAAAAACCGTAAGAACTGCAGATGCTGTAAATCAGGAACAAAAACAAAGTTGCTGGAAAAGCTCAGCAGGTCTGGCAGCATCTGTGAAGGAAAAAACAGAGTTAACATTTCGGGTCCGGTAAACCAGTTCTGACGAAGGCCCTATCTTTAAAGACAAAATTTGGCCCTAAATGTGAAAGTCATACTTAAAAAATGTCCCTCAAACATGAGGGATGTTCCTTACTGCTGAACGACGTGACTGCAGAATTGGAAATCCTATAAATTGCTATCCATTTCACTCCTGTTTTAAAGCACCATGGAGTCAGATTCCTGGTTCTCACAGTGCTGCACCTCAAACCCGACAACATAATTCTTATCTGCAAAGTCTTCTCATATACAAGGCAGCACTGAATACAAAAACAAGGAGGTGGTGCTGAACCAATACAAGGCCTGGCTTTGATGGGTGAATTGGAACAGTTTTAGAAGTTATACATTTATGAAAAGATTTTACAGCCAGGGGAAAAGGTGCAACAGTCACTTGGATCTTTGCCAAAATTAGAAAAGATATTTAAGATGAGAAAAGCAAGAATTTGTTCACAGAGTGTAATGCATGAACAGTGGTATCAAAGAGTATTCAAAATAATGAAAGCATTTGAGACAGCCATAGTAAAATTCTATTCAGCGTCAGTGAATCTAAATATGTGCTTCCTTCTTAGAATCCATATCACAGCAATAAAGGAAGAAGCCTGAAGGTATTTTTCATGTAAATGGTTCAGGCAAAATTCTTTACCATAGGTGATTAACAAAGATAAATCAATCACGACATTTTATAGGAAAATTAAACAAAAATGTTAAAATTAAATAAAATGTTTAATGGCTAATGACTTCCATTATTATTAGAATTTCTAACTAGGATTGGGAAGTGTACCAAATGTGATGTAATGGAACATAAATGCATCACATAATAATTATTGCAACCAAAGTGTCCCACGAAATTGTTGGAGAAAGAAAATCCTGTTTATTGTTCCACAACTTCCATTTAATATTAATAGGCCACAGTAAGACAAAAATCCACACTACTAATACATAATACAAACTAATGGCACAATCCTGACAATACTGCAGTTAACAATGCTAATATGGTTGTGTGATGGAGATAGGGATTACTAAGAAGACTTTCAAACATAAGTAATTATTGTACTGACCTTTATAGAAAGCATAAGCTGCAACAGGAAAAAAAGGTAACTGCAGCAATGCCTCGCAAAGAATAAATGCTTTGAACCATGCTGGAGGGTCCAACATCATCGGATCTTTGAATTGAGCTGCATACCATTTTAATATACCTTGCAGCTGAGGAAAGAAACAGAGTTTAAAAATAATTTCATTGGAACTGTCATCAAAGCCTTTCTTATGTATTCCACCTTTAGGGTCACTGTTTAGTATTTATGAACCATTGTTCAGCAATTGTCACTGTTACACACGACTGTCTGCTGCACACATTCCCTGTTTAACCATTCACAATGCTACCAGCAAAAGTATAAAAATAATGCAACAATGCCCTGAAGATTTTCAGCAGGGTCAGTCTCTTTTGGTCTAGCAGAAAAGATCAGCACATCAACAGGTCTTCAAAACTGCCCAGAGCTGAACACTGGCATGGATTAAGCTGCACAAACATTATCAAATATTAATGGCATTCCCTTATTATGCAGTCAGGGTATAAAGGATTTTTTTATTAGATATTGTACAGTGTGAGTTTCCTTAAATACCAGGCAGCCAGTGAATGTCGTGGAGTTTCCTTAGATACTGAGCACAAGGAGAGTATAGAGTTTCCTTTGTTACAGTGTGCAGTAGAAGTGTGGCGAGGTTTTCTCATATATCAAGCATTGAGCATTTGAAGGATTATTTTTAGATTCAGAAGGGCAAAACAAACCAAAAAAAACATGTGCATTCAATGCCAATTTCATTCTCTCCAGACAAGAAATGTCTTGGATTGCCACTTGTCAATTTGCCGAAAGGTTACCTAAGCCCACACTGGGAATCACAAAAGAAATGGACTAATTCAGTACATTAATAGCTAGTTGAGGAAGTCTTAGTTTGGCAATAGACCTAACAAAGGTCTGTACTGTCCTTAGCTGAATTCAGGCTGTCTACCAGGTTTCATGTTGTGAATGCTGCCAGCTGCATTTGTCTTGTACCCACAGTTGTATAAAAACAATGTATTTAGGTACCTCCCGAATAGTCACCTGTCCATTTTAATCTTGTACCTTCAATGCTACATTGGTTATCACAAGAACACTGAAAGTTTTAAACAGTCCACTGATAGTTCTTTGTCACTGAATTAAAATTACCCTAAAACATCATGAATTATTGTTTTATTTCAGTTCCTTAAACCAATTACTCATTGTTTAATGAAAGAATGACCTTCATTTATATAGTGCCTTTCACAAAAGCACTCTAAAGCTGATGAAGTACACTTGAACTGTTGTTGCTGATATAATGTAGGAAATGCAGCAGCAAGTTTGTGTACAGCAAGCTCACAAACAGCAAAGTACCTGTGACCAATGGTCTATTCCTGTGCTGTTGAATGATCGAGTTAAATATTGACAGGCACATCACATGAGTAACTCGCTTGCTCTTTTTCAAAGTAGTGCCATAGGATCTTCTACATCCAAACAAGAGGAGCTGTGGTTAAATGCCTCATCTGAAAGTCAGCACCTCCGGCAGTGTATGTTGCATTAAATGCTGCATCCATCTTGATTTTTGCATTTAATTACCAAAGTGGGACTTGGGGAAGAAAAAATATTGATTGGACTATTAGGGCCTGACTGCATGGTGTAAAAACAACTGGAGGTCAAACAAAAATCACTCTGCTGGGGTTTGCTGGATGGCCCACAGTTATCAACTGTGGTCTGAACTAAACGCAAACACCTCAAAAAATGATATTTAGGACCCAAACCTGAGTTTTTGTGAACCAGATCCTAGAATAGTGTCTCAGAGAATGGTGGCTACATGCACTGTCCTGTTGCTCGAGCTCAGTGACACTGTCAAATATAGAACATGCACATTGTGCAATGATAATTGGTCCAGTGAAAACTGGTTCAATAGGAAACAGGGCAACTGAAGGCAATGAATCCCTGCACAAGGTGAGAAAGTTCAATGACATATGAATGATTTGGATGAGGGAACAAAATGTAACATCTCCAAGTTTGCAGATGATACCAAGTTGGGTGGGAGGGTGAACTGTGATGAGGATGCAGAGATCCTTCAGCATGATCTCGACAGGTTGGGTGAGTGGGCAAATCAATGGCAGATGCAGTATAATTTGGATAAATGTGAGGTTATTCACTTTGGAAGCAAAAATAAGGCAGCAGATTACTACCTGAATGGCTGTAAATTGGGAGAGGGGAGTGTGCAGTGGGACCTGGGCGACCTTGTGCACCTGTCGCTGAAGGTAAACATGCAGGTGCAGCAGGTGGTAAAGAAGGTAAATGGTATGTTGGCCTTCATTGCGAGAGGTTTTGAGTACAGGAGCAGGGATGTGTTGTTGCAGTTATACAGGGCCTTGGTGAGGCCACACCTGGAATACTGGGTGCAGTTTTGGTATCCTTTTCTAAGGAAGGAAGCTCTTGCTCTGGAGGCAGCGCAAGTTTACCAGGCTGATTTGGGGGATGGCGGGTCTGACGTATGAAGAGAGATTGACTATGTTGGGATTGTTTTCGCTAGAGTTCAGACGAATGGGGGGGGGGATCTCATAGAGACTTATAAAATTCTAACAGGCCTGGACAGGGTAGATGCAAGGAGGATGTTCCCGATGGTGGGTACGTCCAGAACCAGGGTCACAGTCTAAGGATTCGGGGTGGATGATTTAGGAAGGAGGAGACATTTCTTCACCCAAAGAGTGGTGAGCCTGTGGAATTCATTACCACAGGAAGTAGTTGATGCCAAAACATTGCATGTATTCAAGAGGTGACTAGATTAGCACTTGGGGTGAATAGGATCAAAGGTTATGGGGAGAAAGCAGAATTAGGCTATTGAGTTGGAATGATCAGCCGTGATCGTGAAGAATGGTGGAGCAGGCTCAAAGGGCCGAATGGCCTCCTCCTGCTCCTATCGTCTATGTATCTATGTTTCTATAGGAACTGGTGTGATGGGAACTGGGGCAACAGGAATAAATCCAATTGGCGGCAGCTCAACTGTAACCAGTTCAAATTGTTTCAATGGAAATGAGTTCAACTGGAACTGCTGCCCTGTCTTTTCTTCAATACAACATCCCCAGGTTAATGAAAGGAATGTTGGAAATCTGAAACAAATGCAGAGAATGCTGCAGAAACTCAGAATGTCAGGCATCATCTGCAGAGACAGAGAGACTAAGTTAAACACTAAAATAAGATTTTGAAAGGCAGATGCTGGAAATCTGAAACAAAAACAGAAATTGCTGGATAAACTCAGCAGGTCTGGCAGCATTCGTGGAGACAGAAAAGCAAAGTTAACCTTTCGAGTCTTTTGGAATACCGTGTTCAGTTCTGGTCTCCCAGCTATAGGAAAGATGTTGTTGAACTTGAAAGGGTGCAGAAATTATTTACAAGGATGTTGCCAGGGTTGCAGGGTTTGAGCTACAGGGAGATGCTGAAAAGGCAGAGGCTATCTTCCCCAGAGCATTGGAGGTTGAGGGGAGACCTTGTAGAGATTTGTAAGGTCATGAAGGGCATGGATAGAGAGAATAGCCAAGGTCTATTTCCCAGGGCAGGGGAGTCCAAAACCAGAGGCATAGGTTTAAGGTGAGAGGGGAAAGATATAAAAGGGACCTAAGGTGCAACTTTTACACACAGAGGCTGGTGCGTGTGAGCTTCCAAAGGAAATGGTGGAGGTTGGTACAATGACAACATTTAAAAAGCATCTGGATGGGTATATGAATAGGAAAGGTTTAGAAGGATATAGGTCAAATGTTGACAAGTGGGACTAGATTAGTTTGGGATATCTGGTAGGCATGGACGAGTTGGACAGAAGGGTCTGTTTCTGTGCTGTATAACTCTATGAGTCAGAAAAGACTTGCTGACTTTGTCCAGCAATTTCTGTTTCTGTAAATGTTGAGTCCTGTGTGACTCTTCCTCAGAACTCGGGTTAAAGTTGCTCAGGGATTGTGAGGTTCTTACTGCGGATCAGAAAGGGAGCCACGGCCTCGCAGTGTCTAAGCATCCTGCCCGTATTGATACTTTATCTAGCGGGGAGCGGGGAACAGGATTCCGCTCTGTGGTTGGTAACACTCACCGCGGGCAGATACAAGTCCTCGGGCAGCAGAGCCTGCAGGTCGATGGCTAAAGTGATGGGGATGTGTGTAAAGAAATAGCAGGCGAAGATCCACTCAAGCAGACGGCTGCAGGGCATCATTGTCTTTCTCTGTGTTGAGCAATTGGAAAGCGAGATTGGTGTGGGAAGAATCGCCTCACATCAGCCCCTCCCGGTTTGGGAAACGATTGGCTCACTGAGGGAAGGAGGAGTAATGTGTGACAACCTCAAACTGACGTGTGATTAATAAAGAAACGAAAGAAGTGCGGCTGCTGGAGAAAACTCAACAGCTGTTCCAATGCAGGGTCACTAACTCTCGCTTTCCTCCCACAGATGCTGCCAAATCCGTTGAGCTTATTTTTTTTGGAGGGGTGGAGATGGTGGGGGCGATTCATTGAGATATTCAAGTTACATTTATATTTTTAAGGAGCTGGTGGTCTGGTGTGTGACTGGGCCAGAAATTAGACACGGCTTGAGATCCCACCATGACAGATGGCGAATTTTGAATTCAATAAAAATCTGGAATAAAAAGCTAGTCTAATGGTAACACGTAACTGTCAATTTTGATTTTGAAAAAAAAAATCTGGTTATTGAAGGAAATTTGCCCCCCTCACCTGGTCTGGCCTACATGTGACTCCAGACCCACGGCAATGTGGCTGACTCTTAACTGCCCTCTGGACAATTGGGGATGCGCAATAAATGCTGGCCTAGCCCATAGCCCATGGCCACATTTTAAAGTAACAACTTCCAGGATTATACAAATGTGGGAAAATTAAAGCTATTTGAGTAGGCTACGCCATTGCGAACATTTGGTGCAACCTCCAGGATTATGGCCAACCAAAGTTGATAAACCTGTTACAGGAGCAAAATTCAGCTAGAAACCAGAAATAAAACAGAAAATGCTGGGAATATTCAGTAGGTCAGGCAATATCACTGGAGTGAGAAAAACAGAGGCATTCATTGCGGTATTGGATGATTATTTGGATGGTGGATCCCACAGTCCAAAGATGTGCAGGTTAGGGTGGATTGGCCGTGCTAAATTGCCCGTAGTGTCCAGGGATGTGCAGGCTAGGTAGGTTAGCCATGTGAAATGCAGAGTCACAGGGATACGGTAGGGGTGTGGGTGTGGGTCTGGGTGGAATGCTCTTCACAGAGTTGGTGTGGACTTGATGGGCTGAATGGCCTACTTCCACATTGTAGGGATTCTACGAATGTGCAAGGGTATGCAGAAAGAGCAGAGGATTGGCACTGGATAGTAATACTAATTCAATGAGCTGGTGCAAGCACAATGGGCCAAATGGCCCCTTTCTGTACTTTTGTGATTCTACATGAACAGGTGGAATCTTCTGCTCTCACTGATGGTGAGCCTGGGGACAGGGAAGGCATTTAATTAGGCAGAGTGGTGTCCAAGAACAACTTTTTCTCCGCTGTTATTAGACTTATGAATGGACTCTTGTATATTAGAGTTGATCTTTCTCCACACCTTCCTGGTAGCTGTAACACTACTTTCTGCATTCTGTTCCAATGCCCTGATGTATTTACGTAAGGATGCCTGGGCATAGCCTCCATAGACCTGTGTGCTAATCTCCACCTGCTAGAATTACTGTCAATGGCTATTTACAGCTGTTCCTCTTGGATTTCTGCCAAACTCGCCATCGAATTTCAAGGACAATCTCAAAATGCACATTACTGTTAAAATATTACAGGCTTGCTGTGCTAACCTGGAATTTATAGCATGTTCTTGTTAAAGGTTATGTCAGTAAATCTATTTTAGACTAGAGGCCTTCATGAAAATTTAGACACATTGTAATTGCTAAGAAAGTTAAAATGCTTATTTATTACAAATGGTAAAACACTGCAGATGCTGGAAATTTGAATAGAAAATGAACAAAATATTCAGTAGGTCAGGCAGTATCTGTGGGAAGAGAAACAGAGTTAATCTTTCAGGTCAGGGGCCTTCTAACTGAAGGAATAGTAATAGATTTTCTGCCACATACTCCATTGTAGAATTCATGAGTGATTACCAGCACGCAGGTAGATGTAGGTTTAGACACAGCACAAAAGGTATTACATGATGTGGAAAGGAGCATATAAGCACTAATGTCCTGGCAATATATTCCAATCTATAATTGGTTATTTTGATTCTGTCATGGGAATGTGGGCATTTTTGGCCAGGCCAGCATTTATTCCCCATCTGTAATTGTCCTTGAAAGGGGGGTATTGAGCTGCCTTCCCGAATCATGAGGGACACCCAATGTGCTGTTTATAGAAACAGCTTCTGGATTTTGACCCAGTGACAGTAAAGGAATGGCAACATTGTTCCAAGGCAGGATTGTAAATGGCTTGGAGAGAAACCTCAAGGTGCTGGTGTTCCCTTGTATCTGCTGCCCTTGACCTTCCGGTGATAAAGGTTGTGGGTTTGAAGGTGCTGTTGAAGGAAACTTGGTGAGTTGTTGCAGTGCATCTTACAGATGGTACATGCTGCTACTGGATGTCGATGGTGATAGGAGTGAATGTTTAAGGTGGCAGATGGGGTGTCAATCAAATATATTCAGGAAGGTAGAGATAGTAGGAGGGTCTAAGCCCGAAACGTCAGCCTTCCTGCTCCTCTGATGCTGCTTGGCCTGCTGTGTTCATCCAGCTCTACACCTTGTTATTCAGGGAGGTATGCAGGATGATTTATTGTATTTTTTTTAAAACTTGTGACAGCTATGGTCGCTAGGAGAAACAAATTGTTAATGGGACAGGACAATTTGAGAATGTCCCCAGATAGAAATTGTGATTAGAGATGAAAAAATGAATTCCAAAGTTCCCTAAAATAATCATAGAGCTTGTCAGAACAGCTAGCAATTGAAGTTAAATTCAGTAAATTCTCAACAAGTCTTAATTTCATGATTTCTATGATCTTGTAAATTCCAGTTTTAGTTTGGCCAGTGGCTGGGGTTTCAGAACCCCAGAATAATAAATTAAAGTTGTGGGTTTTTATTATTAAAAAAAACCTTTTTTTTGGACATGACAACTAACATACCAATATCCAACATGAAAAATACTTGAGTTTGTGACAACTCCTATGAAGGTTTCTTGTTATGTATACTAATACAACTAATTTTGTTCATATCAAGGTTTGACAAACAGGTTCTTTTTGGTGATGAGATAATAAGAACTGCCGATGCTGGAGTCTGAGATAACACAGTGTGGAGCTGGA
>NC_063357.1:10521470-10525804 GCF_021869965.1 Rhincodon typus | reverse complement strand
GTCTTTGGTGGTGGGGTCGGATTGCAGATGGCGGAAGTGTCGGAGGATGATGCGTTGGATCCGGAGGTTGGTGGGGTGGTACGTGAGGACGAGGGGGATTCTTTTTTGGTTTTTATTGCGTGGACGGGGTGTGAGGGATGAGGTGCGGGAGATGTGGGAGACACGGTTGAGGGCGTTCTCGACCACCGAGGAGGGGAAGTTACGGTCCTTGAAAAACGAGGACAACTGAGATGTACGGGAGTGGAATGCCTCATCCTGGGAGCAGATGCGGCGGAGGCGAAGGAATTGGGAATAGGGGATAGCATTTTTGCAGGAAGGTGGGTGGGAGGAGGAGTATTCTAGGTAGCTGTGGGAGTCGGTGGGCTTGAAATGAATATCGGTTTCGAGGTGGTTGCCCGATATGGAGACAGAGAGGTCCAGGAAGGGGAGAGAGGTGTTGGAGATGGTCCAGGTAAATTTAAGGTTGGGGTGGAAGGTGTTAGTGAAGTGTATGAACTGTTCGAGCTCCTCGTGGGAGCACGAGGCGGCACCTACACAGTCATCAATGTAACGGAGGAAGAGGTGGGGTTTAGGGCCGGTGTAGGTACGGAAGAGGGATTGTTCCACGTAACCTACAAAGAGGCAGGCGTAGCTTGGGCCCATGCGGGTACCCATGGCTACCCCCTTTGTCTGTAGGAAGTGGGAGGAATTGAAGGAGAAGTTGTTGAGTGTGAGGACGAGTTCGGCTAAACGGATGAGGGTGTCAGTGGAGGGGGACTGGTCGGGCCTGCGGGACAGGATGAAGCGGAGGGCCTTAAGGCCATCTGCATGGGGAATGCAGGTGTAGAGGGACTGGACGTCCGTGGTAAAGATGAGGTGTTGGGGACCGGGGAATTGGAAGTTCTGGAGGAGGTGGAGGGCGTGGGTGGTGTCACGGACATAGGTAGGGAGTTCCTGGACCAAGGGGGAGAAAATGGAGTCGAGATAGTTGGAGATCAGTTCGGTGGGGCAGGAGCAGGCGGAGACAATGGGTCGACCAGGGCATTCAGGTTTGTGGATTTTGGGAAGGAGATAGAAGCGGGCAGTGCGAGGTTGGGGAACGATGAGGTTGGAGGCCGTGGGTGGGCTATAGGAGACTGTTGCTTTCCATGGTGCTGGTCACATTGCCCTGTCAGTCCCCATCACTTTGGCCTCGAGTATATTCATTTTTGTCTCCTTCCAAGGATGGACTTTAGCAGCATCTCCAATGCAGCTACACATCACTGCACTTTAAGGGTCACAGATGTTGTCTTTGCAGAGCTGGACAGCAACTTGACTTCCTCTGCCCATTCTTGAAAAAATTTCTCAAATATTCAGTGTCCTCTCGAATGACATTTTCCACATTGATTGGTTATCAGTCAGGGTTGCTCATGAGTCAGTAGATATACTTTGAGAACATCCCAAAAACGTGTCTGTTGTACTCCCGGGAGAGAAAAAAAACACAACTAAAATACAGTTTTAAATGCAAGTGTACTACACAAAAAGAAGAAGCGACAATAAGAAGTACCCACATTTTTAAAGTTATAATCTACAATGTTAAGCCAACAAGGTAAATTTCATACCTCACCAACTCCTTAACTGTGCATGGCTCCTGACTCTCTAGTTTCCATGTTACAATTGCTGTGTCTGAGTACATCACAGAGAAAAGACTGCCCATTGCAAAGGATATTTCTTTCCAGTAACTGCTGTTAGAAAATTACTTTGTGTGAACACCAGCATGAGTAATAACAGAGCTGTCACATCAAAAAGAAATAAAATTGAGCAAGATCATCAGAAAATACATTACATACTGTCTTCCTTTTTGGATTGTGTGTTCAAGTGTTTAACACTGAGACCTTACTGGTTATAGCTGTATAACTTTATTTGGCAAAGGTGAAATTTAATACACTACGCTGTATGTACAGTGGTTTACAATACGATTGAGATTGATGTAGTGTACTATCCTTTGGGTTGAAGACGTGACCATTCCCAGGGTATGACCCACACATGTTCACTCATCAGCTCATGTAAGAGTATTACGTGACCTAGTTGAACATTCAGCCCTGTGGAAACCCCCAACTCCAGACACACACACACACACACACACACACATACACACACACACACACAATTAACTTTCAAAATTAACATTATACATGAATATGAATAAACATTTCACTTTTATAATTAGACATTTACTTTACATGAAAAAAGAAGAATATTTTGGCACTGGTTGAATCTTCTCGTTGTACTGCACTTTTGACAGATTATGTTCTGGAAGAAATGCACAATAAACCAGATGACAACTCAAATGAAATAGCACCATGTGTTGCTTGATGATATTATGCATAATTTACATAATTAATAATCATTGGGATAGAGTGGGCTAGATTAAATTACATTCTTTGATATTAAACAGTGATTTAGGTGAACAAATTTTAAAACTTGCTTAGAGTGACAAATACAGTATGAACATGTGGTAAAGACTAATGTAAATACATAAAAATCTATATGTATCTTAGTATATGTAAATATGTATCAGTGGATCCAAACCTTTCATTCTCAATGCTGAAGCCTGTTTGTTTAATTATATAGTTTCATGAACAGTCTTGCCATTCCTAAATTTTGCCACTCTAGGTAACTGCCTAGTTTGCCTTGTGGTGGCACCAGCTCTTGCTCTTTGACCTGCAAGGTGCCCATCGCGGCTCTTCCACGACAAACAAGATCCAAATTTCCTAAAAAAAAAAGAACTGCAACAAAATTCTTTCAATCGGAGTGATGGCGTAAATATGTCCAGGCACAAGACATGAGCCCTGCTTGTTCAGTTTTAACATAGGGTTTTTTTTCTCTTCCTACAGTTTGTGTTTTCAAAGTCCTTAGTGTGAGGCAAGAAGAGTCCTAGCTGTAAAATGAAAGCCAAGTTCAATATCTCCATCTCCGTGACTCTAACAAAGGAGAAACAAGCTTTGCAAACCTAACATCAAACTGTGATCTAGCAAAGCTTAATTTAGTGAAACACACTAAAAGGTTATATTTTAACCTGAAATACGAGTTCCTGGTATGCAGCAGAGAGTAGATGTAAAATACAACAACTTGGCTATACTGTGATTTGCAGTAATAAGATGAATCATTCAGTTTGACACTCTAAAAGCAGGGTATTTTGAAGTTCAGTAGTTCCAGCAAAAGCTGGAGTCACTGAATTTTTTTAAAAGTCTGGTCTCTGTATTTAAATCTCCCAACATGATGGGCTTCCAATACACAAGACAACAATAAAACATCACAAGGGACTATGGCTTAATTTCAGGATTCAGCTCAGCCATGTTAAGCTTCTTGAACCTAATTCAAGAAGTTTGATATTTTTAAAATTGGATTTTACAATATGTATTCTTCTAATCTCTTTGTGATGTTCATTATTCTGCATTTTCTTAATGCCTATGGGAAGTCGGAGTATTGCTTTGATGACAGGTTTTCTAAATTGGCCACAAGTCTATTATTTTTCCAATCTCAGGAGGTTGGGTAGGATGTGGAGGAGGAGGGCTGGAACATGAACAAAACAGGGTGGGTATGTGCGGTGTCTGACTGCCTTTTTCAGCTGAATCATACAAAGCATATATATCATACAGATTAACTCTTGGTATTTACAGTGAAATTTATCTGAATGTAACAATAACCACTAGGGGCAGCTAGTATGCCACTGCAACAGTGGCTCTCTCCTTTGTTTAAACAGTTCTTGCTGAGATCATTCTATATAAATCTATGAAAAATCTCAGTCCTTTAAAAATCAATGATTACCATATACCTATCCTCTTTACAGAGTCTTTCCTTCATTTAGTTCAAGACCAGTTAAAGGATGGATATTATGAAGCTGGAGAGGGTTCAGAAGAGATTTACCAGGATGTTGCTGGGTATGGAAGGTTTGAGCTATAAAGGAAGACTGGATAGGCTGGGACTTTTCCCACTGGAGCATAGGAGGTTGAGAGGCGACCTTATAGGAGTTTATAAAATAATGAGAGGTATAGATAGAGTTAATGGTAGTTCTTTTCCCTAGGATGGTAAATTTCAAGACTTGGGGGCACATTTTTAAGGTGAGAGGAGAGAGATTTACAAAAGACATGAGGGACAAATTTTTTACACAGATGTTGGTTGTATGTGAAATGAACATCCAGAAGAAGTGGTGGATGCAGATACAATTACAACGTTTTAAAGACATTTGGATAGATACATGAATAGGAAAGGTTTGGAGGGATATGGGCCAGGAGCAGGCAGGTGGGACTAGTTTAGTTTGGGATCATGGTCAGCATGGACTGGTTTGACCAAAGGGTATGTTTCTGTGCTGT
>NC_063357.1:10493611-10518470 GCF_021869965.1 Rhincodon typus | reverse complement strand
TGCTCCTATGATGCTGCTTGGCCTGCTGTGTTCATCCAGCCCTGCACGTTGTTGTCTCGGATTCTCCAGCATCTGCAGTTCCTACTATCTCTGATTCAGTGAGCAGCTTATTGGTGAGCAGATGCTGCTTGACAGCACTATTGATAAATACCTTCCATCACTTTGCTGATATAGAGAGTAGACTGTTGGGGTGGTAACTGGCTGGGTTGGATTTGTCCTTTTTGTAGAGGACATACCTGGGCAATTTTCCACATTGTCAGGTAGATGTCAGTGTCACAACTGTATTAGAATAACTTGGCTATAGGAGCAGCAAGTTCTGGAGTGAAAGTCTTCAGTACAGAATGTTAGGGCCTATGCAGTCTTTGCAGTGGGAAAATAGGGCGGGCGGGGGAGGATGTGTTGGGGCTGAGGCATGGAGTAGTTTTCAAAGGGAACAGTCTAGAATGAGAACAGGGAGGGAAAGATAAGCTTGGTGGTAGCATCATGCTGGAGGTGGAAGAAGTGACGAAGGACACTCCTTTGAATATGAAGACTGGGGTAGTGGAAAATTATGGAGAAGGGTACCTGATTGTGGTCATAGTACAGGAAGGGGCAAAAGCCAAACTGCCCAAAACAGTGGAGACCATTTAAAGCTGTTAATCAGAACTGCTTAGTTCAGGGAAAAAGAAAGGAAGACAGCATCATTGGAACGGATGAAACAGAGCCAGAGAAATTGGAAGAATGGAATGGAGTCCTAATAGAAAGTATGTCTAAAAGGAGTGTGGCTAATGTAGCTGAGGGCGTTCATAGAAGTTCATAGAATCCCTACAGGGTGGAAACAGGCCCTTTGGCCCAACAAGTCCACACCGATGCTTGGAGCATCCCATCCAGACCCATCCCCCTATACCCATCTAAGCTACACATCCCTGTACACTACGGGCAATTTAGCATGGCCAATCCACCTAACCTGCACATCTTTGGACTGTAGGAGGAAACTGGAGCACCCAGAGGAAACCCACGCAGACAAGGAGAATGTGCAAACTCCACACAGGCAGTTGCCAGAGGGTGGAATTGAACCCAGGTCCCTAGCACTGTGAGGCAGCAGTGCTAACCACTGAGCCACCAAGTCTGTGGGATTCTTAAGGATTAGTAGACACACTAACCTTGTAAATGGAGATAGTGGAATTAAAGAAAGGAAAGGACAGAAAAACAAGGTGGAGGTGAGGAGAAGAAATTGGAAGCAAAAGGGGAATTTTTCTAGTTCCAGACAGGAGATGGAAGCAGATCAAGATCTGGCAAATTAATCATAAATGGTGGTGAATGATTAGAATAATTAAAGAGAAGAGGCAGCTCCATAAACATCCATATCCTTAAATGACTGGATAGGCCAGCACATCAGTGCAAGTGACAAAGCTGATTGTTTGCTACTATTTTCAGCCAAAAGAGGAAAATCCATCTCTGCCTCACTGAAATCCCCAGAATCTCAAGTTAAGCTAATTTGATTCACTGTGCTATCAAGAAAAAAATCAACTGGATATAGGTGTGGACATTAACCCAGGTATAATGCTGAAGGTCTGCGTTTCAAAAATTAGCTGCACCTAATGTTCAAGTCTAATTGCAATTCTTGCATCTGCTCAACAACATAGATATCTTGCTACACAAATAAAGAACACGCACAATTAGGCAATTACCATTATAATCTATTCTCAGAGTGACCGGAGATACTGTTGACAGTTGGATTATCCAGCATTTAATCCCCAGTAATCTGCTCAATGATACATAATTTAGATTCTGCCAGCAGCGCAGTATAGCCCCTTCCCCATTAAAAGTTGTCACTGCAAGGTGAGAAGGTAACTTTAAAAGCATTAACGCTCATTTTAGCATTGTAAATTCTGATGCTTTCTTATGTCCAAAGCTGGGTGGAAGCAGATGGTTAGAAGTGGAGATATACACTAATGATCACATTATTCAAGACATCAGATACTAAAGCAGTCCAAGTTCAAAAACAAGATCTGGATAATGTCCATGCTTGGGCTGACAACTAATATTCGCTCCACAAATGCCAAGCAATAACAATTTTCAATAAGAGACAATCTAACCACCAACTTCTTAACCTTCAACGGTGTTACCATCACTGAATCCACTGCTGTCAATATTCTTGGAGTTACCATTGACCAGAAACTCAACTGGACTCACCACAAAAATCACAGTGGCTATAACAGCAGGTCAGAGGCGAGGAATACTGTGGCAAGTAACTCATCTCCCGACTCCCTAAACGTCTGTTCAGCAGCTACAAAGTGCAAGTCAGGAGTATGAAGAAATATTCCCCACTTGCCAGAATGAGTGCAGCTCCAACAATATTCAAGAAGCTTGACACAATCCAGGTCAAAGCAGCCCACTTGACTGGCACCATGTCCTTAAGCATCCACTCCCCGTACCACTGATGCTCAGTAGTAATATGTACTATTAGATACACGGCAGAAATTTACCAAAGATCCTCAGACAGCTCCCTCCAAACGCATGGCCACTTCCATTGAGAAGGACAAGGACAGCAGATTCATGGGAACATCAGCATCTGCAAGTTCTCCTTCAAGGCACTAACCATCCTGACTTGGAAATACATTTCTATTCCTTCACGGTCACTGGGTCAGAATCCTGGAATTCCCTCCTTAAGGGCACTGTGGATCCATCTACAGCATGTGGACCGCAGAGGTTCAAGGCAGCAGCTGACCATCACTTCAAGGTCAACTTGGGATGGACGACAAATTCTGGCCAGCCAGCACTGTTCAAATCCCACAACTGAATAAAAATAAATTGCTTGCCCTCCACCACCCCCACAACCCTCCCCACCCACTCCCACACCAAACTTCTGTCATTTTCAGCTGGAATGGCTATACAAGGGTGGTGGTGGTGGTGGTGGTGTTCAGAAGCGGATTTGGATTTGATTTATTACTTTCACTGTACCTTGCTACATGTGACAAGTGTTGTCTTGCGTGCTTTACTGGCAGATAATGAGTGCATCAGGATAACAGAAGAGAGTGGAGGATACAATGTTACAGCTGCTGAGAAGGTGCAGAGATAGATCAACATTAACACTAAAGAGGTCCATTCAGAAGTCTGATACTAGCAGAAAGGAGCTGTTTTCGATTCTGTTCATATGTGTATACAAACCTTAATATCTTCTGCCTGATGGAGGAGGATGGAAGAGAGTATAACTGGGGTGGGAGAGGTCTTTGGTTATGTTGGTTGCTTTCCTGAGGTAGTGGAAAGTATAACTGATGTTAATGGATAGGTAGCTGGTTTGCATGATGGATTGGGTTGTGTTCACAACCTTCTTGTAGCTTCTTTTGGTCTTGGGAACAGCAGTTGCCATACTGTGATGTGATGCATTCAGGAAGCTATGGTGCAACTGTTTAAAAAAAGCTTCTGGTAATATGATCAGGCTTAGTGGCTTTGATTCTAGTAAGGTTCCTATTTTTCTGAAAAGGAAATTTTAAAATGAAAAGAGAATAGAGTTTTGAGATTTCTCTTCATGCCCTCTGGACATGACATCATCTTGCTGGTCACTTGGGTCTCAATCTCACCATGCAGAAACTTCTTAGGACTGTAGCCATCATCTAAATATGCCAGAGCCAGCTTCTGCTTGATGAATACCAATGTACCCTGGGAGCTTTGCTTTGAAGACAGCCACATTCATGATTTTCATCCTTCCATTATGCCACAAATGAAAATGGAAGTTGCTGAGCTCCTTTCTTGATAGCTGCAAGTCATCCATGTTTCAGTCATGCAAAACATGTTGTGAATACAGGCCTCCTAAATCGATGTCTTGTTACTAAGTCTATTTGATGTCATTCAAAGCATGTTTCGAGTGCACCAAAAGGTGGGAGGTACATTCCCCAGCCTGCATTACACTCTGCACAAAATGATAGATTGTTCTGTTTCCTTGTGTCCATGGTGACAGGCAAACTCGTGCAGCAGAATGTCATTTAGCATTTGGAGATAGCTAGAACTGCAGATGCTGGAGTCAGAGTCAATACAGTGTGGAGCTGGAAAAACACAGGTCAGGTAGCACAGGAGAAAGAAGGTCGAAGTCTTGGGTCAGGACCCTTCATCAGGACTGGTGAAGGGTCCTGACCTGAAACATCTACTTACCTGCTCCTCTTGATGCTGCCTGACCTGCTGTGTTCCTCCAGCTCCACACTGTATTGTCATTTAGCATTATTAGTTTGATTAGAGCAGAAATGTGGCACCTTGTCTGCTGACCATGGTTTCCTTGATGCGTGTACTCAGGAGTAGAACAAGTTACAGGAATGGGAAAGGCAATTGGTGAATCTTTGTAATGGAAACTTAGTGTAACTAACATAGCATCATCAGCAAGGAGGTACTTTCTGATCATTCTGCTGTATCTTTTATCGTCACTTTCAGTCTGGATACATTACCTACATACTAAGACATGTACAAACGCTTTCCACATCAGACAAATGAGGATCAGGAACACAGTAGAAAATATTGAATGAAATGCGGCTTGAGCAAAACTTTTTATACTGTTATTCATCAGCAGTCATGTTCAAATTTATAGAGGATATGTTATCCACTCTCCAGTATTAAATAAGTACACATTTTGAAAAACTGAATTATGTTTGACCCATATCTGAAAGAATTGTAAGAACTGGTTAGTGTCCCCTAGTTGAATCTGCCACTGAAACCAATAGATTTTAATTAGTTTAACTTTTACACTGTTTACTGAGGGGGAATCTACTAACGACTTAGATATTTTTCCAACCTCCCTTCCCCATATTGAGCAACTTCTGATTGTTTAAAAAAGGTGCTTGAAATCAAATTGGATACTTAACTATTTTGATTATTTGGTCCATTAGCCCATGGTTCTTTATCTCAGTCTTTCAAACTAGGTCCACAAGATGTGTGTAATTGATGACCACTAATTGATGACTGCTTAATTTTTGTAAAAGGATCCAATTTAACTAATCTGTCTTTCAAAAAAAAAATCAAGCGTTTACAACATGGTAAAATCACAATACAGGTTCATGCTCCACATTATTCCTTGCAAGATATCCCATTAAGACTTAGAGAAACTTTCAGACCATACAATCTTGCAGACCAAATCCAGACTTGCCAAAAGAATGGGTCAGGATCTCTCATGGGATAATGTGCTGAAATTTTGGGGTTTAGTACTCAAAAGTGGCAATTGCTGCTATGGAGCTCAGCCAAGTGGCGAGGCCCATTAAATCTCAATTTTCAAAAACAAAATCGAGGCCAAGGCTTAACGAATTGATCTTAGAGGCCTGACTTTTATACTGAAAAACCCACTGAAAACGTAGGTTCTATTTAATATAGAAATGTGAAGACTAGGTGGTCATTCAGCTCTAAGCCTACTCCAACATTCAATCTGATCATGGTTGATCCTTATATCCCTCCATGTCTTTAAAATCTAAGAAATTCTTCTCTTTCTTGAATATATTCTGTGACTTGGTTTCCACAGCCTTCTGTGGTACAGGATTCCACAGGTTCACAAGTGAAGAAACTTTTCCTCATCTCGGATCCTAAATGGACTATTCCATATCCTAATATAGCGAGACTCCCCAACCAGGGAAGACATCCTCTTTGAATCTCGTCTGTCTAGTTAAATGTCCTGTAGCCCAACACTACAGAAATACAAGTATTTATTTTTCCTACTCTACAGAAATGAAAAATCAGAGGCAAACGTACAATTTTCATATGAACCAGTAGTTTATAGAACTGAGCCACAAGGCAGAAATACGTAATTTCCATCTGCAAATGTTGATTTCACTGATATCCTTTTTTGTTTGTCAACACACACTTGACATTCTTCCGCATTTTGTTAACTCGTTTAGAAATCAAATAGCTGTAGTACTGAAGGTGAATTAAATTTAAAACCATGACTACAACTGCAACTGTGTGCTAATGATCCAAAATTTATTGAAAACTACTTAAGAGGAAGATTTCCATTTCACTTTATCAATGTTCCTTCCTGCAGTTGAACTACATCCAACATTTTGTTTAAAATGGAGACAATTACTGACATGCACCTTGTTTTATGAAATGTTTAGTACTTTATCTATAAAAACACTGCAGTCATTATATGGTATATTGGTTAATTTGCCAATAATTTTCAGCAGCAACTGCTTTAATTCTGCACAAACAGTACCAGTGACCAGAGATAAGGACTGACGCCAAGAATATAGGAATGCTTTCATTTTCTTTGTTTCTAAAAAGCTTATTGTACGGAGCTATACTGCTGTCGTGACAAGTTAGTTATCTCATCTGCACTAGCTAATGAATCTCAGCCTTTTACTGATAGTGCACAGCTGCTGTTATCTACATTCAAATGACTTTCCATGTGGTTTGGCATTTCCCCAATTAAGGCTGACTCCTTCGGCAAACAAATACTGCAAATACTCCACCAACAAAGCAGCACTAAGCAGAATTTTCTACAACAAAATTTGAAGTGAGATTATCACGTTTGATGCTAGCAATGCATTAAGTCATTCAGCTAAGAAAATTCGCAAAGCTTCAGGTTATACACACTCAATTTCTTCCACGACAAATTATTAAACCTTTGTACTAATCTAATCAATAGGAAACACTATTCAATAAAGTGAAATAGATTTTGGAACTAATGATAACCATACTCAATATAATTTTGAAATTTCAATCTAACCTTTGATTGTGTAGAAAACAGGTTGATCAGTTTTGATTTCAGTGCTGTTATATTCAGTGTCATGCAAAAAAATTTAAAAACATTTAAAAGTAAAATAATTTATCAGTGCTAAAGCTTTTTCAGCTGGTGTCTAACACATTCAATGTATGGTTTCTGCAAGAGTTCAGAAAAAGAGCTAAAAATGTGTCAAGTAGTCACACACTACATGGAGTGAAAATCTGTGACAAATCAAAATTCTAAATGCTCTTAAGCTATTCGGAGGCAAGTGTAAAAACACGTCCTTAAGGTTTTAAAAATTGCTTACAGCTTCAGTACTTGGCTAGCGAACAAGTTGTCTTTGAGCCAGTAGGGGGAATGCTCCATGTACCTGCAATGTAGGTTTGGTGATACAAGAGGGTAGATTTGAAGATAATAGAATTTCATATTCAATTAAAAGGGTTTCAAATGGACATTATAAGCATTCCTGAATAAAACCCCTGTTCTGAACTTGAGATATCTGTATTAAAAGTATCAGGAAAACTAGGTCTCTTTCCCATACTGAGAAAGTGACAGTTCTTCATTACATCACTCCATACTGAACCACCAAAGAAATTTTGATCATGAATCAGTTGAAGTTTATCTAGGTCCACATTTTACATCTAAATACATCTTCTATAACTATTTCCAATGTTATCCTGCTAATGCAAAAAATGTAACAAACGAAAAATGAAAGAGCTGAGATCCTGCCGACATGCAGCTACTTTAAAGTTGAATTATTTTCTTTTCACCAATAATCTAAATATATTCTTGGACAAAATGGTTAATGTAATCCTCCTGAAATTTTAGCCATGCAACTTGTACTCCTGGCAGTATTCTAAAACACTAATCTGTCATTCAGTATTTCTCTAAACTTTCTAAGAGTAAAGAATAAAATTTTTATTGAGAAATGGAGTTGAAGAAGGTGCACATTTTAATTTTGAATAAATAGGATACTTTTGTCCTTCGAGGATTATCTAAGCATGACATTCTTTAACCCCCTCAAAATGAGAAAAAAATATACAGTTTCTTCCCTGTTTAATACGGAGTTTGAATAGTAAAAAAAAAAGAGGCTGGTTCAGTGTGGATTGTTTACACCTTTGGGTTTAAACCAAAAAAGAGTTGCAGCAAACAAAATGTCTAACAACTGAACATTCAAGAAAATGGATTTGAGGTTTTGAAACAAAAAACAATCCCGTCAGGGTGAGCATTCAAATAAATTACTAATTATCTTCACCACAGTAAAGAAAAAAGTGGTATTAAGCAGTGGATTAATTGACTGACACTGATAGAACAGATACATTCAAATTTTAGTGGTAAACTTTTAGCCGTAGATCTTTTCTCACCTTTAGGTGGGCAAGAATCAGCAAAATTGAATAAAATTTACTAACTGCTGTCTCTGTTAAGGATTCCTTTATCATTCTATCATTAGCATCTTGGCAAAATATATCATAGGCGACATTCCACTCATTTCAAGACAACAGTCCACTTCGGCCAACTTAAAGGCTACCTAGATATTTTGGGAGCAGGTCCATGCATTGCAAAACTTAAAACATAATCTTGTATGCATAGTGATTGGCATGTGGCATGCTAAAAAAGCAATTCACCATAATCTACAGCAATAGAGTAAAGGCAGCTTCAATTTTTAAAAAGTGACATACATAGGTTATCATAAAAAGAAAGATCAGGCTATTTGCAATGCCTTTCACTTTCAGAGGATTCCATCACCTACTTGGAAATATAACAGATTACAGGTTTAGAGACTCAACTTCTTTGAAGGTCTTAAAATAGGGAAAAAGCACCTCTCAATTTTACAATGACCAAACACAAAACTGGGTAGATCTGTAGTAGCAGTAGTGCCTTTGTTATATAGGATTGCCAAATGAACCTAGAGTGAAACAATAGGAGAAGCTTCATGGTTCCTAAAGGACTTTTTTTTTAAAATTGAGAAACTGGTACAATGGGGCAGTGGGAGTAATGAATTATATTTGTATTTTGATGCTAATTTTACTAGATTGTGTAAATATTTCTCAAAATAACTCGTTCCTCAGGATACATGACCTGTTCTTTATAATCAGCCATATATGCCTGATTTAAATCAGTCAAGTTCAGTAGGGGTTCTTCAAAACTCTATTTCAGATTTCCAGCATCCATACTATTTTACTCTTATATATGATATGCACCTATCCCAGCAGATTGCAATTCTAATCATTCTGTCAGTGAAGTGAGGATCCAAGCCCAAATAGACAACCCATTATGCATCAAAATCTCTAGTACAGGATGCATCAAATGCAAGCATTTTGCCTTTGGCTCAGAAAAAGCCAACGTTTATATTAGTGAGGCTTGGAAGTTGGTAAGTTCAAAACCCTGAACAAAGACAGGTTTGAGATCCATTCAGCTGAGATGACATTGGTTAATGAAGTAAAAAGCAAAACATACGAAACGCAACATAAACTCAACAGCTTGGTCACGGTGACTTGAAAGTAACCAAAGCAGACATGAAGATGACTGGGGAATATTATGAAAAACAACTGATCGACCTATACCAAAAAAATCCAAGCACTTGCAACAATGGAAATCCGTGATGCGTAATAACGTTAAGGTTGCTTTGGTTGCACTCCCGAAATCAGCAGATGGTTAAGCACTCAATGTCCCACTGGGTTGAAAACTACAGCAGCATTCGCTTGACAGACATCATCCAATTCGCGTTCGACTCTCTCCACCTCCTACCATGGTCAAATTAGATGAAGAATCTTTATCACTTGAACTCAAAGGCCATTGCAGATGATCAGAAAGACACCCAGCAAGGATGGAACTCCAGCCAAATGGTTCAGTCATATTCCTAATGCCACAAATTCATGAACTCCTTCTGTTAGGGAGGAGTTCTGTTCTGTGAGACTCAAATATAACGTTATGTAAAAACAGGTGACAGAGAGAGGAGACTGCAAAAACTGCAGGGCATTCTCATTTCTTGGCATCATGGAAAGGCATTCACTTGCCTAACACTGAACACTCTCCAACATGAAATCGAAGCACAGAGGACCTGAAGATCAGGAAGCATGGATTCTTCCACTGTCAGCAAGTCATTACAAATGTGAAGGGAAATTAAGGCTAAACAAGGAAGGCACTACATTTATAACTGAAACCTGTGGCTTACATCTGGTTGAGGAAATCCTTATTTTTGTCTGATCCTTCTCCCCACGACATCTACTTCCCCAAAGGCACTATTTCCTACACAGAAGTCCTTTTGTTTGCTTCAGATGCCCTGTTCAACACCCTCCCATACCACTGCAACTTGCTGTTTAAGGTTCTGATATGCACTTCCCTGCTTGAGCCTTGCTATCCTAACATCTAACATAGCAACAAGTGATTCCTTGATGAGCAATTTTGTGAATAGCAGGTTGAATTGCATCATGATTAACAACATTCAGGTCCAGTTTAGTGACAGCATTCTTTTCTCGCATCACAAATCTGGATAAATGGGAAGCACTGGTGATATTTAGCATTTGCACAAGACGATCTGATCCAAATATCTAGATTGGCACCTTCTCAGGGATCTGGGCTCAGTGGCAGATCACCCATAGTAGGATCTAGGTTGGCTCAGGCTCCAGCAGCCATATCATCAGTCGCACTTGTTTCAGTTTCCACGTCATAGCGGGTCTTTCTCGCACCTTTTTCCAGGATGGGAGCAGGCCTCCCCACATTTGGATGCATCCCTTGGGTCATCAACCCGAGATTCCTCGTCGTTAGTTGATTCTGTTTCGCCAAAGCCATCACATACCAACCCTTTTAGGTCTTGCAGTACCACAGTGTGAGCTGCTTGCCTTCACATCATTGACCAGACATCTGGTCTCAAGCAGCTTCCGTGTACCATTTTCCAAGGCTGTCCTTCAGCTATTAGTTCAACGAGACATGGTTTGGCCATCTGTGTCCAGCCGCATGACGATCAGGGTCCCAGACATCCTGTAGGTTAATCCAATCCCCTACATTCGGATTTCAGAGGAATATCCTTGTAGCGGTTGGAAGGTCAGTCCAGTCAGGCTTGTGATCAAGGTTTATCCTCTCTACCCTTCTCTAGATGGATGTCAACACCTGGCTTAGCCAGTGATAGTCAGGTCAATCCATCCATTGACCTGATCATCTCCATGAGAAAGTACTGTGATCCCAAGGAGGTGGTATTTGGCAAAGACTAGACCTCATGAAAGAATAGACAGTGTGGATAGCAGTTTGTGGTTGAGTGGTGCTTTTATTAAAAAAGTGAACCTGCTTCTAAAGATCCACTTGTCTCTTTTGTTTACTTTCAGGAGGAAAGGTGCATAGATTGTCATGCAGACTTCAGTTGAAACGCTCACACTGTCCATTATCTTGCTTGATAGAGGATGGTGTAGCTTTGCCGTAGGACTTGCAAAGCTACTATAGGATCTTGCTTACTGTGAATCCAAGATGAAACAAATAGACAAAACAATCACGTAATGACACTAGCTATAGTTAAGACCTTTTGGTTACAAGTGGGCATGGCCTGCATGAACTTGGGCAAAGACATGCCAAGTACAAGAACATGCTCAGTTCCATTGCTATTGGGGTCAAAGACAGTAAAATTCATTGCAAATACCTAGAGGTGCCTTGGCAACTAGGGATCCCATGCTGGGGTGAAGTCACTCAGTTTTGGAAAAAATACACCTTTCAACAGTAAACAAACATCAGCAGCTGGGCCTGTAACACCATTTTTCTGGAAAGGGCAGTCATCTTTTCTTACGTTGGTGTCCTTCCTTGATCATGAACTACTACTGCTAAGCTCATGATACTTGACATTTGAAGTGGTCCGGAAGAGTGTGTTGCCTCACCTGTCTTTTCTGGCCAATTACCAGTCATTAGAGGATGCTGCAATCTACTCCAGCATCCCAAGAGTTCCACACCTGTTTCAACACAGTCATCAGCTAGCACTAGGTTGCTGAATGTTTACCTTCCAATAATGATGCGGTCTACTGATGCCAACAATCAAATCAGCTGAAGCTGGATGAAGTCTTCTATCATGATAGATGGCAAAAGAAGAAACCACACCTGGCTCAATTGTTTGGACCTGGTTTGAATTTCACTTGTATGTGATGACATCACTGTATGCTGCCTTTGCACTGGGGCATGGGCATCAGCCATAGAAGAGTCCTGCTAGGTATGTTCCCTTCTGGATCAGTATTCGAAATAAGGTCATCAGAATTTGTATTATTTTTGCTTGACCTACACCTGATCTGAAATTGAAACCAAGTGAGTCCAACAGCTCATTTAAAAGGGTCCCAAGCTTAGCAGATGCTTGAATATAGGTGAGTGGTTGCCATCTGTAAACATTTCAGTTTCTGCATTGGTTAGACCATCTCTAAACTTCTGGGAAATGGCTCACCTCAAAGCTAGCAGTTCAAGTTTCATAATGGAGCAATTCTCTGCAACCCTCTCGCTTAATAATACGGTGCTCATAGTGATCGCCATACATACTTTAAGGACCTACCTATATCTTAACATATTTGGCCACAATACTATGGGTCTTCTCAACTTGCTTACTTTCACTGGAGTATCAATTTACAAGATACTGGAAACCTAGGGTATTAAAAGTGTGATAAAAGAAGAGACAGAGTGGTCAAAAACTGGATGAGGGAAGGCATCAAATCAGCTCAAACCCTTCATTTCTCAATCCCGATTTCTGTGTCAATTAGACACGATGCCTCTACCTTAATCAAACTTTTATGCTCACTATAGGCAATTCCCATCACTCCACTCAAAACTAAGCCTTTCCTTGAAGGAGCCTCATCTGCCTGCATCAGAGTTAGTAAGAACTGCCGATGCTGGAGTCAGAGATAACAGTGTGGAGTTGGAGGAACACAGCAGGCTAGGCAGCATCAGAGGAGCAGGAAAGTTGACGTTTCAGGTTGGGACCCTTCTTCAGAAATAGGGGAGGGGGAAGGGAGCTCTGAAGTAAATAGGAGGGGGGGGGCTGGGGAAGGGAGGTGGGATGGTGATAGGTGAGTGCAGGTAGACAGTGGTGGGGATTGGCCAGTTAGGTGGGAGGACATAAAAGTGGGAGAGAAGATGGACAGGTTGTGTCACATCAAGGAGGTGGGAATGAGAGAGGGGGTCGGTCATGGGATGAGGTCAGTGGTGGGGAGATTTTGAAACTGGTAAAGTCCACATTTAGGCCATGAGGCTGTAGGCCCCCAAGGCGGAATATGAGGTGCTACTCCTTCAGTTTCCAGGTGGCGTCACCGGTGACACTGGAGGAGGCCCAGGATGGACATGTCACCCAGGGAGTGGGAGGGGAGCTGAGGTGGTTCACAACCAGAAGGTGTTGTCATTCGTCACAAACACAGCGCAGGTGCTCTACAAAGTGGTCTCCGAGCCTCCGCTTGGTCTCATGGATGTACAGGAGGCCACAATGGATGCAATAGATCACATTAACTGATGTGCAGGTGAACCTGTCTGTTGTGAAAAGTTTGTTTGGTGCCTTGGATGGATGTGAGGGGGGACGTGTAGGGGCAGGTGTAGCACTTCCTGCGGTTGCAGGGAAAAGTGCTGGGGTGAGTGGGGAGTGTGGAGCGGATAAGGGAGTCGCGGAGAGAGCGGTCCCTGTGAAAGGCAGACAGAGGTGGGGAGGGAAATATATCTTTGGTTGTGGGGTCAGACTACAGGTGGCAGAAGGAGCGGAGAATGATATGTTGAATACGGAGGTTAGTGGGGCGATATGTGAGGACAAGGGGGATTCTATCTTTGTTTTTGTTGTGGGAAGGGGATGAGGGCAGAGGTGCGGGAAATGCAAAAGATGCAGTTGAGAGCATTTTTGACCACTGAAGAGGAGGGGGGTGGGGGGAGTTGCAGTCCTTGAAATAAGAGGACATCTGGGATGCTCGGGAGTGGAACACCCCATCTTGGGACCAGACATGGCGGAGGCGAAGGAATTCAGAGTAGGGGATCGCATTCTTGCGGAAAGGTGGGTGAGAGGTGGTAAAGTCTAGGTAGCTGTGGGAGTCGGTGGGCTTGAAATAGTTCTGTTACAAGGTGATCATCAGCGATGGAAACGGAGAGGGGGTCAGGAAGGAGGATGTGGTATCAGATGGTCCAGGTGAATTTGAGGTTGGGATGAAAGGTATTAGTGAAGTTGATGAACTGTTCAAGCTCCTTGTGGGAGCATGAGACAGTGCTGACACTGTCATCTATGTAGCAGAGGAAGAAGTGGGGGATAGTGCCAGTGTAGCTGCAGAAGAGGGGCTGTTCCATGTATCCTACAAACAGGCAGGCATATCTTGGGCCCATGCAGGTTCCCATGGCTACCCCCTTAGTCTGTAGGAAGTGGGAGGAGTCGAAGGAGAAGTTGTTAAGGGTGAGGACAAGTTCGGTTAAGCGGATGAGGGTGTCAGTGGAGGGGGACTGGTCGGGCCTGTGGGAGAGGAAGCGGTGGAGGGCTTTTAGGCTATCTGCATGGGGAATAGACCGGGGGGGAACACTGAGAAAAGTTCAGTGGGGCAGGAGCAGGCACAGATAATGGGTCAGCCAGAGCAGTCAGGTTTGCGGATTTTGGGAAGGAGATAGAAATGGGCGGTGTGGAGTTGGGGAACGATGAGGTTGGAGGCCGTGGGCTGGAGGACACCTGAGGTGATAAGGTTATGGATGGTCCGAGAGATGATGTTTTGGTGATCAGTGTCAGGGTCATGATTGAGGGGGTGGTAGGAGGTGGTGTCAAGAGAGAGTTGGCGCCTGGCCTCAGCTATGTAAAGGTCAGTGTGCCATACCACTACTGCGCCCCCTTTATCTGTGGGTTTGATAGTGAGGTTAGGGTTGGAGCAAGAGAGAGGGCTGGAGAAGTTGAGGTGATCGATGTCGTGACGGCAGTTGGAATTGAAGAGGTCGAAGGAAGCTAGGAGGCCTTGAGGCGTTGTCCACGAGGAAGAAGTGTGTTGTAGGTGGGTGAAGGGGTCTGTGGAAGGTGGGTTAGATTCCCGGTTAAAGAAATAGACATGGAAGCGGAGGAAAGTGTTCGACGTCCATCCAGGAGGATGAGGTATGTTGGCTAGTCACAATGCGCCACCCAGAAACTGGAGGAGCAACACTTTATATTCCGCCTTGGCAGCCTACAGCCCAATGGTCTAAACGTGGATTTTATCAGTTTCAAAATCTCCCCACCTCCGGCCTCATCCCATGACCAACCCTCCCTCTCATTCCCACCTCCTTGACGTGACACAACTTGTCAATCTTCTCTTGCACCTATCCGCTCCTCCCACCTCACTGGCCAATCCCCACCTCTGCCTACCAGCACTCACCTATCACCATCCCACCTACCTTCCCCAGCCCCACCCCTCCTGTCTATTTACTTCTGAGCCCCCTTCCCCATTTTTCTAAGGTCCCAACCCAAAACGTCAACTTTCCTGTTCCTCTGATGCTGCCTGGCCTGCTGTGTTCCTCCACTCCACTATGTGTTCTCATCTATATGCCTGACCTGTGCATGAAAGCTGTCTTTTACACTGCACAGAAAAAAAAGTAGTAAAAGCAAGCTTATTTGTATCAATGAAATATGTCTATGATGAATAATTACCTCTGCTATCCAGATAAATGAATCTTAGGGAACGTACAGGTCTTTAGATTTGCACTGGTTAGTGGTCTGAAATTCAACAGTGGCAAAATTTGAGGCACACCAAGAATGTGAACACAATTCAGCACACAAGTTTAACATTTAAGACATATCTTGCACAAATGTTATAATCTTAAAGATAGATAAGTTTTAAAAGGAAATCTAGAATGTCTCAAGTTACAATCTCCAACATTAATTTTAAAAGGTATTTAATACAAATATGAATGACCAGCTAATACTCTGCAAATTCTTTTATCTCAATAGCTAACAATTTTGCATGATGGCTAAAAACAGTTAACTATTATAATAAGCACTACAGCATATTTATATGTGCCTTTGGTCTCAAAAGTAAGAATCATGCAGACCAATGAAAACATGCCACATCAAATTGTGTTACAGATATAAAAGACCTGCCATCTACATTTAATTGCTGAATTGAATGAATCAGTGTAAATATGATGGTTCATTAAATTGTCGCTCACTTACTAAATTAATATGTATTTCCATGCTTCATTGGACTTGACAAGATAGGTTAGGCAACATTTGACAACAATATTTCAAAATGGAGAAAAATGTCAAATGGGTTGAGGGTTTCATTAAAAAATAGATCAGTAAAGATCTATTATCTGTTGACATACTTTTAGAATGTGTTTTAATATATGTACATTGTATTTTAAAAATATACTTGTTCTTAGAATTTGCAAAGTTTTGCATTCAGGATTACCCTCATTGAATAGGATACAAGTCTTTTTGTTACCATGAATGATCACTGAAATTGTACTGAGTGCCAGATTCGAACCCAAGCCTGCGCTAAAAGGACAGCCTGTCACCTAGTGAAGAAACTAAGACATATCACATTGCCCTAGGTCTAGCAAAAAGGCCTTAATCTAGAATTAGAAAATGAATAAAAATTAAGTAAATATCATTTCACTGTTCAGATTATTCTCGCTAGTGAAATATATAAAACATGACTCGTGGTTAAGTAGCCTGTTTTCAAATGTGAATGGCTATTTCAGCATACGGATTAAGCTTCAGCATTCAGTATTTCATTTTTCTGGGATGGTGATTGCAGAAACTTTTCAATAGTGTATTTCCTGAGCAAGTGTCATTTGCCAAGAATCCAGAGATATTTGCCCGAGATCAATGGTGTCTATGCTTTCCAAAATATCCTAACAACAAACTACAGAACATGCTGTACCACATCATTTTTGCGTTCAGGAAGAACCCAGAAAGGATTTTTTTTTTGAAGAGAAAGAAAAACAAGAACCTCTGCTGGGAGAAATCCACTTTGTTTCTCTTATCCTAAAGTGCGTTATTTAAAGGACTTGCATATATTCCCAATTAGATTGTGAGTGTTAACCAGTTACTATATATTTTTTTAAAGTAACGCTATTTATTTACAAACAATGTGGTTGTTGGTCTTTTTTGTTTAAAATCTGACATGTATAGGGCATTTAATTGGCCATAGTGGTAACTAGGAAAATTTATTTTTGAAGTGACCCATGTACTGGTTTGACTAGAGCAACAGTGCACTCCCCCAGCCTTGGACATTAACGTGTAGGTTATAATCAACTCAAAAAATTTCACTCATGAGATGCAAGCATTGTTGGTCAGCATTTATTGCTTGTCTCTAGTGCACTTGAGAAGGTGTGATGAACTGCCTTCTTGAACTGCTGCATTCCAAGTGGGGTAGGTTGACCCACAATGCCATTAGTTGTATCAATCATGACAAAGTCTTGATGGCTTGCCAGGCCATTTCAAAGGGGAGCTAAGAGTCAACCACACTGCTGTGGGCCTACAGTCACATGTAGGCCAGACCAGGTGAGGCCGGCAGATATCTTTCCATGAAGGACATTAGTGAGCCAGATAGGTTTTTCCAGCAATTGACATTGTTTCATGGTCATCAGTAGATTCTTAATTCCAGATAGTTTTTGATGAATTCAAATTCAACAACTGCTTTGGCAGGATTTGAACCTGGGTCCCATGAACATTAACTGAGTTTCTGGATTAATAATTCAGTGATAAGATTGCTAGATCATCTCTAGGTTTAGCAGAAGACCCATAGTAGTAGTATCTTGGGCCTTCATTTTTCAGCAGCAGAGGGAGAGGTGACAGCGAGGACCAGGGGACTGCCGAGAATATATTTGGGCACGGACAACAGGGTGTGACTGCAAGTGAGGCAGGTAGGGAGATCCTGAGTTCAGGAGTGGAGGAGCCTCAGCTTTTGACCTTATCCAACAGGTACGAGATACTTGCTCCCTGTGTGGATGAGGAAAAGGGCTGCAGGGAGGATGAGCCAGCTCACCACGGCACCATGGTGCAGAAGGCCATTCAAGAGGGGGGAGCAAAAAGACAAGTGGTAGTTACAGGGGATTCTATAGTTAGGGGGATAGATAGTATCCTTTGCAAGCCGGATCGGGAGTCCCGCATGGTGTGTTGCCTGCCCGGTGCCAGGGCGCAGGACATCTCTGACCGGCTTGAAGGGATATTGGAGCAGGAGGGGGAGGATCCAGTTGTCGTGGTCCACGTTGGGACTAACAACATAGGCAAGGCTAGGATGGAGGACCTGTTTGGGGATTATCAAGCACTAGGAACAAAATTAAGGAACAGGTCCACGAGGGTCATAATCTCCGGATTACTGCCCGAGCCACGTGCAAATTGGCTTAGGGATAAGAAAATTAGGGAAGTAAACACGCGGCTAAGGGAGTGGTGTGGGAAAGAGGGGTTCCATTTCATGGGGCATTGGCATCAGTTTTGGAACCGGAGGGATCTGTACCGATGGGACGGTCTCCACCTGAACCGATCTGGAACCAGCGTTCTAGCGAAAAGGATAAATAGAGTGGTCACTAGGACTTTAAACTAGTGAGTTGCGGGGAAGGGAAGGGGAAAACGATAGGGAGTATGATGGTAAATAAAAAGGTAAGCAGCAGGTTAGCATGTGTGCAGGAGGGTTAAAGTTCAAGGCAGACTATGAAAGAAGCAAAAAGGAAGGATAACTCAGGAGATATTATTAGAGATGTTGGAAATCACGAGGGTAAGAAAGCTAGCATAAAGGCACTTTACCTGAATGCTCACAGCATTCGTAACAAGGTTGATGAGTTAACGGCACAAATCATTGCGAACGAATATGATTTGGTAGCCATTACGGAGACATGATTACAGGATGGTCACGACTGGGAGTTAAATATCCAAGGGTACCAGACTATTCGGAAGGACAGACAGGAAGGTGAGGGAGGTGGTGTAGCTCTGATATTCAAGGACGACATCAGGGCGGTGCTGAGAGATGATATAGGTTCTATGGAGAATGAGGTTGAATCCATTTGGGTGGAAATTAGAAATTCTAAGAGGAAAAAGTCACTGATAGGCATAGTCTAAAGGCCACCAAATAATAACATCACATTGAGGCGGGCAATAAACAAAGAAATAACTAATGCCTGTAAAAATGGTACGGCAATTATCATGGGGGATTTTAATCTACATGTAGATTGGTCGAACCAGCTCGGTTAGGGTAGCCTTGAGGAGTTCGCTGAGTGTATCCGTGATAGTTTTCTTGAACAGTATGTAATGGAACCGACGAGGGAGCAAGCTATCCTAGACCTGGTCCTGTGTAATGTGACAGGAATAATGAATGACCTCATAGCTAGGGATCCTCTTGGAAGGAGTGATCACAGTATGGTTGAACTTAGAATACAGATGGAGAGTGTGAGGATAAAATCCAATACTGTGCTTGAACAAGGGGAACTACAATAGAATGAGGGAGAACTTGGCTAAAGTAGACTGGAAACAAAGATCTTATGGTGGGACAGTTGACGAGCAGGGTAGGACTTTCAAAGCAATTTTTCAAAGTGCTCAGCAAAAGTATATTCCAGTGAAAAGGAAGGACTGTAAGAAAAGGAGTAATCTGCCACGGTTGTCTAAAGAAATAAGAGAGGCTATCAAATTGAAAGAGAAGGCATACAAAGTGGCCAAAAACAACATGAAATTAGAAGATTGGGAAAACTTTAAAGGTCAACAGAAAGCCACAAAAAGAGCTATAAAGAAAAGTAAGATAGAACATGAGAAAAAACTAGCACAGAGTATAAAGACAGATAACAAAAGTTTCTACAAATATATAAAACGAAAAAAAGAGTGGCTAAAGTAAACGTTGGCTCTTTAGAGGATGAGAAGGGGAATTTAGTTATGGGATATGATGAAATGGCCGAGGCATCGAACGGATATTGCGTATCGGTCTTCACAGTGGAGGACACTAATAACATGCCAGTAATTGACAAAGAGACAAAGGTAGGTGAGGACCTGGAAACAATCATTATTACGGAAGAGGTAGTGTTGGGCAAGCTAATGGAGCTAAGGATTGATAAGTCTCCTGGCCCTGATGGAATGCATCCCAGGGTACTTAAAAGAGATGGCAGGAGAAATAGCAGGTGCACTGGTGGTAATTTTCCAAAATTCGCTGGACTCTGGGGCAGTCCCAGCAGATTGGAAAACAGCAAATGTGACACCACTGTTTAAAAAGGGAAGTAGACAAAAGATAGGGAATTATAGACTGGTTAGCTTAACCTCTGTAGTGAGGAAGGTGCTTGAGTCTATTATCAAGGAAGAAATAGCAAGGCATCTTGATAGAAATTGTCCCGTTGGGCAGACACAGCATGGGTTCATGAAGGGCAGGTATGCTTGACAAATCTTTTGGAATTCTATGAAGACATTACGAGCAAGGTAGACAATGGGGACCCAGTGGACAAGGTGCCACTGCATAAGATAAGGATGCATGGCGTTAAGGGTAAAGTATTAGCATGGATAGAGGATTGGATGACTAACAGGAAGCAAAGAGTGGGGATAAATGAGTGCTATTCTAGCTGGCAGTCAGTGACTAGTGGTGTGCCTCAGGGATCGGTGTTGGGACCGCAATTATTTACAATTTATATAGATGATTTGGAGTTGGGGACCACGTGTAGGGTGTCAAAGTTTGCAGATGACACCAAGATGAGTGGCAGAGCAAAGTGTGCAGAGGACTGTGAAACTTTGCAGAGGAGTGGGCAAAGGTCTGGCAGATGGAATACAATGTAAATAAATATGAAGTCATACATTTTGGTAGGAGTAATAGTAAAAAGGATTATTACTTGAATGGTAAAACGTTGCAGCATGCTGCTACGCAGAGGGACCTGGGTGTCCTTGTGCATGAATCACAGAAGGTAGGCCTGCAGGTGCAACAAGTAATTAGGAAGGCAAATGGAATTTTGTCCTTCATTGCTAAAGGGATTGAGATTAAAAGCAGAGAGGTTATGTTGCAGCTGTACAAGGTGCTGGTGAGGCCACACCTGGAGTACCGTGTGCAGTTTTGGTCTCCTTACTTGAGAAAGGATGTACTGGCACTGGAGGGGGTGCAAAGGAGGTTCACTAGGTTGATTCCGGAGTTGAGGGGGTTGGCTTATGAGGAGAGACTGAGTAGATTGGGATTATATTCATTGGAATTCAGAAGATTGAGGGGGGATCTTATAGAAACATATAAAATTATGAAGGGAATAGATAAGATAGAAGTAGAGAGGATGTTTCCACTGGCAGGTGAAGCTAGGACAAGAGGGCATAGCCTCAAGATTAGAAGCAGATTTAGGACTGAATTGAGAAGGAACTTCTTCACCCAGAGGGTTGTTAATCTATGGAATTCCTTGCCCAGTGAAGTAGTTCACGCTACTTCAGTAAACATTTTTAAAGAGAAGGTAGATTTTTTTTGAACAAAAGGAATTAAGGGATACGGTGAGAACGCGGGTAAATGGATCTGAGTCCACGAAAAGATCAGCCATGAATCTTATTGAATGGCAGAGCAGGCTCGAAGGGCCGGATGGCCTACTTCTGCTCCTAGTTCTTATGTTCCAGTGTTGGCTCTGTTGAACATTTATTTAGTAACAATTCTTCTCTCTAAATCACAGAATCCTGCGGAACTCATTGCTGCAGAGGGCAATGGAGGCCATGTCATTGAGTGCATTTAAGATGGAGATAAATAGGTTTTTGATCAGTAAAGAGATCGGGGTTATGGGAAGAAGCCAGGAGAATGGGGTCGGGAAACATTGCAGCCATGATCGAGTGGCGGAACAGACTCGATGGGCTGAATGGGCTAATTTTGCCCCTGTATCTTAAGGGAGCACAAGGCACACCTCCCAGTTAGGAACTGGAATTTTAGATTTCTTTAACTTAAGATTAAAACATTACTAGACCCTAACCAAGATCGTAACATATAAAAAATGAGTTTAAGATGGGTTTTTTTTTGCTTTTAAAAGCATTAATATACATATATTCATTTCAGTTCAAATCACAAGAACTCCAAGTTATTTTTAAAACAGTCAACATTCACAATTAACAAGTTGTTGTATTCCTTACTCCTATACACAAAACCAAAATATTTCCAATACTCACATAGCATAGATATCTGCATAATTCATATCAATACAAGACAGATGCCATGCAGAATGAAATAGGCAAGGAGTCAATATATACTTACTGAAACAAAGAAGGAACATGCATTTACACACACTGCCTTAAGATAAAATCTATAATTTGCAAGCTGCCTACTTCATTGATTGTGGTTTCGTACCTTATATTTTTCTGAAATACTCCAACTGAAATAAAACAGAAAGCGGCTGAATTTTTTTTTAAGAAAACAAGCTGTACTATTTCAGCTCCGAGATAACGGTGGTGCAGTACAGGCAGGCTGAAGAGGATGCAACCCTGGATCCGAAACAGGAAATAATTGGCGCAGCTGTTTATCACTTGAAAACAACATGGATGATCAACGTCAAGACCATTGGGAGAATACTGAGGTGGTCTACAGACATGTATCCTTTCAGTAAAAACAGTGAACATACAACTCCAGGTGATTGGAGGTTAAATTCTCAGATAGAAGGAACTAGAATTCTTCTTTGAACTTCAGCACTTTAAAGGACTTCATGCCATATATACTGGAGTAGACCATCCAGAAAATCAGAGATGCATCTTTGTTATATCTGCTAATGTGTAATTTATAGCTTATATTGATTGGATGTTGCCTGTTAACTGAAGTCTGAATTTTTGGTGATTTTGATTTGATTGGTAAACTTATGAAGGTTAAATCTTGCCTGTTTTCTCTGGTTGGGGCTGTTTATAAAGCTTGGTTCATGTTACTGATCTCCATAGGGATCACAACACTTAAATATATAACATATTATAAAGTACCATTAATGTGAAACATTACAAGACAATGTCACAAAGACACTGCAGAACAAAACATGACATGACTGAACCATGTAAGGAGATATTAGGCCAGATGATTAAAAGCTTGGTCAAAGAAGATTTTCAGAGAAAAGCAAGCTAGAACGGAGGGGATACAAGGAAGGAATTCCAGAACTGAGGGCCAAGGAACTGAAGATAGTGTCACCAAAGATTGCACAAGAATCCACAATTAAGAGGGCAGGTATCTTGAAAGGTTGTTGGTTTGAAGGAGATTTAGGGATAAAGGTGTAGAGGGATTTGAAATCAAGCATGAAAATTTAAAACAAGATGCTGCTTCAACAGGAGCTAAGACAGATCAAAATTAAAACTGAATCTTGTTCACCCATGACCCCAGTGAATTAAGACAGAGGCAGAGTCTGGATTTAAAAAGTCACGGTTACATAGGATAGACCATGTGAAAACAGCCTGGTCTGAAGGTAACAAAGGCATGAATGCTGAGCAAAAGCAGCAAAGTCTCACAGGCACAGATAAGTGGTCTCATTGATGGTGTGAATGTGAGATAAATAGCTCATCTCAGGGTCAAATCTGTCAGTTTGCGAGAAGATTAAACCAATCTCAGATTGCTGCCAAGAAGGATAGAGTCAGCTGCTAGGAAACAGAGTATCGATTAAGGACCAAAAATAATAGCTTCAGTCTTTTCCATATTTAAGTAATGGAAAATTTCTGTTCATCCAGAATTGAATAAGCAGACTGATAATTTAGCATAAGTTGAATTGGGTGATCAAGGTTTGTAATATCATTTAGGAACTTGGATTTAAGTTGAGGTCAGAGTCAGAATTGTACAGCACAGAAACAGACCTTTCGGACTAACTCGTCCACATTGACCAGATATCCTAAATTAATCTAGTCCCATGTCCCTCCAAACCCTTCCTGTTCAAGTACCATCCAGATGCCTTTTCAATGTAGTAATTAAACCAGCTTCCACCACTTCCGGACAGCTCATTCCATACATGCACCACTCTGAAGAAGTTGCCCCTTTAGGTCCCTTTTATATCTTACCCCTTCACCTTAAAATCTATGCCCTCCAGGTATGGACTCCCCTAACCTGGGGGAAAGACCTTGGCTATTCACCCTATCCATGCCCCTCATTTTATAAACCTCTAACAGCATACAGCTGTACAGCACAGGAACGGGCCCTTTGGTCCATTATGTTGTGCCAAATATGATGCCAAACCAAAACTAATCCCTTCCATCTGCCCCTGGCTCATATCCCTCCATTCCTTGCATATTCATGTGCTTCTAAAAGCCTCTTAAACGCCCCTATCGTATCTGCCTCCACCACCACCCCTGGCAGCTCGTTCCAGATTCCTCCCACTAAAAAAACTTGCCCATCACATCTTTGAACTTTCCACCTCTCAGCTTAAATGCACGCCCCCTAATTTTAGATACTTCAACTCTGGGAAGAAGACTCTGACTGTCAACCCTATCTATGCATCTCAATTTTACAGGCTATCAAGTTTCCTCTCAGCCCTTGCCACTCGAGAAAACAACCCAAGTTTTTCTAGCCTCTCCTCATAGTTCATACCCTCTAATCCAGGCAGCATCCTGGGCCCTCTCCTGCACCCTCTCCAAAGCCTCCCTGACCTTCCTGTAACATGGCAACCAGAATTGAACGCAGTACTCAGTGTGGCCGAACCAAAGTCTTATAAAGCTGCAACATGACATCCTGACTCTTGTATCAGAGATAGTAGGAACTGCAGATGCTGGTGAATCCGAGACAACAAGGTGCAGGGCTGGATGAACACAGCAGGTCAAGCAGCATCGTAGGAGCAGAGAGGCTGAAGTTTCGGGCCTTGACCCTTCATCAGAAAAGGGGGAGGGGAAGGGGGTTCTGAAATAAATAGGGAGAGAGTGGGAGGCGGATAGAAGATGGATAGAGGAGAGGATAGGTGGAGAGGAAACAAACAGGTCGAAGAGGCGGGGATGGGGCCAGTAAAGGTGAGTGTAGGTGGGGAGTTAGGAAGGGGATAGGTCAGTCCAGGGAGGACGGACAGGTCAAGGGGGCGGGATGAGGTTGGTCGGTAGGAGATGGAGGTGCGGCTTGAGGTGGGAGGAAGAACAGGTTAGGGAGGCAGGGACGAGGTGGACTGGTTTTGGGATGCGGTGGGGGGAGGGGAGATTTTGAAACTTGTGAAATCCACATTGATACCATTGGGCTGCAGGGTTCCCATGCGGAATATAAGTTGCTGTTCCTGCAACCTTCGGGTGGCATCGTTGTGGCACTGCAGGAGGCCCAGGATGGACATGTCATCTGAGGAATGGGAGGGGGAGTTGAAATGGTTCGCGACTGGGAGGTG
>NC_063357.1:10462311-10483611 GCF_021869965.1 Rhincodon typus | reverse complement strand
TGCTCCTATGATGCTGCTTGGCCTGCTGTGTTCATCCAGCCCTGCACCTTGTTGTGCAATAACCAATACTCAATCCATACGAATACATTATCCTCAATACCACGCACTCCTAGTTTATGCAATAACCTTCAACTTAGCATCTTATCAAACTGTTTGACGTATAATCTTTTCTAGGACACCAACACTGTACAAATGTTCAGCAAACTCTGTTTAACATTAACATTCTTGAATAAGGTGGTTATATTAGTTTAACATCGAGTTTCAATTGACGTTGCTTGCCACAGATTTACCATTCTGAGGCCTGCCTGCTCTCAAGATCTTTTGGCCCTACGCTTCTGCTCTCACACTAGTTCTTAAGTCCTCTTGGCCTCTCCCTGGTTTCTGCCCAAGCCCTCATCGCCACACACTCGACCTAGCATCGGCCCTCTGTTCTGGACTTCAAATGTCCCCAGCGACTGCTGTTACACGGCTCCAATTCTGAACTTGCACTGAAGTTCTGGATTCCACCTAGTGGCTGAGGTTGGTCGGTCTAAGTGGCTCTGCCTGCACCAACCAGTTGTAGCCACTAGATGGTGCCTTGCCTATTAAAACATCGATCTGGTGAGTCATTTCAATATTTACAGTACTGACCTTTGTACTTGTATTTTTAAATTGAGGTTGGCATTTAGGAAAGTACACCATTTCAAGTTAATACAGCGGTTTTCTACAGAAAAAGGCCTTGCAATACCCAACTGTTTTTAACCTTTGGTGATTTAGTTTATTTCAGCTAGGAATTCACTGTACTGCACACAGTAGTATTTCAACCTCCAAATTTTTCCAAGTGTATGAAGGAACCTAATTCCACTCTTAATACTGATTTCGGTATCAAAGCCTATCAAAGTGAGATATTTTCAGGAAAACACCACATAATTAGAGACTTACTGTACTCCAACATGGTTTCCTACCCAGTTAGTGTTACAAAACTTGGGAGTTTTTTCTTCCACCCCTACAAAGATCATTCCTTGGATCAGTACCATCAAAATTGATTGATTGACCATTAACCTTACTAGTCACTGAGCAGTTGCTGCCATTTTTGTTCAAACCTCTGCACATTAAAAAGCACTTTGGCATTGAATATTTTGAAAATGTTTCAACTTTATTGAAAACTGTGCAACAAATGTATCAAAATTTATGCACACTAATAGTAAACATGTCATAAACGTATTAACATATAGATCTTAATCTTATGGTAAAATCTACATAAAAGGGTCCTAGCTTATCCACAATTCCTGAACTGAAAGTCACAAGCAAACAACAGCACTGTTTTAAATTTTTTTTTTGAAGTCAGCCAGAGATGTTATTATACACTTCTGGAGTAGGTGACACTTCAACTCAGGCCTTCTGGGTCAGAGGTAGGGACCACTGCACCTCAAGAGCCTCAGTTCTATTTTCTACAAATTGTATCTAGGCATTTGACTATGATGATTTTAAAACTAATTTCTTTGGCATATTCAAATAAACATGAAAACTGCCACTTGCTTCTGTATCCAACCACAGGCAATTAATGACACTAACAATAATTAAGACAATATGAAAATTTATGACCTATTCTATTTCAGTCATCATTGGAATAGTGACCTCAAAAGTAGCTTATAAGTTGTCAAGCAATGGTATCCACAATACCATACAGCAATGAAAGAATAGAGCTCACTCTGACATGATACCCATATGAAGACATTACATTTGGAGAAGCCAATCATGGTATTTATTGGCCCAAAAACATGTTACACAGTCCACTTGCAGAAAAAGTTAGTTTATGGATATTAAGTGCTAAATGGTTTACTCATGATGTTGCTGAAAGGTTATGAGTAACTATGATAAACCATCCTCTAGGATCATCAATTTGGATATACCAATGTTCCACCTTAAAAAAGGGAAAGAGACAAATGAAGAGGTAACGATAGGCCAGTTACATTAACATCTGATAACAGATGCTATGTTAAGGTTTCAAACGTTACCAAACAGGAGAGACAAAGGGGAGCGGCGGACATAATAAATTTGGATTTTCAAAAGACATTTGATAAAAAGGTACCACATAAGGTTTCTTAAGACATCACTGCGTTGGGGATAGCATATTAACATGGATAGAGAATTGGGTAATTCAGACAGAGTTGGGATAAAAGGGACTCTTCAGGATGGCAATCTGTAGCTAGCTAGTGGTGTGCCACAGGGATTAGTACCAGGGCCACAATTATTTCCAATTTATATTAATAAACTTGGATGACAAAACTGAATGTACTGTTACCAAGTTTACAAATGACAAAAATTGTGAGAAGGCAAGGGGTGAGGATGGCACAAGATCTGTTGAGGGATATAGACCGGTTAAGTGAGTGGGTAAAATCTTGGCAGATGGAACATTATGTAGGGAAAAATGAGGGGTTATGCACTTTGGCAGGAAGACTAGAGGAGCTGAATATAATTTAAATAGAGATAGACTGCAGAAAGCTACAGAGGGATTTGGCAGTCCTCACACGTAAATCACAATATGCTACCATACAAGTTCAGCAAATAATACAGTAGGAAAATGAATCATAGAAATGCTACAGTATAGAAGCAGGCCATTCGACCCATCAAGTCCACACCGATCCTCTGAAGAGCATCCCACATGACCCTATCTCCCACTATCCTATCCCTGTAACCTTCTTTTCCCATTGCTAATCCATCTACTCTGCATATCCCTAGACACTATGTGCAATTTTACATGACCAATCTCTGCACATCTTTGTACTATGGTAGGAAACTGGAGCACCCAGAGGAAACCAACACCAACACGAGAACGTGCAAACTCCACACAAGTTGCCCAAGGCTGGTGTCAAATCCGGGTCCCTGGTGCTGTGAGGCAGTAGTGCTAACCACTGAGCCATCATGCTATGGTCGCCTTTATTTCAAAGGGAATGTAGTATAAGAAGAGACGTCTTGCTAAAATCATACAAGATATTGTTGCAAGGCAAAACTTTCACATTAAGTCCATCAAGTCATTGGGGCCTGAAATCTCATCAAGTATTAAGATAAATTTTATCACTCTTTATAGGAATACACTGACCTGACTGTCACCATTCCAACATGATCTATTCCTCTCGAGATACAAGGCTACTCTGAGCCTTCTGACTTCTGGCCACACTGTGTGGTGTCATTTAAATGACCATATTTCAGTTCAAGAGGTGCAGGCATTATGTTTGAAACATTTTCTGCTAAGAAAGGCACTACCAAACCTAATTCGAGTTTTAAAATTAATTCCCGGAGGAATCAATGCTTTGCTTTGCTTTGCTTAGAGTTGTTTCACTTAAAGTTGCAATTTTCAGGAACACAACCATAACTTTAACTGAGGATCTCTTGTAATGGTAATGAAATCTTTAATACTTAGCATAGCGTGATAGATATGAAGGTGGGCATGGTGTATGTAAACCAGTTGGCAAATATGGATCTTACCATGGATTACGTTTCTAATTTTTAATCTCAATTAATTACAAAGTAAAGAGAATTTATCACAAACACTAAGTGGATAACCATTTAACTGTACCAGTTTGAGATTGATTTTGTGGTTCAAGGCAACAGCACACCACTGCCTTTCCAAAGCGCCTATAAGGACGGGTAATAAATGCTGGCCCAATCAGTCAGAAAATGACATTTTATGATTTTCTTTTTAAGTTGCACGTCTCACAGTAAGTTACATACTGCAGCTGGTTTCATAAACAAAATGATACAGTCACTCAGGTTTTTTCTAAAATTCATTCACACGTCAACATTGCTGGCACTTATTTCTCACACAGAACGCAGTTAAAAGTCAACTAGATTGCTGTCGGCTGGAGTCAAGTTTAGGCCTGGCCAGGTATGGATGGTAGATTTCCTTCCCCAAAGGACAGTGAATGAAATGAGCTTTTAACCAGTACTAGAATATGGTTTTTAAGACAATTGCCAGTTAGATGGCAGCCATTAGGCCAGCTTTATATTGAATTCGTACTTCATCTCACGGTAGGATTCATACCTAAATGTTCCCAGAACAATAAACTTAGGACACTGGATTACCAGTCCACTGACATTACCACTATGCCCCCTGTAATTCACTAGGGATCAAACCTAAATTTTGCATTCATTTGTCTGACAGGTTACATTTTTGCTACTTTGACATGACAGGACCACCTCATTAACATTTCCCTCAGCAACATACATCTAATTGCATTTTAATGGCTTATCTTCACAATTTTACATTTAATAGATTAATGTTTTGTGATAAAGTGTATCACTCCAAATTAGTCAGCATTATAGCTGAATCTACTAATAAATTATGTTGGTCATCAGCAATCACTAGCTAACAAGCACTATTGTACATCTAGGAAATTCAGTGTCACTGATCATAGGTTCTGATGGTCATTCTGTGGCTGATGAGCCTGATCCTAGAACCGTATCTGTGACCACAAATTTACCAGGTGTTTCTCTGAGGTGAAAATAGTCCTTGGCCTTGAGATCATTGGCATTTCTTTCCCCATTTCCTTTTCCAGACTTCCTCCTGCCAACAGGTGTCCTCAAAGAATTAAGCGCCTTCATACAGGTGTTTCCTCCAGTTTTTTCTGATTGGTGGTCTCCCATACGTTGGCAGCTATGTTGCATTTCAGCGAGTCTCTGAAAAACTTCCATTGTTCTCCTCTCAGTGCCTTCCTCGAGCTGGATGAAGGTGATTTGCTACAGCAGTTAGAACTTGGGCATTCTAAGCAAGTGGTTGGTCCAGCAGAGTTGATTTCAGATGATCATGGGCTTAGTGCTGGTACCATTAGCTACTTCAAGGACGCTGACATTTATACACCTGTCCCCCCATGTGACGCAAGGAATCAGTCTCAAACAGCATGGATAGTACGTCAAGGGTCTTGAGGTGGCACCTATAGTCCAAGTTTCAGAACCATAAAGAGTCAGAAGGATGGCTTTCTTTAACAAAGATCTTGGTATTATGTTTACCTAGTTAATGACTGACCATCAATGAGAATAGCATTTTTTCACTCCAATGTAGTTGTAGCTTGCATATGTTGCTTCAGAAAATGTTTTCACAAAAAACAGTGGCCTATAACTGCAGTAGTCAGTTGCTATAAAATAATGCAACATAGCAGTTATTGGAGGCTTGGTTTGGGTTTTGGCAGACAAAGTTGGTTCCTGATCTCATTGCAGCTTTGGTTCAAACATGGACAAAACGTCTGAATTCCAGACTTAAGAAGAGTGCAACTGCCATTGACATTAAGCCAGCATTTGACCTGGTATGGAATCAAGAACCTTTGTAAAACTGGAGTAAATGGGAATCAGTGGAAATCTCTGTGCTAGGTATGATTTCATCCAAAGGAAGATGGTTGAGATTGTCAAAAGATTGATCATATCAGCCACAGGACATCACTGCAGCATGTCCTCAGAGCAATGTCCTAGGCCCAAAACATTTCAGCTGCATCAATGACAAAAGTTGGGAAACATTTGTGGACAATGAGAAGATGGAATACAGAACTGCTTTGACTATTTTGGATTGAAGAGGCTTTATAACTTCAATAAAGGTCAAGAGAACTGTGATTATCTGCTGTTTAGCAGGAAGTCAGGCAATGTTTTGGAGAAAGAGTCCAATTAAGATTTTTGAGAACAGATACAGATGGATTTTATTGCTTCATTGTTGGTCAAAACAGACTTTGCTTTGTTTGTTGCATATATAACCTGAAATGGCAGGAAGAAAGAACAGTCCCAAACACTTCAGCACGTTCAGACCAGTATCAAGGCCTCTGAATTGAAACTGCTTTCTCAATTCAGAGATTTAGAGCTGAAAAATTGCTGAACAAGCCTGGAGCTGAAAACAGCACTCTGTCTCAATAAGTAAGACAAAAACCTTAAGTAAAATCAGCTAAAAGCTCTCTGAAATATTTGCAAAACCAGATAAAGGTAAGGCCAGAGATCCTAGCTGTTGCCCACCTAAATCTTAAATTTTGACTAATAACCTTCCATCATTCCACAACAATCCACAATCATATTGCCAACAGGGAACCAAAGAAACTGCTAGGAGTCCACCTATTCTAGCTTCTGAATTCCATGACATGGGTGTTGTTACATCTTGGACTTTTTTTCCTCTCATCCACATTTTTTCAGAGCAATGTTGTTTTATGTGGGTATGCTTTGGATCAAGGAATACAGTATAATCCAGTACAGTAATTTAGTTGATACCCTTTAGACAAATGGTAGAATAGGTTTGTTTATAACAAAAATTATGAATTAATTAAGAAACATGGTGAAAGTCTCCTTTGTTCAAAAAGGTATTAAGGGAAACAAATAGGCTATTTTAATGATTAAGGTGCTTACACTTTTGGAACTGTTCAAGAAGGGAGGCTTGATTACCAGCATACTCCTCTTGTCAGAGTTATAACATGTTCCTCTATCATGGGGTCAGAAGGAAAGATACTCAGACAATTGCACAATTTTAAGCACCACTCAAGTTCAGATACTGAGGCAGCTAGTGCCTATATGCAGCAAGACCTGGACGACATCCAGGTTGAGCTGAGTGTTATGGAACATTCACATCACACAAGTGTCAAACAACCACCAAGAGAACCTATCCATCACACCTCGATGGTCAAATGGTATTGCTAACACTTTAGCCCCACTATCGACATCCTAGGGTTATCGACAAGAGCACATAAGAGGTTGAGAGCTCTGCAGCAAGTAACTCGCCTTGTCTTCTCAATGCGTGTCCATCATCCACAAGGCAGAAGTGAGGAATCTGATGGCATCTCTCCACTTGCCTGGATGGCTGTAGGTCTACACCATCCAGGACAAAGCATCTTGATTGGCATCCCATCTACCAACTTCAATGTCTGCTCATTTCACCAATTCAGTGGCAGCAGTACATGCCATCTGGAAAATGCACTGCAATAACTCAAAGGCTCAGCAGCACCTTCCAAACCCACCAAGTTCTACCACCTAGCAGGACAAAAGCAGCGGAGGCACGAGAACCACAGATGGGTGCAACACCAATTGCACAATTTCTTCAGAATCTCTCACCATCCTGACTTTAAAACATAATGCTGTTTCTTCACTGTCTTGAAGTCAAATCATGGAACTCCCTTCTTAACAATATATGTGAAGAACTGCAGCAATTCAAGGAGGCAGCTCATTACCACTTGCTCCAGGTGAATTAAGGATAGGCAACAGATGCTGGCCTAGCCAGTGTTGCCCGCTTCTCAATTTTAAAGGTCTGTAAAACCATTAAAAAACCATGCCCACAGAAGTCAACCAAGTTAGTTATGCTGCAACTTTAGTCAGATCATTTCAGGACAGAATAGGGAGATAGAAACAGAAATAGCTCCTTCAATCGTCAAGTCTTTTTCGGCACTCAGGTAGATTGTGGTCGATACACAAATTTACTTATCTTTGCTCTCAGTCTTAGCAATTTAAACTTACCTAGTTCTACAGTCCTTGAGAGACAACATACTAGATTCCACTATTCAAATGAAAAAAAAAGTTTATTTATAATTCATACTTAGGAGTCACTGGCTAGGCCAGTATTCATTGGCCATATAAAAACCAAAAGAACTGCAGATGCTTTAAGTTAAGCAAAGGAAAAAAACAAATTGCTGGATAAGGTCAGCAGGTCTGCCAACAATGGAGAGAAATCAGTTAATGTTTCAGGTCGAGTGACCCTTCCTCAGAACTTGAGCTTTTCTAGCAATTTCTATTTTTGATTCATTGACCATCCCTAGTTGCCCTTGAGGTGGTGCCTCCTTGAACAGCTGCAGTAGGAAAACCACCGTCATTAGGGAGGGAATTCCAGGATTTTGATCCTGTGACAGTGAAGGAATGGTGAAAAATTTCCAAGTCAGGTTGATGAGTTGCTTGCAGGTGATGGAGCTTCCAAAACCATGACCACTTCAGTCTAGAAGGACAAGAGCAGCAGATACATGGAGTCTTGGGCAAATTTTCACACCACGTTTTGTCAAAAGTATATGTTGCTACTCTTGAGCATCAGTGGAACTGCACTGCATCCATGAACAAGCAAGTGAGTTGCTTTTCCTGGGTGGTGTCAAGCTTCTGATATCAATCCCGATAACCTATGCTTCAGGTCTGGATTTCTTCAACAGTGGAAATAGTTTATCTACCTGACCACCTTAAAAGACTGATATCACAGCTCAACTTTCTAAACTCAAAGAATAAATTCAGGTCTGAGACATCCTCAAACATGTAACTTTTCAAACATTAGTATCAATCAAGTGAATCTAAGCTGTATCCCCTCCAAGGATAGTGTCACTTTTCTCAAAGTTTTTGTCCCAGATGAGAAGGCAGGCCTAGGCTCCATACAGCTGAAACATTACTCATTGTATTCAACTTTCTTGAAGTCAACATTCCATTAGCCTTCTCTACATGTTTTGTATTGTGCTCTAGCTTTTAGTGATTTATGCAAGTGCACATTTAAATCAGATAGATCCTCCACATTTTATTTACTCTCAGTAAAGAAATTCCAAATATTTTCTAATTCCCAAAGGATGAATTTAAACTTCTCCAGAGGAAAAATATGGCGCCCTTTAGAATTTCCTCCACTCTTCCATTCAACTAACAGTGCCTAACTTAGCTTTACTGCCAGGTATAAGCAGGAGATAAATACTGTTCTCAACAGCGATGGCCAGAAGTACCAATGTTTTTCTTTAAGACTGCAGATAAATGTGGAGGAGGGAAGAACGCAATTGTTGTGCTCCACGTAGTAATCCACATAAATAGAATTCAAAACTTTTTGCAAAGTGTTTGGGCAGTTAGGGTTTAAACTAAGGCATAGGGCTTTTAAAGGTAATGATCTCTAGACTGTCATCCAAGCAATGTGCCACCTATAGTGTTATAGAATATAGGTATTACATTTATAGTAATTTGTTACTTATATTGGCGAAAATACATAACCAGGCACCAATTATATAAATTATGAAAAGAAATATTTCACACAAAATGAGACAAATTTCATTTTTTGTTCCATCCACAACTTCTTTATTTAAGTGGCTACGGGTGCTTCCCCAGTCTGTGGCCAAAGCTGTTTGAGGCCTAACAACAAGGAGGGATCATGCTGAAGCAGCCCCTGCCACCATGGACCAGACTCAGAAAACCACATCGTTGCTGCAGATACTCCAGCCGCCACCACAGCCATGAGACTGTACCAACTCTCGACGACCGGGACCCATCTCAACTTCTGAGGACTGATGGAACATCCACATTAATTCTAGAGGACCGAGGGATCATTCATTCTGCCACCATTGCAGGCATGCAGAAACACCAAAGGATAAGAATGAACCCCCTATTCTTTCGATGCTGGAGCTGTTGCTCAAGCTGCAACTGCCATGGCCATGTGGAATGGATTGGATCCGCCACTCAATCGCTCCATGCAACCTCTCTCCACCATTGCAGCCACAGAAGGAAATAAAACTACATTTCAAAAGTTAAAAGAAAATAAAAGAGAAAGAAGGACGCAGTCAGTCACTTGGGAGGGAGCAGACAGGCCCGAGAGCCTGAACACTTCCTACCCTGCCACCTCCACCATCTTGTACCAAAGGAAGGAAGGAGCTGAACTACAGAGATGGGCTCCACCTGAAACAGATTGGGATTAATGCCCTGAAGCACGTAAGCAGGATATCCCATAAATCAAACCTCTCAACATAACTTTGATCTCACAAAAAAGACTTTCAAACTCCGTCAACCATGAAGGATTGTGGAATATCTGCTTCAAATTTAGTTGCCCAAGAAATGGTCACCATTCTTTGTTTCATGATGGCATGCAAGCCGTGATCCTGAACGGACCCACCATAGACCTAAATGAGTACAAATGGGGTCAAGCAGGGCTGCATTACTGCACCAATGCTCTTCTCCATTTTCCTCATTGCAACACTCCATCTCCATGAAGATCCCCAATGGAGTGGAGTTAACCTACAGGACGAGTAGAAAATTGTTCAACCTTTGATGCATCCAAACCAGAACCAATTATTAGTGATGGGCATTGAAATCCCTCAACACCCACAATACAGTTTGTGCCCCAACTTCTATCACTGAGCTGCAGACTGAGGCAGAAATACAAACAATTGTTGATGCATTCACCAAGGCATGAGAGAATACACCTCAAACTAAAGATCCAGACAACAAGAGGTTCTCTACCAGCCTGTCTGTGCCACACAACCCCGACCCTCACCCCCAACCATCAAAATCCACAGCAAGCCTGTGGACATCGGTCATTTCCCATATCTTGGGAGCCCATTCCCTGCGTGAGCAATGAAGAAATCCAACATCAGCTGCAACACACCAGTGCAGCTTTCGAACATTATTTCTCAGGCGTCTGAAGTCTGAGACTTCAAACCCAGCACCAATCTCATGGTCTAAACTGCAGCTGTGGTCCACACTCCTGTATTCACCAGACACATGGATCATGTAGAACAGACACTTAAAATTCCTTGAAGTTATCACCACTGTAATCCTGCAAATTAGCTGGCAAGATAGACTGGCATCAAGGCACTGATTACGCACAACCAGTTGTGATGGACAGGCCATATTGTCCGTTGATCTGGCACAAGATTCCATAACTAAGTGCTCTATTCCAATTTTCATAATGGTATGTAATCACTAGGAGGGCACAGGAAACACAAAGAACACCCTGAAAGCCTCTCTAAACAGTTTTTTAAAAAAAATTGTCACATGTATGTTACAAATACAGTGAAAAGTTTTGTATAGAGTCACCGCTCTTCGGCACCATTCTAAAAAAAAACCAAAACAGAATATAAATCCAGAAAAAAAAGAAAGAAATAAAATTCAACTTCACAGTCTTTCTCATTATGTGCTCAACCATGGACCTGGAGTGGCTAGCCATGGTCCCCTCCCTAGAACACACAAACTGGAGAAGAGAAACCAATTAGAGCAGAGAGTGAGGCACAGAGGCCAGGCGCAAGCAGCAGTTAGGTCTGGGTGGGGTACTCTTCAGAGGGTCTGTGCATACGTGGGCCAAATGGCCTGCTTCCAGTGTAGAAACTTTATGATTATATGAGACATTATTGGCCCAAAAACAATGCTGAAGACTGCCAGGGTAACTCCCATCCTGATTGTCCTCAAAGTCCAAGATGGCGGTGGAGTAGGTTGCTCCAGCCAAAGCTCCTCGGCTCCATCTGTTTATTCCTCATTTCCTTCTGTGGAAGCGTCTTAGCCTGGTCTCATGGTGGCTCTCAGCCTGGTCTCCGCCCAGGTTCTCAGCTGTTCACAGCCTAATATTTTGGCAGTACGCAGCCTGGTCTCTCGATGGCTAATGGCGGGTCTCGGCCTAGATTGAGGTCAATTGGCCCAGTCTCAACAGCTCTTGGCGGTGCCTCAGCTTGGCCTGCGAATGGGCCCGGGGACGCACCTGAGGTAGATTGCAGAGGTAGCAGCGACAGCATTACAGTCCAATACAGGAAGAGAGAACAGTGAGAGTGCCTTCCTGGTATCTGCAGCAGCGTCGAGAACAGGCAGCTGAGATCTCCCAGAGAGAGAGAGAGAGCAAGCGACTCGCAGAGGACTCTAAGACTGCTGAACTTTTAACCTTTTGCTTTATTTTCCTGTTTAAAGGAAGAAAGACTTTAATGTTAACTATTATCTTATTTCTTTGTTTTTCTACTTATTTTATGAAGTAATGTTTGACTTTTTAAACTGTTTCTCTTACTACTTTGTTACTTAATTTTTTGTACCTAGGTAGCTTGGTACCTCAGATGGCACCTTGTGTGGTGACATTATACACTTTTCACTGTACTTCTGTACTGGAGTACATATGACAATCAAATCTAAATTAAAATCATATACCACTGTTCAGCCAGTTCTGGTGGGTTTGTACTGCCAGATGTACGGGGCATGCCTTCGAATTGTGATGGCAAAATCAGGGACAATACCCTTATGAACCATTAAGTCAGATTGGTGCTCATCTAGTCTCTAGTACAGCTCTGCTAATTTTGCACATTAAGCCCTAGGTATTAGTAAGGAAGGACATTACAGATTGACAAAGCTGGCTTTGTAGTTCTCACTTAGCGTTTAACCATGTGGTTTTGTTCCTTTTCTTGGACTTCACAGCAGTTTGATATACGTGGCTTGCTAGGTTATTTCGAAGTATAATTAAGAATTAACCACAGTCTGAGCCTGAGGTCACATATAGTCCAGTCCAAATAGGGATGGCAGATTTGCTCCCCGCCAAAAACAGGCCATTAGTGAATCAGATTTGTATTCATACCAACGATTTCAGAGTCACCATTAGACTAGCTTTAATTTCAGATTGAGTAATTTAATTCAAATTCGAATAATTGGTCCTCAGCAGTCTCAAAGTACTGGAGAAGAACCAAAAGAACTGCAGATGCTATAAATCAGAAACAAAAACAAATTGCTGGTAAAGCTCAGCAAGTCTGGCAGCATCTGTACAGAGAAATCAGAGTTAACGTTTCAGGTCCAGTGACTCTTCCTCAAAGTTCGAGTAAGGGTCACTGGACCCGAAATGTTAACTTTGATTTCGCTCCACAGATACTTATACACTAAATGGTAAGGTCATGGGGAGTGTTGCTGAACAAAGAAACCTTGGAATGGAGGTTCATAGTTCCTTGAAAGTAGAGTCACAGGTAGATAGGATAGTGAAGACGGCGTTTGGTACATTTGCCTTTATTGGTTACTGCATTGAGTATAAGCGTTGGGATGTCATCTTGTGGCTGCACAGGACACTGGCTAGGCCACTTTTGGAATACTGTGTTCAATTCTGGTCTCCCCTGCCATAGGAGGGATGTTGTGAAACTTGAAAGGGTTCAGAAAAGGTTTACAATGATGTTGCCAGGGTTGGAGGGTTTGAGCAATAGGGAGAGGCTGAATAGGCTGGGGCTATTTTCCCTGGAGCATCACCTTATAAAGTTTATAAAATCATAATGGGCATGGATAGGGTGAATAGTCAATGTCTTTTCCCCGAGGGTAGTGGAGTCCAAAACTAGAAGGCATAGGTTTAAGGTGAGGGGGGAAAGATTTAAAAGGGACCCAAAGGATAACTCTTTCAATGCAGAGGGTGGCGCGTGTATGGAATGAACTGCCAGAGGAAGGAGGAGGAGGCTGGTGTAATTACAACATTTAAAATGCATCCAGGTGGCTATATGAATAGGAAGGGTTTAGAGGGATATGGGCCAAATGCTGGCAAACGAGACTAGATTAATTTAGGATATCTGGTCAATATGGACAAGTTGGACTGAAGGGTCTGTTTCCATGCCGTTCAGTTCTGCGTCTATGACTCTAACCTGCCAGACATGCTCAGATTTTCCAGCAGGTTCTGTTTTTGTCCCAAAATTGTGGCCTAGGACTCTAGATTATTTCAGAAGGTGGTAGTACAACTCCAAGAGTGCTCCACTACATGCCTAGAACAATTCATCCACTTCCAAAATAATACAACTCATGTACAGTTTTCCAATAACAAAGATCAAAATACATGTTCAAGGAGGGAACTTCTCAACTCTGATTCAAGTAACAATGATTTGGCTCCTTGTTTTGACATTTATTTCACCTACACAAGTATGGGGAATGCATCTTTATGAACACAACAATAATTGGTTTAAAGTTTTGGCAAAGATCTGTAGCTCGGGTTGTGGATGAGGTTGTTGACTTGCTTGCCGAGCTGGCTTGTTTTTGTTCAGACGTTTTGTCACCATGCTAGGTGACATCATCCGTGGAGCCTCTGATGAAGCGAGGTTATTCTACTCTGCTTGGAACTTATACTGTCTGGTTCGTTATGGTGAGTACTGTTATTTCCGGTTTTGATCTGTACGGGTTTGTATATGGGGGCCAATTCTATATGTTTGTTGATTGACGTATGGGTGGAGAATCATGCCTCCAGGAATTCCAGTGCGTGTCTATGTTTGGCTTGGGCAACTATGGTTACTTTGTCCAAGTTAAATTGATGGCCTTCACTGTCTGAATGTATCTGTATGCTGCATTGCAGCTATGGTTTGACTAGTGCCCTGTACAAGTTTGACAAAATTTCTCTACATTTATACTCCATTTCCATGCCTGCTCACTTAATCTATAGCACTCCACAGACTTTGTGCCATCCTCACCACTTGCCTCAACATGTTTTGAATCATCCACAAACTTCACTGTAGTACATTTACTTCACTCATCCAAGTCATTATTAATTTGTGACCCCCACATTGATTCCTGTGACACCACACTAGTTATAGTCGGGCATTCTGAAAATGCCTCCCTTATCTTCAAATAGCTAATCCTTTACTCATGCTAATATACCATCTCCAACACTTTGGGTTTTTAAAATTCATTCATGTGATAAGGGTGTCACTGGCTAGGCCAACATTTATTGCCCATCCCTCACTGCCCAGAGGGCAGTTCAGACTCTACTACACTGCTGTAGATCTAGAGTCACATAGTCAGACCAGGTAAGGATGGCAGTTTCCCTCCCTAAGGAGGATCTTAATGAACCACTTGGGTTTTTCTCTGACAAAAATCGACAAATGGTCATCATTAGACAGTCAATCCCAGATTTTTTTGTGAATTCAAATTCTACCATCTTCTGTGGAAGGATTCCAACCTAGGTCCCCAGGTCATTAGTTGGATGTCTGGATTAACAGTCAATAATAATATGAGTAGGTCAATGTCTCCCCTCAATCTTAAATAGCCTAATATGCGTTCTCTCAAACACTTTCTAAAAATTCATTTCTAAATGCTCCACTATTTCATTTAGAAGACTAACATTTTCCCCAATAATAGATGTTAAACTAACTGGACTATAGTTACCTTTGTTTCACTTCCTTCCCTTTCAAAATAGTGTCACGTCAATACTGCAAATGCCCCTCTGTTCCACTGCTACTCACACCCAAGACCCCAGTCAGCCCAGGATTGGTGCCGTTTGCACATGAAATAAACCAAACTAATCTCCAAACTCAGTGACCTAGTCTCTACTCTGCCCTCTGCAACTGGATCCTCAACTTTGACCCATAGACAGTAACCAGTGAAGATAGACAACAGCACCTCCTCCACTACAATCCTTAACACTGGCATCCTGCAAGGATGTGTACTTAGACCCCTACTGTACTCCCTGTACACTCATGACTGTGTAGCCAAATTTCAGCTGAATTCCATCTACAAGTTTGCTGATGACACCACCATTGCAGGCCAGATATCAATACAATGACGAGACAGAATACAGGAAGGAGAATGCTTGGTGTTGTGGTGCAAAGATAACAACCTCTCCCACGATGTCAGCAAAACTAAAGAGCTGATCATTGACTTCAGGAAGCAAGGAGGAGGACATGCCCCTATCTACATCAATGGGGCAAAGGAGGAGGGTGTTCAAGAGTGTCAAGTTCCTAGAAATGACAATAACCAACAATTGTTTCTGGACCACCCACATGGACGCGATGATCAAGAAGGTACAACAACACTTCTTCCTCCTCAGGAAGGCAAGGAAATTTGGCATGTCCATAAAGACCCCAACCATCTTTTACAGATGCACCATAGAAAGCATTATCTGGATACATCACGGCTTGGTATGGCAACTGCTCTGCCCAGGGCTGTAAGAAACTACAGCAAGTTGTGAACATCGCCCAGACCATCATGCAAGCCAAATTTGCATCCAATGACTCAATCTACATTTCTCGTTACCTTCAAAAAGTTGCCAACATTATCAAAGACCCCTCCCATTCCAGTTATAATCTCTTCCAACCTCTTCCATCAGGCAAAAGATACAAAACCTTAAACACACATTCCACATGTTCGAGGACAGCTTCTTCCCGGTTATTAGGCTATTAAATGGACCTCTCATATTTCAAATCTAATGTTGATCTTGCTTATGTAAACCTCCTGTGCAGCCATAACTTTGTATGCCTCATTCTGTTCAGTTACCCTATGATCTGTATATCTTTGTATGTTATGATCTGCCTATACTGCATGCAAAACAATTTTCACTGTACTTTGGTACGTGATAAGTGAATCAAATCAATAGCTACAATGAACTTTCCACTTCTACAGTCACCTGTTTGCCTCCACCTCTTTCTATCTATTTACCCCTACATTTCTGCTAATTTTCCTCTTGCTCTCCAGAAACAGTTCCTTGAGCTGTTATTTCTTTGCTAGAAGTGTGACATTAAATAAACAGGTATTTCATAAGACATCTCAGTCATATTTGTAAATGCAAAGAATTTACCATTTAGTTGAAGTTCAAGCGCCAGTTGTCTACTCAATGATGTTCAATCTATGTTGATTTCCATTTGTTAGTTACAGTAAAATATCTTCGAGAAATGCTGTCCTCTGGTTGTTTCTGATCATTTGGGAAATTGATTTTGTTTTTATTAAAAAATTAATCTCTTCAGGGATCATATCAAATATTTTAAATCTGCTAGCGTAAAAACAATGTGCACATTAGGACTGAATAGTACAACTAGCTCCGATAAATCAGTTTAAACAAAGCCCTGCCAGAATTCTTCACATGCACTTCTAAAATGCTCTAGAATGTGTGATTAGACAGGATATAAAAACCTTGAACAGCTTTTAAAATTTTTTTTATCCATTTTCATACTTTGACCACAGACCATCACTAATCTGCCAACATATAGAATAAATCTGCGACAACTCTCAAGGTGAACCTTTTTAAATAGGATCAGGACAACCACCATATGGCAATCTGACACTATTAGTAATTAATCAGGATTCCCCATTCCCCACAAGGGGATATGCTCCAGATCTGAAAGCCTTTGAGGATGAGCTTAACTGAACTGATGTCGCATTACTTTTACAATATTTTTGTTCACTCAGCTCTTAAAGCTGTTATTTTCAAAGGACTGCATTTTAAAATTGGAATAGGTTTAAGATTGAAATCAAAATCAACATGTCACTTTAAGATAATAAATCAGTCTAAAGGGAATCACCTAGTGTTTTAAATGCTAACTTTCAAGTTGTTATTTCAGTAGAAACCTCCTATTGAAGTTTATCCAAAACTGAAACCAGTGTTTGAAAATCAAATTCATCCTCTAGGCAGTAACCATTTCTGACTCTAGATGTACTCAACTACTACTCTGAAATGTTCTCACAAGCCTCTCAATGTCAAACTGCTATTAAAAAATTTTTTAAAAAATTAAAAAAAAGACATATCACTCAGGCATAGAATTTAAAATGCACACTGAGTTAACCTTGCAAAGTCTTCAACAAAATATGTATGAGCTATTCCATAAATTAGTTAAGAGTAACCCATAGTCATTTTCTTGACCCTATCTTCTTGCTGATGTCTGAAACTCTGCTACCATGATTATGTTCTGCACTGCCACCAGAGCAGATGGTCCAAAGGTTGGCTCAGCAGCAACAATATCCACACACACACACACACACACACACACACACACACACACAAAATGCTACAGCATTTTTTTGTTGGGGGCGGTAGGGAAAGAGATGGGCATGTGATTATTCAGCCCGCTACATCTGCACAAGCTGTCCAAATGAGCATCAGGGCAAAGAGCCATTCTCCAGCCTTTCCCTATACTCTTGGGCATTAGATGTTGATTTTAAATTAAAAAAAAAAAAAAAAAATCGCAGTCTTGAATGCTTCAATTGACCTGACCTGACCTGAACCACTCGTGTGGGAAAGTTTCTCCTCACCTTCCATTTGTTTGCTTTGCAAATCATTAAATCTATGTCTTCTCATTCTCACTCCTTTTATAAAGCAGGAAGTTTCTCTCTATTTACTCTACCCAGTCTCAATTCCTAAAATTTGTAAATCCCTTCTGCACACCCTCCAATGCACTCATATCCACCCTATTGCATAGTGCCCAGAACTATACATAATACTCCAGAGCTCTAACAAGGGTCCTAACATGTTCATCATAATCTAGCTGCTCTTGCACTCTAGGTCATTTTATGAAGCCCAGGAACAGAATTAACTTGCTTTATCAGCTATTCTCTCCACCTACCCTGCCACCTTTAAATGACGTGTGCACTTTCACTCCAGGCCCCTCTGCTCTGGCACTTCTTTAGAATTGTACCCCTTTGTTATATTGTCTGTCCATGTTCTTCCTATCACTTCTCATTTGTCTCCATTGAGCTTCTTCCGCCACCTAGACACGTTGTATCAATGTGCAGGTAAGTCTTTTTAAAATTCTGCACTGTCTTCCTACACTGACATCCTCTCAGTTTGCAATGCCGCTAAGGGTTCTGGGGCACGGTGGCACCGCCCTTATCTCTCGTCTAAGAGATCTGGGATCATGCCACACCAATAAGATCATAAGAAACATTTCTTTTTTACTGGCATATGGCCTACGGCATCCAGGAAGCTCTGGATTTGTTTATTCTACCTTTCTCATTTGAGGGAATATACCTTGACTGTACCCAAACCATCTCTTGCTTGAAGGCTCAGTTACAGTTGTTCCCAATCTTGTCTATCCTCCCCAGCTCGATTCTTGACCACTGTAGTTAGTTCTCCAACAATTGATTTTTCTTGCTGTGGAATGAGGATAGTCATTCCTCACCATCATCCTAAAGCTGATGATAGACTAATCACTGTCTCTTCAATTTCACCCCATTGACACTGTATTCACGTGGCACACCTAAATCTCCAAGAACCAGGTCCATTGGTGCATCATTTTTTGATGGAGTACACACATTGCTGTAGGAAATTCTCCTGAATAAAAGTCTAGGAACACTTGCCTCTCGCTGACCCTTACACTACCACCATCCCAATCTATATAGATGTAATAGAAGCCCCCCACTATAACTACTCTACTTTAATTTCCCTTCTCATTTGTTCCTCCACATCCTTCCCACATTGCCCTGCCAACTTGTTCCTCTACATACTTCCCACCTGATGTTACACTGAAAACTATGCTCCATGTCTAGTTGTGACTCTACTCAAGCTGCTGCAGTACAACATTGTCTCCTACATGGCAACATGGAAAATTGTCTGTCCTATACCCTATTTGCAAAAAGCAGAACAACTCAAATCAGATTAGCCGCCTCCTCAGTTAAAGCGATACATAGGATCAGTGCAGTCAAGCATTCTTCAAGCAACAATAACCAGCTACCAAGGCTACTCAGTTGCTGACCTCCCTACAGCCTTGATCCAAATATAGGCAAAAGAGCTGAACTCCAGGAGTGCAGTGAGATTAAATGCCATTGACATCAACATAGCACTGTTCAGGTGAGACACCAAGCTCTAGCAAAACTATGGGAATTAGGGTAAACTCTCTGCTGGTTGTAGTCCTATGTAGCACAAAAATAGTTCTGGTTGTTGGAAGTCAATCATCTCCCTCAAGCTAGTCACTCACCCCCCACCCCACCCAAGGATCTTCAGCTACTTCAACGACTAACCACCTTAAACAAAGGAGAGGGGGTGTTTGCTGATGACTGCATAACGTTCAGCACCATGCACAACTCCTTAATACTGAAGTGTTCTGTGTTATTATACAAGACCAGAAAACATCCAGGCTTACACGGATGCATTACACAGATATTACTTGTCAATGGTTACTGCCTTGCACTTAAAGATTTTAACTGTTTCCTCTCAATATTAATTGGCAGTACTAAGTCTATCATCAAGGTTTTGGGTGTTACCATTGAACAGAATCTAAATTGGACCAGCTATATAAATAACATGATAATAAGAGCAGGTCAGAGGCCATGAATTCTGTGGTGAGCAATTCGTTTCCTGACTCCCCACAGCCTGTCCACCATCTGTAAGGCACAAGACAGCAATATGAAGGAATACACTCCACTTGCCTGGATAAGTGAAGTTTCAATAACACAAGCAGCTCAAAGCACTGCAGATGATTTCCCCAGACCCTGACCTAAAATGGGAGAGCACTACTGCACAATCCTCTCAAAATTAGCACTGCAATTGCGATCCACAAATTAGTTGCATAACTTCGCAAGTGGCTAGATTGCCAGAATACTCCAAAGTATTCACTCAACTGACACCATTCACATCACCTTCAACAGTCAATCCCTCCATCACTGATGCATAGGGAAAATGTGCACCATCTACAAAAACGCACCAGAGAAATTAAAAGGCTCCTTCAACAGTACCTTCCAGACCTGTGATTTCTACTACCTACGACAAGGGCAGCAGATACACTGGAACATCATCTGCAAGAACCTCTCCAAACCACAGACTATTTTGACTTGGAACTTAACTGCAGATGCTGGAAATCAAACAAAAATAGACAGTTCTGGAGAAACGCCACAGGTCCGGCAGCGTTGGTGGAGAGAAAGCAGAGTAAAGGCTTCAGATCCAGCGACTTCTCCTCAGAACCAAAGATTAGGTCAAAATTTAGGAACTGCCTTCTTAAAAGCCTGTGCTTGTGCCTACATCACAGACTGCAACAGGTCAGGAACATAACTCAGCATCACCTTCTCAAACACTATTTAGGATAAGCAATAAATGCTGGCCTGGTAAGTGGCACCTGCGTCTCCCAAATAAATAGAAAAAGTTTCAAAGAGAGCACTTTGTAAGTGCAGTCACTGTTGTAACATAAGAAATGCAACAGTCAATTGCCCCAAAGCAAGATTCCATAAACAGTGATGGGACAATGACTAGATGATTTGTTTTTGGTGTTGACTGAAGAGATAAATATTAACCAGGGCGCTAGAGAAAACTCACTGCTCATTACAACACCATGGAATCTTTAAGGTTAAGAGACAGGTTGGGCCTTCGTTTAATCTCATCTGAAAGATAGGATTTCTGACTCTGCAGCCCTGGAATGCCAGCCTACATTTTTGTGCTCTAATCTCTGAAGTGCAGCATGAATTTAACCTATTGGGTCAGGCTAGTGTGTCACCAACTGAGTCTCAACTGACAGTGGCTGGAAACTCTCGGCTTGGATCTGTTTTGCCCCAGACCCTGGTCTAAATGGGTGAGCACGACAAAATGCTCTCAAAGTAAGTGCTGCAAGTGCCATCCACAAATTAGTTGTATAGTTTGAGAAACGGCTAGATTGCAGAGATAGGCCAAAATCTGAAGCCTACATATAGTTACGAACAAAGCCAGCAGGAGGAACTCAAGTTTCTGGAGAGTGGTTAGTGTATAGAATTAGCTATCAAATAATGTTTGAAGTAATCAACAATGCTTTGAAAGGAAAGTCAGCTTAAATTATTAAAAAAAAACCAAAAACATCGTATAGCCTGAAAGATGAACAATTATAAATTAAGGTTTCAGCAGTGTGGTGATCTGGAAAAACACTTAACATGCTTCACAAATGATGTAATGTATACAGCTTTATGCCACAACCTTAAGATTGCTGCCGA
>NC_063357.1:10409312-10461811 GCF_021869965.1 Rhincodon typus | reverse complement strand
CTGCTTTATCAATAACCTTCTCTCCATCGGAAGGTCAGAAGTGAGCATATCTACTGATTGTGTGCAAATGTTCAGCACCATATGAGATGCTTCAGATACTGAAGCAGTCCATGTTCAAATGCAACAAGATCTGGACAGTATCCAGGCTTGGCCTGATAAGTGGCAAGTAACATTCATGTCACACAAATGCCAGTCAGTGATTATGTCCAATAAAAGACAATCTAAACACTGGCCATTGACATTCAATGGTGTTACCATGACTGACTTCCCCACTACCAACATCCTGGGAGCTACCATTGACCAGAAACTCAACTGGGCTTAACAGGTAAGCACAGTGGCAACAAGAACAGATCAGAGACTAGGAATACTGTGATGTGTAATTTACCTCCTGACTATCATCTACAAGGCACAAGTCAGGTGTGTGATAGAATACTCCTCTATTGCCTAGATGGGTGCAGGTCCAACAATACTCCAGCTTGACACCATCCAGGACAAAGCATCCTGCTTGATTGGCACCACATCCAGTCTGTCCATCATTGATGCTCCGTAGTGGAAGTGTGTGCTACCTACAAGATGTACTGCAGAAATTCACCAAAGATCCTTCGACAGCAGCTTCCAAACTCATGACCACTTCCACTTAGAATGACAAGGGCAGTAGATACATGGAAGCACCACGATCTGCAAGTTGCCCTCCAAGCCATTCGCCATCTTGACTTGAAAGTATATCACTGTTCCTTCATTGTCATTGTGTCAAATTGGAATTCCCTCCCTAATGGCGTTGTGGGTCAGCTCGCTACATGTGGACTGCAGTGGTTCAAAAAGGCAGTTCACGCTACCACCTCAAGGGCAACTAGAGATGGCGATAAATTCTGGCCAGTCAGCGGCACCCAGGTCCCAAGAGTGAATAATACATATACCTATACCTATCGCTATACCTTGTTGGTAGTAAGTAATGCTTTGTTCCCTTGTCCATCTTTGAATTTGTACAATCTACATAATTTTGAGTGCTTTTTTTTTTCATTAGATGTTGATTCTAATAGTCTGTCCAGTTCCGTCTCAAACCAATTGAGTGTCTTATCAAGCCATTTCAGAAAGCAGCTATATCAACCACTTTGCATTAGTATGGTGTTTCACATAGCCAGTCTGAGTAATGATGGCAGATTTCCTTTCTTAAATGGCAGTGAATCAATTTGAATTTAAAACAATCTGGAATTCAATTTTGGGGTCAATTGGCAATTTCTAGTAAATGAAACCTGGTCGTTGTCCTGTTAAATGTATTTGTAATGTTTTGATTTTTTCAATGCAAGTAAAACCTTTTAATGATCATATTTTCGTGTCTGATACAGCTAGTTGTTTATTGCAATTATCAGCATTAAAAAAGTGCATTAAAACCTTGGAGCAAATATGGAATAAATAATGGAATTGTCATTATGCAACAGCAGTGACTTTGCTTATGTGGATTATCTGGAATATTTGAAGACAGCCCAAATTACTGCAGCAGATAAATATCACTAGCTCAGCCAAGTTCCATCCAGTGAGCTTTAGTAATTGTTGTGTGCTCTCTTAATACTATTCTGGTCATTGTAGTATGACATATCATTTAGTAAAATGTACTCAGTAGTGCTACCACTTTATTCTTTGAGTTAGTGATCATTGTAAAACTAGTACAAACTCTAAGGACTATATGACACAGTTGGCAGTTTGTACTTATTCTGTCAAATAAGATTCTGAAAATGGGATGAAGGTGATGAAAAAATAACACTTTGGAGGGTTTACATTCATCTCTGCTTGTCAATACAGTGGTGTTAATAACTTTATAGTGTGATTAAGAAAGATGGTTCTGTGCCTTCAAGGTAATTTATAAAATTCATATTTTCCAATGCAGGTCAGTAACGGATCCTAGGGATGGAAAGAGAGTTGCACTCAAAAAGATGCCCAACGTCTTCCAGAATCTAGTTTCCTGCAAGAGGGTCTTCCGTGAGCTGAAGATGCTTTGCTTTTTCAAACATGATAATGTAAGTAAATTTAAAATGTGAAAACAAATGGCGTGGAAAAACAGTTATGAAAACTTATTCCATGCATTGGGTTAATACGTTCAGAAGCACATAAGTAACGAACTTCTTTCGTAGTTCAATCATTCCAAAATGGATATCAAATATGCATTGAATTTAAAAAAGAACTGGGGATATGTTCTTTTATTTTCTACCCTTTTTTAATGAAGATACATTGGCAGTCAACGATGCATGCATTGATTCTTGTTTATAGCTAAATAAACTGTTTCTAATTGCAGCCAGGGAAGTTCTATTAATTCTGTGCATTTCCTTTTGGAATTTTTGTTTTTATTTTAACCCATAGACTAGGTTTTAAACAGCTAAAGGATCATTATAATTTATCTTCAGCTGACAATTCATTTGTTTTTATTGCCGATGTGTCCAGGTTTATCGTGTGGCCATAAATTTAAAAAAACTAAAATGCTAGAAATAGTCAAGACTGGCAGCATTTGTGGAAAGAAACTGTTATCTTGCTGGTCGATGACGTATCAGTGTCGTTAAGTTTGTTTTGTATGGTATTGATGCTTTTAAATTAAATTAATCAAAATTAAACAGTCACTTTTTTGATTCTAGGTACAATGTCTGATTACATGAGATTGCTCTGCATTCAATGAATGAGGATCCCTAACTCCTCATTGAACTTATATGAAAACCATTTTGTCTTCTAGCACCTGTTAACTTTTGTGGTCTGAGAGAAATACAAAAGCGAAGGACTTGTGATTGGATTTTTGTTGAAAGCGAGTGGCAGAAGTCAGTCTTTGAGAACGTTGAAAGTGAAAGTTGTTGAAATCAACCAAAATCAAGTTTGTTGCATTAATGTTCCTTTATTTATTTGCTCTCTGGTTGGAGTTACTAGTGAGGATGCATTTTTACGTTTTCTTGGTTACTCTGGAAAGATAATGGACGTTTCCTTGAGCATTTGTTGGTGATTATGTTTATAGAGGACAGCATATTGGGTGGAATGTCCTAGGAATTTCAGTCAACATCAAAGGAGGAACAGATGTTTGAACCTGGTGTTCCCACAGCATTGCCGCTGTTGCCATTCATTGGTGAAGGTCATAGGGATAAGAGGTGCCATCGATTCGTGAGATGCTGAAATGTAGCTTGTAGATTATGTATAATGCAGCCAGGGGTAATGTATCATAGCCAGTAATAGTGATTCCAGTCATATAAATTCATCTGTCATGGATGTTAACCTTATAAGTATTGTACTTGTGTAGGAAATAGAAACTTACTAAGGGGAGGTTGAGGCAACCATGGCTGATGAGGGAAGTCAGACAGTATAAAAGCAAAAGAAAATGTATACAATGTGGTGAAGATTAGTGGGAAGCCTTTTAAAACCAGCAGAGGACAAGTGAAAAAGCAATAAGGATAGAGAAGATGAAATAGCTGCTAATATAAAAGAAGATTGCAAGAGTTCTGTTAAGATGTATAAAAGGCAAGGGTGCGTGTTGAACTGCTGGAAAATGTGGCTGAAGAAGTAGTAAAGGGAACAAAAATGGTGGAACTGAATAGGTATTTTGCGTCCATTTTCACAGTGGAAAGCAGCAGCATCCTTTAATAACAGACGTTCAAATGAGTCAGGGTAGAAGTGAGTGTAGTGGCCATCACTAAGGAGAAAGTGCTGTGGAAACAGAAATGTCTGAAGGCGCAGAAGTCATTTGGACCAGATGATCTACACCCTAGAGTTTTGAAGGAGATAGCTGAGGAGATCTTAGAGGCACTGGTGATGATCTTTCAGGAATCACTGGAATTGGGGAGTGTTCCAGAGGACTGGAAAATGGCTAATCCACCACCCTTGTATAAGAAGGGAGGGAGAAGACAGGAAACCGTCAGCTGGTTAGCCTGACCTCAGTCGTTGGTAAGATTTTAGAGTTCAGTGTTAAGGATGCGATTACAGAGTACTTGGAAGTGCAAAGTAAAATAAGGCTGAGCCAGCGCAGCTGCTTCACGGTGCGAATGGTCTAATTCAGCTCATATATCTTAACTATTTATGCTCCTGCCTCCATTTGATTTGGCTATCTTTTCCTTTTCACATGCCTACATTCTGATTCCCTTTTGTTATGAGTTTCTCAATTCCGAATTGTTTACTCCCCTTAGGCTTACTGCTACTTCTGTGGTGTCTTAATGTATCCCACCTCCTTTGATCTAATGCAGTTGTTAACCATCATTGATTCACCTTTCCCATCAGGTGTTTGTGCCAAAAAAGAATGTATATCTGTTGTAGACTATAAAGTAGTTCTTTGCATACGGGCTGTTTCCTGTCAACCTTCAAATCTTTGTATTTTCTTAACCCACCATAACCAACTTTCCATTCATAGATTTATATTTTCTCTTGTTTAGCTTTAGACCCTTCAGAATGAATTGATCACATTCAAACCTTAGGTGAAGTTCTATCAAATTATCATCAAACTCACTCAAGGGCTCATTACATAATACTACGTCTGAAGTGGCCCAATCCTTGATTTGTTCTTGAGCATACTTTACAGTGTAAATAATCATAAGTTAAATGCACGTTCAGACCTGATCAGATTTTTACAAAGGTATTGATAATTAAAAATCTACACTCACTTAACTCCAATGTACTCACATTGAAAATTGCACTCTGCTTCCCAAAATTGGGTTCCATACCCTTGGATTGAGGAAAAGCTTCAGCAAGGTTTCATGTTCTTAATTTATGAGAGCTCCTGTGGGCTGAGTTTTCATCTGTTCACTGTTTTTGACAAGAATAGAGAAGCAGTGAAATCAAAATGGCTTAAAATGACTTTACATGATTTTGTTCCTGATATCCATACCTGAAAACAGGCAGGTAAGTTCCAACTGGAAATAAGCATGTGCTTTGTTAATATGAAATCTCGGAATGATGTTTGAAGGACCCTGATGCCATTCCGAGTTCCTTTAGGTAATGCAAGAGCCTGTCAAGTGGAAGACTGTAGCAGGAATTATTGACAGTTTTAAGTTATTTGTGTCATACTGAAAGCATTAATATAAGTTTATTTGATATTTGTAGGGCAACCACCTATTAACTTGATCTGGTCCATTAGTCGCAAGGACTTTAAGCTGGTAAATGGTGGGGAGGACTCAAAAGTTGATTCAGTTCAAAATCCAATAACAGATCAGAATAAAGAAACAGTCATCTCTCATACTTAGGTACGGTGGGTAATGGCAAAACTATAAGAAGTGCATTGATTAGACCAGAAGAGAGTAATAATAAACAGATGACTAAAGCATCAGTGCTAAGGGACAAGGCAGAGTAGAATGTATGGCCCAAATAAAAGTTGAACATACAAATGCATGGAGTATAAAGAATAAATTAACTGAGCTGCAGGTACACATTCAACTAGCTTATGATATAGTAGTCATTACTAAGACATGGCTGCACAATGGTCAAGACTGAGAACAAAATTACTGTATACCAGGTTATAAAACTTACAGGACAGATAGGAAAAATGGCAGAGGATGTGATGTAGCATTACTAGTTAGAAACAAAATGACTTCAATGGTGGCAGAGGATATAATGAGGGGAAAGCATTCAGTGGAGAACATATGAGTGGAACTGAGAAACAGTAAAGGATCTAAAACCTAATGGGTGTTGTGAATAGACACCCGGTAGTAGCTCTGAAGTGCTAGATTGTATACATGCAGAAATTAGGCAGGTTTGTAGCAAAGCCAGAATCGTATCAAAGGGGGATTTTAACTTAGATTAGGAGAGGCAGACAAGAACCTGTTGTGAAGGTAGTGAATTTCTGCAAGTGTGTCCAAGATAGTTTCCTACAGCAGTATATCCTGGATGCAACAAGGGAGCAAGCAGTATTGGATTTAGTAATGGATAATGAGCCAGATTTAATTAGTAACCAAATTGTGCATGGGTGCTTACCAAATAGTGATCATTAATGATCAAGTTCAATGTAGTGTTTGAAAGTGGAATACATTAATTAGCCACTACAGTTTAGGTAATTTAGGTAAGGCTGACTTTTTAATGAGATGAGACAGACTGTTTACAGTAAACTGGAAAATCTGCTAATGGGTAAAACAACAGTGGGAGATGCATGAGGCAACATTTAATCCAAAACACAAACCAGTTTGGACTCGTGTGCAGTGGTATGGTCCCTACTTCTGAGCTAGGAGGCCCAGGTTCAAGATCCATCTGCTCCAGAAGTGTGTAATAACATCTCTGAACATGTTAATTAGAAAATATCTATAGCTTCGAAAAGGAAAAGCTCCACTGCACATTAAAAAAAGACAACTTGAGATGAGGGACAAGATAAAACTAAAAGAAAGGGCTTACAAAAATGCAGAAAACCGCACAGACTCTGTTGAATGGGTAAAATGCAAAGACCAGCAATGGGATACAAAGCAGTTTAAAGAGCTACTGAAGGGGATTTTTGAAAGGAAACTTGCAAGGGATACCAAAATCCATTTAAAAAGTTTCTAGTTACATAGGAGAAAGCGGGTGGTCAGGAGTAATGTTGGCCTACTAAAGACTGAAAGTGGAGGTGTTGTCAATGACTATGGGAAGATGATAGACGTTTTGAATAATTACTTTGTCTCAGTATTTGCTGCAGAAAAGGAGGATACCTTACTGGAAGCCCTGAGGAAATTAATCGTGGACAAAAGACTGAATATAATTAACATACGTAAAACATTAATTCCATTAATTTCCTCTTTATCAATGTTACAAATCCTGGATGCGATGGTTTCTATCAAGGATGTTGAAGGAAGTGGAGAGCACATTTTAGACATCCTAACAATAATCTGAGTTCCCAAGATATCGGAATTGCCCCTCTGCATTGGAAAATTACACCGGTCACTCCACTTTTTAAGACGGGGAATTGCAGACCTGTTAACGTAACATCAATGATGGAGAAATCATTGGCATCTAGCCAAGGATAGGGTAACTGAACAGCTTGAAAGTTTTCAGTTGATCAGGATGAACCAGCATGGATTCATGACTGGTAGATCATGCCTGACAAACATCTTTGAATTTTTTTGAAGGTGTGACTAAGGTAGTGGTCAGGGAATTTGTATGGATTTTGTTTATATGGATTTCCAGAATGCATTTAATAAACTTCCACATAAGTGTATTAATCAAGGTAGAAGCCCATGGAATTGAGGGCAGATGTACTGACATGGCTGGGCAATTTGTTGAGCAGCAGGCAACAAAAAGTAGGGTAGATACTCAAATTGACAGGATGTGACCAGTGGTGTCCTACAGGATCCATGTTAAGGCCTCGGTTATCCTCAATTTAAAAACTTGGATGGTGGCATAGAAAGTCATCACTAAATTTGCTGGTGACACAAAATTAGACGGCATTGTAGATGTAGATGAAAGCATTACGTTGCAAAGCGATATTGGTAGACTAGGTGAAAGCAAGTATGAGGTTATCCATTTTGGACTGAAAAAGATGGTATGAAGGTAAATACAGTGGGTGTCTGAAGAGACATTGGGGTTCAGGTGCGTAGGTCTTTAAAATGCCATCAGGTAGTGTAGGTAATAATCAAGAAAGGTAATGGAATGCTGGCTTTTACATCTAGAGGACTGGAGTACAAGGATTCAGAAGTTATGTTGCAGTTACAGAAGCCTGGTTAGGACCCCCCCCCCCCCCCGAAGTACAGTCAACGGATCTGGGCACCGCACTATAAGAACAATATAATGGGCTTGGAGGAAACACGATGTAGGTTTACATGAATGATACCTGGACTTGGATTAAGTTATAATGGGAGATTGTACAAATTTGTCTTTTTTTTTTCTCTAGAATTTAGAAGGTTGTGGGGTGATCCGATCGAAGACTTCAAGATTCTCAGACCTTTGTGAATAGAGGTTGGGACATCATGTTGAAGTTGTACAGGATGTTGGTGAGGTATCTTCTGGAGTACTGTGCACAGTTCTGGTTGCCCTGTTATAGGAGCAATATTAAACTGGAGAGGGTTCAGAAGAGATTTACCAGGATGTTTCTGGGAATGGAGAGTTTGAGATATAAAAATAGGCTGGAAAGGCTGGGACTTTTTTCACTGAAGCATAGGAGGGGTGACCTTTTATTGAGGCTTATATAATCATGAGGGGAAAAGATAAGGTGGCTGATGTGGGTCTTCTCCCTAGGGTGGGGTGAGTTCAGAATTGGGGGGTCATATTTTGAAGATGAGAGGAAAAAGATTTAAAAAGGACATGAGGGGCAACTTTTTTACACCGTACTTTGTGTGTGGAGTGAACTACCAAACAGAAGGATTTGTTTCCATACTTATGACTCTACGATTCCGTTAACTGGAAAAGACAGAGTAGATAATAAACTATTTCCACTGGGGATTCCAGAACTAGGGGGCCCTATAAAAATTACCACCAAGAGATGTTAGGAAGCATTTCTGCGCAGATTGGTAGATGGCTGGAAATCACTTGTGCAAATGGCAACAGATGTTGGATCAGTTGTTTGTTTTAAATCAGAGAGAAACTGTTATTAGCAAAGTTAAGGGACATGGGCCAAAGGCAGTTGTATGGAATTAAGCCACAGATCAGCTGTGTTGGTGTCAACACACCAGGTTATAGTCCAACAGGTTTATTTGAAATCACAAGCTCTTGGAGTGCTCTTCCTTTGTCAGGTGAAGTCAGGCGAAGCAGTGCTCCGAAAGTTTGTGATTTCAAATAAACCTGTTGGACTATAACCTAGTGTCGTGTGATTTCTGATTTTGTCCATCCCAGTCCAATACTGGGACTTCCACATCATTGAATGGTGGAACAGGACTGAGTGGCCTACTTCTGTTCCCATAATTTCCCATCAACTTCCCCCACCCTTAATTGTTGAGATGCCTTCAGTTCCCCATAAGTATTAAATTAAGACCCGAACATGAACGTGACCTTTATCAGTTTCTTTTCCCATCACAATTGATCTGTTCAACCTTGCCAACTGAGCACCGCATAAAAGAAAATTAGAGTCCCATGTGTAATATTCAGCGAACACAACACAAGGCTCAACTGTGGTGCTCCTGTAGGTCAGTACTTTGCCTGTTATGAAGAGGCTTTTGACAAAAGCCACAGTTAAAATGCTGGAGGATTGCTAGTGCCTATGGAAACTGGGGTCAGCATTTTTTTTGTTTTTTGAGATTTTCTCGGCTGCTTTCTGATTTTTGGAATGTATCTTTTGGCTTTTAAAGGCTCTCATTTTCATTCTCTCAAACTCATTTAATGGGTGAGGTCGACATGTAACAATATCTTGCGCAGAAGCAGAATTCATCAATATCTTCTTCAATTATCAATTCTTGATTAAATTCAAAGCCACAACGCCCACCTCACTTTCTTCTATGTAAATTGACATAGACAACGGGCATACATGAACAAAATTCTTTCAAAATTACAGACTCAATTCTGCACAAAAACCAATCATCTTAAACAAACCTTCCATAGATAAAGGAACTTACAACTAATATGTTTCCATTGCATATACCACCAACCTGTTAGTTGTTACATTCCCTTGACTGTTTTAATTGTTAGGTTCATGTTAATTTCTTCACTCTAGATACCTGGCCTAGCCTGTCTAGTTGTAAAATATATTGTAATTTGACTTTAACCTTTCATGAGTATAATGCCCCAGATTTTGCAGTCAAGAGTAGTACTACTTACACCGTTACACTGTCTATTTTAGACTTTCTATATGTTTTTGCTCTGTTTTTTGCATAGATTAGACAACCAAAGCAGTGCATTGCCCTGTAAGGGAAACCTTAATCCATTTGAACAGTCTATATAACTGTATCTCAGCCAGTTAGAGTTAAGGATTTGTGCTGATACTTGCAGAATCTGAACCAGGAGGCGCAAGTTTAAATAGTTAATTCAATGTCAGATCATGTGTAAAGTGATACCAAGATGGTAGGGAAAGAGAAGTGCAGAATTGTTTGATTTTTTTTTTAATTTAAAAGCGTTATGATCCAGGCTTATGTCAAATGAGATCCCAGAATGAAGCCTGGCTTGATAGATCCTATATTTCTGTAGTTGGTTACTCGCTGAAATGTATGTCCTTTGACAACAAGACAAAATAACGTGCAAAAAGAAACAAAGCTATATGTAAAAAGACCGTTAAATCTTAAAACAAACACATAGACAAGATTTCCACTTGTTTCCAAATATTGTCCATTTCAGACACTGAAATATCACATTCATCTTTGCTTTTTAAATCTTTCTTCACTGACATTTCTAGTTTCTCTCCCTTGGGGTTGCTGAGATATCTTTAAATGATTCCCTTGAATCTGTTAGCACAAACTTTTCTTAATGGAGGATTTCTATCCAAACTCTCCTGGCTTTGAAGCTTTACAGGTTATAAATCATTTATGATGAAGTGACTGGCTCCCCTGAACTGAACTGGAAAATTTCTTGGTTTTCCTTCTTGGAGAAACTAGTCTACATTCAGAACTAAAATGAGTTCTTCTGACTAAAACTTTGAACTTTCTATTCTGAAGTCAAATCTGAATTAATTGTTTTAATATGTTTATCTGATTTTTTTCCAGAAAAAACAGATAAACAATCTAAACATTTTATCAATTTAACACCACAGGGGTTCTCCCAGGCTTTGACTGCAAATCTGTGCCGCTTAGAAATAATGTATGTAAGTCTGTCCAAATGACTCTGATGTTTTGCAAAAAAATTGCCTTCAAAATCCGACTAGAATCCATTTGCCTCTATTTTAAAACCAAAACCCAAAGAATTTTAAAAATACATATTTGTACAGGTATGCATTGTACATATTTTGCAGTATTTTCTAAAATTTTCAATAATTAAAAGCTAGAGGACTGCAATTCCAAATTTGTTGATTTTCAGTATTGGATAAGTTGACCAATAATTAGGACTTACAAAATTACTTTCACCTGGAATGACTAATCTTTAAATATTTTTGGAAAGTTTAGGGTATCAATCATGTAAATCCTGCAGCTTTTCCTTTTGTATTTTGACCTGGTGTGTCTTAGTCTACTATAACAAAGCTTCTGGAGGAAGGAGGCAAGCCTTAACGGTCTCTTCCTGATTTATTTATTAACTACGTATGTGCATTTGTCAAAAGCTGCTGTGTCTTTCTCTAGGTGGCAAGCACTGATAACTCCTATTCGTAATTACAAAATCTAGGCCAATGTCTATTGGTTAATCAGTTTCAGCATAGGGAACAAGTATTTGTTGCAGTTGTATTTGTGAATTGCATGGGAAAATGTTCTGACACTGAAATACATCCAAGTTTTTTTTTAAAAAATGAGTTTCAAATCCTAGCCTATATAAAAACTGTGCAATTATTTAATGTTAAATTATAAATCTGAATTGTTGAAACATATCTACCAAATTTTATAAACTTTTCGTAGATGTCATTGCATGCCTTTTTTATGGGTTAAAAACTTTTGGAAGATGCAAAGAGCATTTAGAACTCCAGCTGTTAACAATAAAATGACTAGCATTTGCAGATTGTCACAGCCTGGTGATCTTTAGTTCAAGGATGTAACATGTTAATCTTGTATTGTTAAAATAAGTGTTTCAGTTATCATTGTAATAATAGGCAACATCACAAGTTTTAAGCTTGGAAATGCAGAATTGAAAGCCTTTTTTTAAAAGCTGTTTTCAAAAAAAGGAATTTACTTTGTGCTTTTAAGTTGTTATTTATATAAAGGCTTTGAAAGTAGCTAAAAGTAATTCTCAGATTATGAACTCAGTTTTTAGATGTTTTTAAACATTTTAATTTCAACAGTACTGATGGCACCGGAAAGCAGGTCATCAAATACCACCCAGAGGAGATGTCTGAAACAGCTGTGACATATGGCTGAGATGTAGAACTGATCTTTGTGCCACAATATGCTGAATATAATTTAGCCTTGATCGTTTATTTGCATTTTTAGTTTTTGTTCTCTGTCTCTATAGCAGTAGTTTGATGTAAAGCAATTATTATAAAGTCCTAACTCAGAAAATTTATCTCAATATTGCTTAGCCAAGTGAGAATTTTATAGGATATTCAAATTATTGGATAATGTCATATAGACTGATGTCTGATAGCAACTGATTTGAGGTTGCCCAGTCTCTTGTCTCTAGTAGTTAAGTGCTTTAAAAAAATCTCTAGTCTTGGTCTGAATCAGGCCTAACCTTAAGAACTGAAACGAAAATATGAAACTCCTACTTTTGGTACTTTCAAATAAGAATGATGCAATGGCAATAGTAAGTTTCCTTTGGATCCAATTTGAAAATGGGTTTTAAAAAAAAATTCCTAACTTCTGTTCTGACAGTTGTGATTAACATGTTCTATTGTAATCACAACCTGACACTTGAGTGATTGAAACATTTGGTACTTACGTGCTGCCTTGGTACTGGATGAAAGTTTTTAATAGATTTTTGCAAAAATGATTTTTTGCACACCAGGATTGACCACTGAAGTGCTTTCCTCTCCCTGTTGTGACCAGTCCAGAGGCCGTTACTATCCATATAAATTCCATACTGATGAACCTTCCAAGGTTTGAGTATTATATTGTTATGCCATGATTTATTTGAATGTAACCAAATTATTCTATATTAAGATTGCCAAATTTAAAAGTGAAGCTTGAGATTTGTAAGCTTTTTTGACATGACTTAGCATCTGTCCTGCTTAACTGTTTATAAATAGATCTATCAAGTTTGTTACCACCTATAATTTCAGCATCTATAAGACCATTTATTTTCTCTTTTTATTCAATTGTTGAGATACAGTCAGTTTGCCAGAAGTATTAAAACAAGACCCAAAGTGAGTGATCTTTATTATTTACTGTTGCCATCACAATTGGTCTGTTTGTCCTATTAAATCTGCACCACAAAAGAAAACTGAAGTCCAATGTGTAGTATACAGTGAACACAACACTGGGTTCAGTTGTGGTGCCCCTCTAGGTCAGTACTTTATCTCCTATGGAGAGTCTGTTGACTAAAATCGCTAATTGGAAAACTCTGGGGGGCTGCTAGTACCTATATAATCTAGGGTCAGAATATTTTTTTCTTGAGACTTTCTCAGGCTACTTTCTGATTTTTAGGGCATACTATTTGAAAAAGGAGCCTTTAAAAACTACTCTCAAACTTATTTAATAGCTGAGGCTATCATGTCATAATAATATCACTGGTATTTGGACTTGCACAGAAATACAATTCATCAATATCTTCAATTATCAACTCTTGATTAACACAGACACAACACAAACATTAATTTCTGTAATATCACAATAAAATGATATAGACAGCAAACATAAGTTAACAACAAAATTCTTTTCAAAATTACAGACACAATTCTGCACACAAAAAGCTATTATCCTAAATGCACCTTCCATAGACAAAAGGACATTACAGCTAAGTTGTTAACACTAACCTCGTAGTTATTGCTTTCCCTTGATTATTTTAATTCTTTGATTCAATTTAATTTCTTCTCTAGATGTAAGCTTTTAAGAAACTAGCATTTGAACCCAAGTCCTTTAGTCTGTCTAGGTCTAAAATAAAATGTAATTTGACTTTAACCTTTCATGCATTTAATGGCCCAGATTTTGCAATCGGAAGAGCAGAGCCACTTATACACTTATGTTGCCTATCTTAGACTTTCTGTACATTTTTGCTGTTGTCCATTTAATGAACACTAATTTCATTTTCTGTTTTGTTTCAGGTACTCTCTGCGCTTGATATACTCCAACCTCCACACATTGACTACTTTGAGGAAATGTATCCTACCAGTCAAATTTAATATTTGCTAAATTGCTGTAAGTTTTTTTAGATGTTTGTCATTAATATAGTTTGGATTTTATTGGAAAACCTTTCTTGAAAACTAAATAGGTTATCTATTTGTGAACCTTAATATTGCAAAAAGTTTTTCTGATCACTTGCTGATGACTTGTATTGTTTCATAATTATTACAAACAGTGAGAAGAAGCCAAAAGACTTTTGACAAACTAACAATTTATACTTGTGCTGTTTTTTGGTCGGGCAGGGTATCTGGTATATTTTTAACTTTTAACATCCATTCCAATTTGGGAGAGAAGGCTTCGATCACAAAACATGTGGATTAGAACTGCTCAACTCAAGAAAGAGAATTTCTCCCTGGATACGGGTACTTAATATATTTACTCTGGAGCTTAACAAGTACACCTGACCCCTCCGTGTGTACTTTTTCTTCAGATTATCATGGGTGTGTTTTCCCATGTTGATTTTTGCGTGGTGCTGTAACACTTCAATGATTTAACCACTTAAATTTCCACAGTTAAATGGCAGAGTACAAATATATGATCAGCATTGTTTAAAGTAAGTTGAGATCATTCCCTACCAGAATAAATTGTGGAAGATTATAAAAATTAAACTTTGAGAAATGTGAGATGTAAAAGTCAGCTGCAAAACAGATGGCAATTTAAAATGCCAAAGTGCATGATCAGTGAGTTTACGGTATACGTTGATTCTTTTAAAATGGAGTGAAAATGTATGTAACGGTTATAATTAATATCAATGTATTGGCTATATTTCAAGCAATGTCAGTGTGGCAGTCATGCTGCTTATAAATACTTGTGAAGAATGTTTCGGTTCCCTCCCCATTCCGCCCTCTCTGATTACTGAAAATAAAATCATATTCTACAGCACTTTTTTTAAAGGAGGTAGTTGCTCATCTTGTAGTGTAGTCTGTGTAGGGCCAAAACAAACAGTAGAAAGGACAGTCAAAATGAAAAAAGGCAAATACATCAACTGTTAGGGCTCTTGTGGCACTGTGTGATAGTATCCCTACCTCTGGGCCAGAAGGCCTGGGTTCAAGACCAACCTGCTTCAAAATTGGCTGATTTAAAAAAATCTATAAATTGTTGTTTTCCATCAGTATCACTCTGCTGTTGGCAAAGCAGGGAATTTAAATTTATTATGAATATGGAATCATGAAGAGCGCTTATAGTATGCATTGCCTGAACCAAACATCAATTGTGAACCTGTTCCACTCTGCCGAGTGTCAACTGTACCAGCAAAATTGTCAAACAAAATCACAATGAATTTATTTGCAGTCAAAATCCCAAAATGTCAATGCATTCCAGTGTACATGGCAATGGCAAATTAGTCATGTGTTCACTTATCATTATGTAATTTATTATAACAGAGCAAACTTTATTTAAGAGACTTGCAAGTGAAGACCTGAAGTTGGAAACAGGACTTTTTATATATACAAATGCAGCCGTTAACACAGTTTATCCACTCAGCAGTGTTGCATTTCTTGTGATAAAAAGTAATCTAGTTCTATTTACTCACCCAGTTCCCATTCTTTTTATCACCTCTACTTTCATCTACCTATTCAATCTAGTCTTAAATCAAAAGGAAAAACTGAAACACTTGGATGTTTAAGACGGCACTTTCTTGGAAAATCCAACATCATGTGAACTGACATGAAGTAAAACACACTGTCTGAAGCTTACACCTTCCAGAACCAGAGCCAGTTCTGATGAAGTCACTGGACTCAAAGTTGACACTTTCTCCCCACAGATGCTGCCAGATCTGCTGAGTTTCTCTAGCAATTTGTTTTTGTATGGTTTATCAACATTTGACACCTTTTTACATTGAAAATATTCATCATGCTGTGCCTATGTGAATAACAGATACTGCAACTGTTATGATCATTAAAATGTGTGCTTATGAATCACATTTTAAGATGTAACTTAACTTGCTGAGTTACTAATAGGTAGTCAAAACTATTTGTGCTATTTAGAATCGAGCAAGGTTGAAGAGCAGAAGGTAATGGAAGTATTGTTGCAGACCAGGAAATCTGGAATGTGGAGAGGAAATAAGCACTGAAGAAAGGTGGGAATTTAAATCAGCAGTGTTAATGCAATTATGTGGGAAGAGAAATGTTGGGATTCAGTACCAGGGATGACAAATGCAACTGGAAGGTAGTTAAAAATTATAGAAGTGCAATGAAGTAAAGCACATCAATGAGGGAAAATAGCAGAGGCATTTTCGGGTCTAGGGTCTTGTGTACAGAGCTCTTAAGTTTGAAGAGGAAGGCTAAAACATGCTTCTTTGTGTAGCAGTAGGAGAGCACATCTGCTATTCACTTTGTTGTGTCCTTTACTTCAACCTTTTTTTATTTTTTAATGGGATATCTGTCACTAGAAGGCTTATGTTTGTTGCCCATCCTTGTACTTACTGCCCCCCTCCCCAACGTTTCCATGCTGTATGACTCAGTGGTGGACATGCTACCTTTTTGAATTGTTGTTAAATCATTGAATCCTTTAAGGTTGAAAATTTTGGAAACCAGAATTTTAATTTCAGATGATTAAGGTACCTGGGGTAGGTACAGTGAACAAAATCTGCACTAAGTGGTGCTGTACATATTTTTACATTTATTTTCTGAATGCTTAAAATGTTCTAAAGAAGTAGTCCTGTGTGAGCAAAGTACTGCATTTGACTGTTTTATTCATGGGCTGCACAGAACAAATATCTTTCTCTTGAGTACTTTGAACTGAACAAAAGCCAACAAAATGCTGAGCATTGTAGGCTCAGTCCCTTCAGATCACAACTGGAGAAACTGTTAAGCCTGAAATATAACAATAGCTGTATGATATTGCTGCAGAATTCTTGAAAAGAACTTGGCCCCTGTGATTGTGTCTAGCTGACTGAGTTCTACAATAATAAAACAAAGAACTGTGGATGCTGGAGATCTGAAACAAAAACAAATAGCTGGTGAAACTCGGGAGGAAGCATCCGTGGGAAGAAAGCAGATAAAATGTTTTGAGTCCGGTTTCGAGTCTGAAGAGTCAGTGGACTTGAAATGTTAATTCTCCATTCTTCCCACAGGTATTGCCAGACCTGATTTTTGCCAGCGATTTTTGTTTTTGACTCCATTTGTTGCAAGAATCATAAGCTCGGACTCCTGAAGTTGTGTGCATAGCAAAAATTATCATTCCAAAAGTTAAAAGATGTCACGTTGGCAGCCAGCTATCTATATATTTCTCTACTTTGTGTGCTTTAAGATCTTTGTCTTATCCTGCGATGCATATCCGTAGACGTACAGACCATCCTTAATGTTGACCGAGTTGATTTTTGTGAGGAACGCAGCACATGATCAGGTATTGGCACTCATACATACACTGAAAATGGTTTCCAAAAGAACCTGAACACAGATGTAGTGCTACTGGAATTGCTGGAGAGAATCTGCAGGTCTGGCAGCATCTCTGGCAACAAACAGTTAACAATTCAAGTTCGGTGACTTCTTCAGAATTATTGGTAGTTAGGAAAATCTGGTATTTATGCCAAAGGTGAAGGCGTGCACTAGCGAGGGGAAAGATGAGCTGCTAGGAGGAGACAGCCCAGAGAGAGAAAGATGAAAAGGATAGGTAAACTAAGAGATAATGGATAGCAGGCTAGAATAGAAGAAAAGCTGAGTAAGAGATAGTAAGAGCTAAGAATGAGAAACTGGGTTAGCTGTACTGAATGCAACCCGTGTAATGTGCTTGGAGTACCTGGGTGACTGTGCTCAAAGCAACCCTGTGATAACAGGACCAAGTGAGCTACTTGACCTCTCAGCTGTCAATGATTGAAAATTGAGCCACCTTCAGCTGTCCAGAATGTTTTCAACCCTAACCAGGAGAAATGTCAAAAGGTACTTGAGTTCATTTTGGATTTGGGAGAAAGGGCATGGATAAAACTGCTTCATCATGCCTCATTGCTAACCTCATCATTGTTCAACAAATATACACATCAACTGCCAGCAGCCGTGTCTTGTAAGGTCATTCATGCTGGTGACATCTGTTGTGGCTCCCAAGCTCCATTTTTCTGTACCCTGGACCAGATCCTCGATGAATATTTTCAACGTTGACAGATTACTGCAGTACATGGTATCTCATATGCCACTGCTTTTAGAGGTGTTCAATGTAGTCCACCTCTGCAACACCAACAACAAAAAAAAAATTGCACATCTACATGGATGGACAGAGAATAAAGAATGATTTCAACTCAAAGTACTTAAAAGTGATGCTGGATAGGACTTTGTCCTTCTGAGAACATATGAGGGAAAAAAGGTCAAAACCATAAACAACTTAATAACTAAACTTGCTGGATCTATATGGGATGCTGAATTACACCAAACCAGACCTCAGCTTTTGCTCTATTCTGCTCTGCAGCAGCATACTGTGCACCTGACTGACATTGGTTATTACTCATGTCTTGTTGATACTTAGTTGAATATAACAATGTGCATCATAACTAGAATCCTCCACTCAGCACCTCCCCAGCTTTCTGTTCTTGTAAACAGTAAGCTCCCTACATCCTCTGACTGACAAAAACCCATGAGCTGAAACCGTCTGTGCTGCACTTCCCATGCCACTAGGTAATGACCTGTTTAATCCATCTACTGCACTCCTTCCATCTCAACACCCCATTGTAAAACAAGCTGCCAAACTCAATGTGACAAATACCGTCAGTCAAATGGTATGCTTTGAACCACCATGCCTGGAGTGGCACTTTTTAAAAATCTATTCAGGACAAGTTAGGGTCCCTCCACAGCCGACCTCCGTACGAACTCCTTAGGTACTTGTGAAGAGGCACAAACAATAGTGCCTGCACCTTACCAATGAGTGTCCCTGCTGCAGACTAACCACTTTAAATCCAAATATGAAGATGATTGGTTCTGGGATTTTCCATCACTAAGTAAACAAACTTGAGTATTGTTTCTGTTTGTTTGTTTGTATTTGTGAAAGTAGTTTTCTGCTTGTGTAAAACATTACAGCCGAATTTAATTTTGTCTCAGCTGGTTTCAGTCTCAAAGCAACCAATATACTAGTATACAGTTCTCTAAGTGTCAATGCCACAGTTGCTATTCCCTAGTGGCCATCCATTTATGAGCCAAGAGAATGTTATTGGCATGATGTTCGACTTTGGAAGCATCACAGTTGAATTGGTATTTCTATTTACCTGACATGCACATATAACTATCAGGCAGGATCCTGGAGTAGGGACAGTGGTTGATTTTTCTGCAAGACATTCTCCTCACCACAGCTAAGATGTGCTTGGTTGTTGACAGACTAGTTGTCATACTTGCATTTCTGTGTTGTCTGAGGTCAGCTAATTCATCACAAAGCATGACCAATATTCCCCATCAAAATAATCAGTGAGATTTTGTTTTTGATATTTTTAGTCAACCTAGTCAGATATGTTATGACACACCTCTGAAGCAAGTGGGACTTGAACCCACATCTTCTGGCCCAGAGATGGCGACACTATCATTATATCACAGTATTAAATTGGAACTGGCCTTTGACCACTCCCACTCTGCAGTTTCCTGAGTAAGCAATGTGGAATTTGGTCAGAAGTCACATGGCGTCAGGTTACAGTCCAACAGGTTTATGTGAAATACCACCCCAGTCCAACACCAGCACCTCCACAACCTGGAATTTGACACAGTTTTTTTTACACCTCATCAGATCACTATAAATCAGTAACTGAAAAATTGACATTGTTCATCCTTAACCAGCTGATTCTATGCAGTTACTGATTTGGCCAACAAGAAAACCTTCTCTCGTTATTGAGAGAGGCTTAAAGAAAACTGGCTCTGATACTAAATGTATTATTTTCCTGTTATCAATAACCTGTTCAGCTGATATTCCTGAGTTTTCTCTCATGCTTCTTCTATACAAATCACCCTGAGGGATATTTGTTCTGGAAAATTGAGCACTACCCATTTCAGACCCTGCATTGCCCCACCAAGTGCTCAATTTTAGAGCTCCACAGTAAAGTTCCCTCCAGTCAAAAGTGAAAAAGTGTGACCTCGTAATACCATGCAGATTCGTTTTCAGTTAACTCGTGACAAAACAACTGATTCTGCATTAACTTTTTCCACTAGTGTGCTTTTGTAATCCAGAGTAAAGTTAGTTCCAATTCATGCAATGCTCAGTTCAATGGATTTCTGATTTGACCTACACCCTAACAAACGCATGAAGAATTGTTAAATGCAATGGACAAGGTTTTGTGGTCAGCGGTGCTCATCACTGACCTTCAAGAAGGCTACAAAGATCTGTAAATCTGAATTTTACCTTTTGGTCTTCAATTAATTTTCTTTCGGCATCAGCTCAGATTTTTGGTGCTCAGCATTAGTGGTGCCATTGAGCGGGATAAGTAGCAAATTACTTCGCAGAATTCCCAGACAGCAAGCCAGGAAGTGAACAGAGATTATCCTTTACTTTTTTTTTTAAGTTTAGTCAGTGCTTTGTTACTTTTATTGTATTATTTTATCTTGAAATCTGACATTTTGCAGCCATAACATTAATTGCTGTGGGCTAGAAAGTTGTTCAGCAGTAATTATTATAAACTTGTACGTCTGCCTTTCAAATCCTAGTTACATTTCAATGAGTATTTTCAAGCTGCTTACTGACTAGCATAAAAGTGGAAGTTTGTGTTGTTATTTAGTCTATTTTACTTAAAATTACAAAGTTATAGATGTGCTTGTTTTCATCTACACTATTTTCAATGGTTCGTATATTTTTCTGTCATGGGCAAACTTGGAATTTTGACTTTCTGCCCGAACATTAATAAATATCTTTGAATAATTGAAACCTAAACACAATCTAGCTGGGCACCAAGAGTAGCATCCTGTCCATGATCCCTCCTTCAAATAATAAGGCTCTGCCAACTTCCGCCTAAGTTAATTTACCTTCAGTTCCATCAGCTTTAACTTTAGCTAATAGTCTTTTTTGAGGGACTTTATTAAATGCCTTCCAAAAGTTCATACACATACTTACCCTTATCTGCTACTTTAACCATAATCAGAAAATTGTCAGGCTTGACCTACTTTTCACAAATCCATCATCCTCTGATCAAAAGATTTTCAAGATGTTCAGCCACTCTATCCTTAATTGTTGACCCAAGTAGTTTCCTAACAACAAATATTAGGCTAGCTGGTGTAAAATACTCCTTGCTTCCTCTCCTGGCACTAACAGTGGATAAACTGAGTTTCTGAAGGCCCTGAAAAGTGCTGGTAATGTCATGTGGTAAACAATTGTGCTTTGTGTTGATTTACTTCAAAAGTAAGAGTTGGGAGATGGGTCTGGGTGGAATGTTCAGAGGGTCAGTGTGGACTTGTTGGGCTTAACAGCCTGTTTCCACACTATAGGGATTCTATGATAATGAACTGTAAGTAACAATGAGATACAGGGAATGAACTGAACTTCAGGAGCAAAAATTGGATTCATTTTAAAGTTTATAGCATTGGCTGAATGTGTCATAAGCTTAAAATTCCAATGTGCATCCCACCCCAACTGTAATTTAGAATAAATTATGCAAATACTTAAGAATTTTTCATATACTTATTCATTTATTTGGTCAATTTATTTGGTTAAATGGAAATAAATTGTAAACTTGCTAAGAATCATAGCAGAAGTCCATTAAGTGACTGTCCCATCCTCATTACCATGAGGACCCTAAATAGATTGTTAGTGTAATTGAAGTATCTCAAAAGTTTGAGCAGCAGATGAAACTAGCTGATTCATGCTGTTAATGTGTAGTTCAAAATGTGTTCATCATTAACTGGATGCTGCTGTCAAGCCAGAATTACCTTCAGTCCATCACACACGAGTAATGTTGTATATGCATTTCACTGCCAATGAAGATGCCAGGTATGTCTGTTGTACCAAAGACTTGTGGACCATATCCAACAGTACATCTCTTCAGCGGTTTGCAACTAGATACTGACAGTATGCTGTCCTCCCATGCTTGCAAAACTCTCAACATTGGAAACAATGTTAGATGCAATTCCCAATTGGACACCATTTGCTGGATAATGGAGTGTCAAGAACATGCCGACAACAAATTTAGGATTACCAGTTGTGTATGCAATGTGTGCAACTGTAAGCTACATGTATTAAGATACCAAGCCCTACCCTTTGCAGACAGCAAGGACGCATTCTCACACTGTGTCTGTTAGACCTCAAGATGATGGTGACTACCATCAATTCTCAGGACAATGCTTTTTACCAGTGTCAACTAGCTCGGTTGAAATTTAAACCAAGCCTAGCAGTGAACTGTCAATCATAAACTAGTGCACTCAAAGCTCATTAGGGAACCAAATATCCTGATGAATGCAGGATGAAAAGCTACAAAATGTGTCTTTTGGCAGCAATACACACACAAAATCATCCTACGATTTTTTTTTTCTGGTTGACCTTTCAAAGATTATCATCAGGAACAGGCTTGAAGCTGACATTAAGGAAGTTGAATTGACAGACAGTTGCAGTGACACTTGTTAAGTGCCATGAATTAATGCCTATATACTCCATTAATGTTTATTTATGCTCCACTCTCTGCTTTAGTTGGTTTCTGATCCAGCAGGTTTGAGACAATATTTGTACACATTTAATTTCAATTAGAATCACTGGAAGTCTAACAATTAGTTTCTAGGGACCGCATGCATATTTTATTCAAGACAGTTGTGAGTTTATAATTCAAATCCTGTCTATTTTTCATAATACACGAATGCCAACAATTAGGCTATTAGTGCCTCAAAGTGTCAATAATAACCTGTTTGAATTCTGTTCTATACAACTTATTTGAATATTTGTGTAACAAAGATACTGAGATAACAAGGTGTAGAGCTGGACGAACACAGCAGGCCGAGCAGGAAGGCTGACGTTTCGGGCCTAGACCCTCCTTTAGAAAATCTAGGCCTGAAACATCAGTCTTCCTGCTCCTCTGATGCTGCTTGGCCTGCTGTGTTCATCCAGCTCTACACCTTGTTATCTCAGATTCTCCAGCATCTGCAGTTCCTACTATCTCTGTAACAAAGATACTAACGTGTTTACAAAACACGTGCGACATCCATTTGTACACAAATTCTCCTTCTACAATACAAAGCATTCTAACTTGTATTTGATTTGTCCTCAGCTGTGCAAGAATTCAATTGTATTAGCATAATACAATGTAAAAGAGCTCTAGTTATTGTGTATGCAATTTTTAATCATGAAACAAATTAGTTTTATATAACTTACTTTGGAAGGCATTCAACTATTCCAAATTGCAAAAACAAGGGACTTCAATAGAAACTCATTGCAAAATACTAGCTGATAGCATCCCACAATCCATTTTAGAAAAAGACATCAACAAAAAAAAAACCCAACATGTGCATAATTTTTGCTGCCATCAGCTGTTGACAAATTCAGGCACCTTGTACCACAGCCTCTTTCCCATTGGTAAGGATGGGAGAAGAAAACAAAGGAGCTGTGTCATAATGATCTAATAGCTGCCAGTGGTATTGGCAAAGTACTAGAGGAGGTTACCTACATGCCTCTCTTCAATGATGACATGTAGCACATGGAAAGGGGGAATAGAGGGAAGGTACAATAAAAACTAGCAGACAGAAAGTTCCAAAATATTAAAATGCCTTTTAAAAACTTGCAAAAAAAAAGGAACAACCAACACCATTGCTTCAAATGCTCCAGTTATAAAGTTTCTACTTTAATGTCAAGAATTCACTTGAACTATTGTACCCTACTTTCAAGTTCATGTGTCTAGATATTGCTGTTTATTTCAGTCCATTTTTGAATCATATTAACAATCTTATTCAAGTTAATACCTCGAGTAACTAATAGAAGAGAAAGTAATTTTGAAAAAAAACCCATCTGTGCAGAACGTTTTCCCTTTAACAATGAGATACCAGCAAGTATTGGATTTGTTATTGTACTAATTTATCCACACTTCCTACTGAACATTTTGAGATTCTTTCTCCCCGCCCCCAAATTTCCAGAAATCTAGTTTAGGATCTACAAAACAATACTACTAGTCTCTGGAGTCATGTGCTTTCTCTATTAAATAATCTTTCAATGTCCAGAGATCAATATTAAGCACAAACTATTATAAAGCAATAAAGCAAGCTCAACTGAGATGAGGTCTTGTACTTTAAAATCTAGCACACCATGTTGTGTCAGTCCTACAGTGAGATCTGGAAATGGGCTTGATTTCTTCCATAGTTTAAACAGAAGATTTATCTGCCATTTTTTCTGCGAAATGACAAAAATGAATGTTTCAGAGATGGCACTGGACAGAGCCAAAAATTTAAAGTATTGGCTAGCTAATTTAAAACCTCATTTAAAGTAGCAAATAGCTGAACTTTAGCCTGCAGGTAAACATCAACAATTGTTTTTGAATTGCTGATCTGAAATCTATTCTCTGGAAAGGTCTGTAGTCACAAGCATTCAAATCACATGCAAATATTTTATTACATTGAATCCCTACAGTGTGGAAACAGGCCCTTCGGCCCAAAAGTCCACACTGAACCTCCTGAGCATCCCACCTAGACCCATCCTGCATAACCTATCTAATCTACACATCCCTAAACACTATGGGCAACTTAGCATAGCCAATCCCCCTAGTCTGCACATTTTTGGACTGTGGGAGAAAACCAGAGCACCTGCAGGAAACCCACGCAGACATGGAGAGAACATGCAAACTCCACACACAGTCACCCGAGGGTGGAATCGAACCCAGGTTCCTGGTGCTGTGAGGCAGCAGTGCTAACCATTGAGCCACTGTGCTGCCCCCAGTTGTGAATCTCGCCTTTGTGAATTACAGGGTATAGCTCTCTTTCAGAGTATTTAATGTAAAATTCTAGTTTTGTTGTCAAAGCGTTGAACTTCTGGGATAATATAACACAAATCTGTGCTGTTCATAAAGTATGTTGCTCTCTACCAGTTATGCATCTCAGGAGATTGCGAATGGGTTTTTGTGTGCATCTTCTGTACTGGTGACTGTAAGTTGAAGTGCCATTGTAACTTCTCTTTATAAAAGTAAATTCTGAGTCAGAGGCTTTATGCTCAAGTCCCATTCCCAGGACTTGAACACAAAATATTGAAACTGAAAGCCCAGTGCAGTACTGAGAGAATGCTTTTTGTTGTTAGGCAGATGGGCTCATCTCTTTCACTAATTTGAAGAGGAGCCAGGGAGTTATCCTCTCTCTCTTCCCCACACAGGCAGATTATCTCATTCTCAAGATGCTTTTGTAGGAGCTTGCTATACACAAATTAGTTGTCGAGTTTCTTACATTACAACAATGACCCCAATTCAAAGGCATTCATTGGTTGTAAGGAGCAACATATTTAATGTTTTTTCTTAAATCCTTCTTTGTCATTTAAATTTCATCTTTTACTTAATGTTAACTTTGCACTCATGCTTTTATGATGAGTGCACTGTTAATTAAAGATAGCGAGAAATCGTGAAAAACTGAGTTTTTTCCTGCTGTCAGCAGTTCTTGCTGTAGTAGCTATAACTTTAACAGTGCTATTTTTAATGGCAATGAAATCTGAAATGTTATAGCAAAGTTTAAAAATCTGAAACTCTACCTTTTTACAGAAATAAATACTTTAACAAAATACTCTTGGTATAAAACTACATCCTGTAATTCCCATCCTAAAAAAGGTATACTTTTATGACGCAGCCAGTGACCTGAGACTAGGTAGATAGGTTTCTAGGAAAAAGAAACCATATTGTAGAAGGAGCTTTGTTAGTTTCATCAAAAGTGGAAAATTAAATGCTCAGGCTAAAATGTAAAATTTTGAATGTTCAATCTATAATTTGCAGCAAAAATTATTTTAATATAGCAATTCTATTTTTGATGCTGAGTTATGGTGATAACAAATGTGAGATTGGAAATGATATTCATCTAGTTGCTCTAAATTATTTTAAATGAGAATTATGGGTAAATGGTCGAGCAATTTATGATCATAGTGTAGAAACATTGGAATTGTGTTTAAATGTGCAATTCTGACTTCCATATTACGTGAATATTAATGTTTGATTCTGGAGTTTGCATAACGAACAGTTCTATTTTTGGATTACTTTTAAATTGAGTGATTTTTGAGTTTAATACTTCTGAAACATAGGGAAATTTAATTGAATTTTATTTGTGGATGTAGCAGTTATGACACTTGACTAGCTACCCAGAGGTTGTGTTCAATTTCCACAGTGGCAATTTGAGAAGTTGGCTTAATAAATTGAGCAATTGTGGACCAACACCTGAAAAATATATTTGAAAGCTGCCAGATGTTTAACAACTCAGCTGCTTTACAAAGTACCTTCAGGGAATGGAGTCTACCACCCAGCCTTGTCCGACATATTGTTACTAGCATGATCCAAGTCCAGGCAACAAAAAGACTTGGCGACAGGTTTGTGGTTCAAGTAGCCAGTTGGCTGGAATGATAAATTAGGACATTCTGACATTGATATGATAGAGTTACAGACTCTGATGGTTACAGCTGACTCATTGTATCATGAGTTTGTCTTTGCAAGTCTTTAAGCCTGTGCTGATTTAAGTAGATAAGACTTTTTTTAATGAGAGAGACCTATGCAATTTGCCATAAACTTTGATTTTAATTATTTCAATAAATATTAATGTTCATTTGAAAATGGATTATACCTGTATTGGTGTGTCGAAAACTGAGATGTTAGTTATTAAACCACCAAAAGAAAATCTGACTCTGTTTTTAGGTACATGCAATTACATTTACTCTCTTATATATTGAAAAGGTTCAGTTCAATCTTACAGGAAATTTTACTGACAATAACTGCACCTTTTTGAAAATTTTGAGCTAAGGTTTCTTTTGCTGCTCACAGATTAAAGGAGTACTTGAGCATTAAAATTACCAAAAAAAACTTAAGTATTGCTGTGCATTTCTTTGTTTAAATTACATTTTAATCTAAAATAAGTTGGCATGTAGTTTTGAGGCTTTTTAATTTGTTTGAAATGCAAGTGCATTAATCTGCAATACAAAGCAGAAAGAAAATCTGTTTAAAATGTTCAAAATCACTGAAGCCAGGCCTAGCCAGTCTTATTAAACTGTAGAAGCATTTTTTTTGACAAAAAAAGTCCTGTCAGACACCATCTGTTCATGGCTGGTGAATTCAAGCACGAGAAAATTGGGAGCACAAGCCAAGCCCTGGCTCTTAGTCCAAGTTTCAGATTCTCATTAAATTATCCAGAGGCAGTGAGCAGGGAGCTGCTGTTCAAATTAATGGCACCTCAAAGCTCATGTGTGTGTAGCAGTTTCGTGATTAAACCATGGGTAGTGCAGGTGTCTTTTAGCCTTAATCTAAGAATTGTTATGACAGTTAGTTGGGGGATCAAGGATGTTGTATGCCAAGAATGGAAATCTTGTAGCATTTTCAATATGTGGCAAAGTTTAACAGTTGGTTGAGATTTTCATTTCATATTTTTCTTAAAAAGAAGTGTTAGATGAATGCCTTAAGATTTGGAGCATTTTGAAATTATTCCCATGTATAACTTTCAAACATGTGATTTGCTAAATTCAGTGCACATATAGAAGACCTTCTACTTGGGATATGCTTGTAGCAATTGTGAGCCGACATTCTAAATTCATTATCTAACAGGCCAAACATACCTTCCAGGTGAAAAAGCATTTCTCTCAATCCAGTCTCTTGCATTTGCTGCTCACAATGTCATCTCTTCTACAGAAACAAAACGTAGACTGGGTGACCACGTTGCAGAACATCTACATTCTGCCTGCAAAAATGACCCTGAGCATCCATTTGCCTGCCACTTAGACCTTCCATCCCTATACATGTCCATACCCCACAAGGACTGCCTACAGGCCCTCAGTTTCTTCCACTCCAACAGTCCCATTCGGTACCACCTCCACCTCAGCGAACTAGTCCTCACCCTCAATAACTTTTCCGTCAATTCTTTCCACTTTCTTCAAATACAGGGGGTTGCCGTGGGCCCTAGCTACGCCTGCCTGTTTGTCGGTTATGTTGAACAGTCCCTCTTCAGTACATTCACCGGTACTGTTCCCCAACTTTTCGGTTGTAACATCGATGACTGCAGCGGTGCTGCATCCTGCACCCAGGCTGAACTGGAGCAGTTGATAGACTTCAACAACTTTCCGTGATGGCCTCAAATTCATTGGTCTGTCTCAAATGCCTCCCTCCCCTTTCTTGGCCTCTCACTTTCCATTTCTGGCGACAGTTTACATACCAACATTTAATAACTCAGCTGCTTTACAAAGTACCTTCAGGGAATGGAGTCTACCACCCCAGCCTTGTCTGACATACGCACAACTCCAAGCTCTCTCAAAAACCGAAAACTGCGGATGCTGTGAATCAGGAACAAAAACAAAGTTGGTGGAAAAGCTCAGCAGGTCTAGCAGCATCTGTGAAGGAAAAAACAGAGTTGACATTTTGGGTCCGGTGACCCTTCCGATTCTCTCCACTCCCCCCTCCCCAAAACTTAATAAAGAAAGGGCCCCCATTGTCCTCACTTTTCACCCTTCACGCCACACTCCCCACCAACCACCCGGTACCTTCCCCTGTAACCGTAAAAGATGCGACACCTGCCCACACACCACCTCCCTCACCTCCATTCAAGGCCCTAAACAGCCGTTCCAAAAGAGAAAGAGCTTCTGCATCTCGTCCAACCTAGTCTATTGCATCCGGTGCTCCCAATGTGGTCTGCTTACGTCGGTAAGACCAAACATGGATTATGTGACCATTTTGCCAAGCATTTCCATCTGGCCTGTAACAGCCAACCTAACCTTCAGGTCACTGCCCATTTCAACACCGCGTCCAACTCCCCCGTCTGATATGTCCTACAGCCTGGAGGACTCAACATTGAGTTCTCCAATTTCAAATAAACTTGCCACTCATCCCCCACCTCCCCTTTTTAGCCCCATCTCCTCCCTTCCATTCCACCTTCTGACCCTCCTTTCTAGCAACCATCCAGGTCATATCTACCACCAGTGTCCACCTATCACCACCATTCCACTTCAACCCCTTCCTCCCCCTCTTTGTCTATGGCTCCCCCTACCCCCGCATCCAGTCCTGAAGAAGGGTATTACCTGAAACGCTGACTGCTTCTTTCCTCCGGGTGCTGCCTGTGCCTGGCCTGCTGTATTCTTCTAGCCTCCTGTTTGTCTATCTTGAATTCCAGCATCTGCAGTTTTTTTGGCTGTCACTTTAACACACCACCCTGTCCCCTCGCCAGCATATGTCTCTGGCTCGCTGCAGTGTTACAGCAAAGCTCAGCGCAAGCTGGAAGAACAACACCACATTTTCCATTGGAAACCCTGTAGCTTTCCGGCTTCGCATAGAATTCAATAATTTTAGGCCCCGAACTCTCCCATGTCCTGCCCGTCTACCCAACGCATCGGGCCTTATTATCACATTGTCTGCCATTACACATTACCTATTATTAACCACTAACAGTCTCCATTAATGGCTATTCACACTCCTAGCCAGATCGTTATTCACTCCTTTGTCTGTCCAACTGTTCTTCTCTCTCTTTTTGGGCTCTATCCCCACCTATCATTTACTCCTGAACCCTTCCCCCCCCTACCCTGTCTTCTGGATATAAACCAAAATTTTCCTAGCTAGTATCAGTTTTGAGGAAGGATTGCTGGGCTTGAAACATTAACTGTGATTTCTCTTCACAGATGCTGCCAGACGTGCTGAGCTTTTCCAGCAACCTCTGTTTTTGTTGATAAATTCATAGATCAATTTGTGAACTTGTTCAACTGGACTGCAGTGCTTACAAGTTTGCTTTGTAATGAAGTTATGCATTTGGAATGTCACAGCTAATGTTCCCACCAAGTTGTACAGCAGCATGAAAGGTACTAAATAAACTTTATTCTGTAATAATGCGTATATGAGGCTGTGTGGATAACTTCAGGGAGCTGTGGACTGGAAAAGGCATATCGTGCAGAATAAACTGGCTTTTACAGTAAACATTAGCCATGACTACTTACTATTCTAGTTACTGGGCCATTTTTTAAAAACTGTCATTGTGAGCTGTATTTGGAGGATTTAAATATATGGTCATGTATTTGTTGCAAAAATAGTCCAGTAGCATTGACAGTAAAATCAGATTATCCAGAATTATGTAGGTGGCTTATGAATGTAGGAAGCTTTAGAACTAATAGTTGGTTTTACAGTTTTTCACTGATTTTTGTGTTGTTTTTATAACAATTTATACTGCTTTTTCATGGACTTTAACTATAACTTATAACCTGGACTGGCTAATGACAAACTCCACAACGGCATTGAGATTTACTATCCTGCCAGTTGCTTCATTCAAGAAGTAAAAACAAATGGCCTCCATTTTGAAGTTAGCATCTAAAATATATATAATGAAGCTTCATTTTGGATATTATGAAAAATACAGGTGTGTGTGTGTGTGTACCTTTTAAGTTATACAATTTAAATGCACCTTGGGCACAGGGCTGCCTCCTTGCACTACAAATTGTGAACTTGTTTGTTTTGAATTATTTGTAGCATTGAACGTGGTTTTCTTTTAGCCTGAAGTTGACTGTTTAAACAAAATTTCACATTCCTCATTTGGGCATTGCTTCATTGCATGTGAGCTTGTTTGAAATTGTCACACATTAGCTTGTTGATATGTACACTTGTTTCAAAAGCATTTCCTCTTTTCTAAGCAGCTTTCCATTTAAAGCAAAAATCAATTAAATCTGGGATAATAAGGTGTCGAGCTGGATGAACACAGCAGGCCAAGCAGCATCAGAGGAGCAGGAAAGCTGATGTTTTGGGCCTAGACCCTTCAAATTCAGTTTAAGCTTAAATTTGTGAAGTAAAAAAGAAACGGTAGTCAGCAGGAGAAGTGAAGCTAGTTTTTTTGGGGCCTGGAAATTAGTATGTAATGGTTCAGATAAGGCACAGTTGACTAAGTGAGAAAAGCATGTTTAACATCCATGCTAACATTGTTTGGCTCGAGATCTGCAGGTTATTCAAATGTAGTGAAGCCTAAATTCTCAAAATTGCAAATATTCAGGTAATAAGATGACGATGAGCTGCAAAGAACTGGGAAAGATCAGTCAAGTCAATTAGGGGCGGCACGGTGAAGAAGGGTGTAGGCCCGAAACGTCAGCTTTCCTGCTCTGATGCTGCTTGGCCTGCAGTGTTCATCCAACTCTACACTTTGTTATCTCAGATTCTCCAGCATCTGCAGTTCCTACTATCTCTGAATCAATAAAATCTGGTGGATCTACTCTCTTTGGCACAGATAATGTTTGTTCTTGTCATCGATCAGAGTTTGATCCTGTTGAGTAATGCCACCTTTTGAATTCTACAGAGCTGCTTAAAATATCGTTTTTTGCCATTTGCAGGGGAAAGAAAATCAGCTGTTTACAAATGAAAGTATTTCTATTAGCACAAAAGTTTGGGAATGAGCGCTGCCATTTCTGTTGTATTTTTGAATTCAAAGGATTCTAAGAAATCTGGATTCCATTGAAGATTCTCCAACTAAGACTCGGATTAAATTATTTCTTACTAATTTAGTTTGTTTTATCAATCTGAGTTACCCTGGGATGTGCGTTTTAATTGTTTTTTTTGTTTTTTTGTTTTGAAAGAGTTTAGGACTTCATGAGAGAATATATTTTTTTGCTGGCTTTCTGTTTATCCTTTGCCAGCCTAAAAATGAATGTTAAAGTTTTTGACCATAAAAGATGACAAACTCGTTTCCATCACAGCTGACATCCACATGCATAACTTCCTGTTAGAACCCCCAGTTTGTTAGTTCATTTTTATTAACTTGGCTGAACGGACATCTTGTCAGAGATGGAAGATCAAACTCTGAATGTCTGTAAGCTCTTTGAAACATCAGGTGTGCATTTGCCTGTTGAACCTTGTAAGGACTCTCAGTTCATTTTTTTTAAAGTCCTATTAAAATACAATTAAATATTAAAACTTCTATCTAAATTCTGTTTTCAGAGAATTATTAGAAAGTTACCTAAACCCATGTTGCAGTTAAGCAAAATTAATAATCAGTGGGATTATTGATGTAACTAAAGGAAGTTTGCCCATTTAATAAAAGCCTGAAGAACTGCGGATGTTGTAAATCAGGAACAAAAACAAAGTTGCTGGAAAAGCTCAGCAGGTCTGGCAGCATCTGTGAATGAAAAAGAGAGTTAACATTTCCAGTCCAGTGACCCTTCCGTTCTGAGGAAGGGTCACCAGACCCGAAACATTAACTCTGTTTTTTCCTTCACAGATGCTGCCAGACCTCCTGAGCATTTCCAGCAACTTTGTTTTTGTTGCCCATTTAATAGCCTTATTTCATAAGATTTAAAACTTTGAGTTAAAAGTACATATTTTGATGCAAATATTTATCAATATTAACTATTCTTTAAGTCAGAAGTTAACTGAAAACAGACTATCATAACGTCGTGCTTCATTTTGTACTTATTGCTGCAAAGCACATTGGAATATTCTGAGGTTGTCAAAAGTTCTATGATATGTATCTTTATTCCAACTTGGTCTGCTAAACTTTCATCACTGGAAACAGTAACTAAAGTGTCCAAATTGCGGCTACAATGGTTAGGAATTGATTTATGCAACTAGTGTTTTCTCCTTGACTTTTTTCCCTTCCTCAGCTATGTTGTCACAGAGCTAATGCAAAGTGATCTTCACAAGATCATCGTGTCTCCACAACCATTGAGTTCAGATCATGTCAAAGTTTTCCTGTACCAGATTTTGAGAGGTGGGTAAACATTCAGTGCTATGTAAAATTTATATCAGGATTTATCCTCAATGTAAAACTTTAATATTACATATGTAATAAGCCATGTAGAACTAAATCAGTTGTAGGTCAGTGTTAACCTTCCTGCCTGATTCAAGAGTTTTGGGGTTCAAGACCCAACCTGCATTTGAGCACCATCTAGGCAGATATTCCAGCTGAGAACTGACTGACTACTGCACTGTTAGTCTTTTTAGGTAAAATAATCTGTCAGTTCTTTAGGTGTGAATGGTATTTTCAATGAAAAGCAGCAGAGTTCTGCATGGTGTTGTGGCCCATATTAATTCATCACTATCACTAATATTTACTGTTCATTTATAGTATCTTGCTGTGTGCAAATTGGCTGCTGTGTAATCGCACATTAGTTTTGAAATATTGTCACTTTTAACATAACCCCATGATGTCCTAGAATGCTTATTGGATGCAGTATATAAATGGATGTTAACTTTTAGTATTTCCAGTGCTAGAATAATTAGAAAATCTCTGGCATGGTGAACCAGTGCACGTCTCCACCGTTGAGGTACAGGACGTGTTGCTAGATGCTAGATGTTATTTTATGATGGAGTGTTACTGCAGCTTTAGTAATGTTGACAAAGACCAAACATCATGATACTTGTCTGGTGGAGGAATGCAATCCAGGAAGTCCAAATAGAGTGTTAGGGAGTGAAGGGAAGAAATAAATTCACATCTGGTTTCTCCCTTTAACACAATTCTATTAAGAGAATGCCATCAAGAGCATCTCTTGGTTTGTGTATATTGTTCTACATACTTTGAATCCTGTATGTAGGAGTAATTTGCACAAGTGCATTTTTTGCAGCGTTGGAATTGTTAATGTTTCCACCCACTGGATTCTTACATTTACAGGTTCTATAAATTGTTCGTGATAATCACACCTGAGATCATTTGGTAGTTTTTCCAACCAAAAGCGATGCATGCTAGTCATGTAAGCTGTTTGCAAAAGACTCCAGCAGGAAGACATTGCAGCTTTCTGTTAAAGAGAAAAAAATAGATCCTAAGCAAAAGAGGAAAGAAAAAAAAAGTGCAGGTCGACATGAGGGGTTGTAGTTAAAGTAAGATTTTAAAGGACCTTGTGAAGGTTGGACGGACTGGAAATGGTGAACTCTTATTTTAAAACACTTTTTGTAGTTACTGCTTAGGTCACTTCCCAAATCCATTCCTGTCTTTCTTGGGACTCCATGTTGGAATCCCTCCAATCAGGTTTTTACCCTGCCAAGGTACTGAAACAACTCTGCCAAAGTGACAAGTAACATCCCATGTAACTGTAACACAGTATTTCTCTCGTGTCCTCCTTGACCAGCATGTAGGCCTTGATATTTGACTGCATTATCCTCCCACTACCACATCTGGTATGCATATGGGTAGGACTGTCCTCATGTTCTGTTCTCTTCTTATCATAGAGAATTGCTTGCAGTAGCTTCTCTTCTGGTTCCCATACTGCTACCTCTGGTTTTCCACAAATGTTTCTCCCTGGCCCATCCTTATCCGCATGCTGCCCCTCAATGACATCACCCAAAGGCAAGGATTAGTTTTCATGTGTATGGATGACACGTGGCTCTACCTCTCTATCACCCTTTAATTGAAATGTTGTTATCAGATTGTGACATCCAGTATTGGTTGGGCATAAACTTCCTCCAGTTATATATTGGAAAGACTGAAGATGTTATTTTCAGACCACATTCCAACCTTCCACTTCCTAACGACTAGCTCAGTTGTCACGGATACAAACTGAGATTTAGCCCTAGAGATAGTAGGAACTGCAGATGCTGGAGAATCTGAGATAACAAGATGTAGAGCTGGATGAACACAGCAGGCCAAGCAGCATCAGAGGAGCAGGAAAGCTGACGTTTCGGGCCTAGCCCCTTCTTCATAAATGAACCTTTTCTGAAGAAAGGTCTAGGCCCGAAACGTCAGCTTTCCTGCTCCTCTGATGCTGCTTGGCCTGTTGTGTTTATCCAGCTGTACACCTTGTTAGCTGAGATTTAGGCCGTTTGTTTGTTGCCTTGGTGTCGCATTTTGATCCTAGATGGAATTCTGACCATTTACGCCATCACAAAAGCTACCTGATTTTCCCCTCCATAGCGTTGCCTAATTTCACCTGTTTTAAACAATGTTGCTGAAGCTCTCATTAATTGTTATTCTAAACTTGACTATTTGAACATTCAGCAAGTTTCTCTTATTCTAATCTCCATAAACTTGCTGACTTACATTTGGCTGTGTTCAAGCAACATGTTTATGTATAGAGTTTTCGAGTCATACAGCACTTTGGTCCAACTCGTCCACGCCAATCCATGTCCAGCCCTGCCTCTCTCAAACATTTATGCTCTAATTCTGATTCCTTTGCATTCCCTATTATTCCCTATAATTACTCCATCATTGCTTTGCTTTTAATTGCTTATGCCTCCAAGGTCTGGGATACCATCCCTACATCCTTCCACCTCTCTCCCTTGCTTTACTCCTTCAAGACACCACTTAGTAAGTACCTCTTTGACTAGACTTCTGTCATCTGACCTAATATATCCTTTTATGGCTTGCTGTCATTCTTCATTTAAGAATGTTCCCCTCAAGTATCTTGAGAAATTCCATTCTATTACATACAATTATGTAAAAATAAATGCAAAAGGCATGGCAATACAAAACATTCATATTTGGATACTAGTTGATTGCCACAGCAAAACAAATCAATGCCGCGGAGAGGTTTGAAAGGAAAGATGAAAATATTTAGGTTGAGTCGCTTGTCGTTTTGAGATAATACAGATTAAAAAGGATAGGATAATGCTGATGTGACTTCAAGATAAGCTATCGATTATGGAGTTATGGATGAGTTGAAACTTGCCAAGAGCTGAAGTTTGGCCAGAGCCTATAAGGATGAGATGATGGCTTGAACTTGGATTCCACCATCAGTGGGTAAGTTGCAAATTGCTAAATTTAGTATAGTGAAACAATAATACCTAGAACGTAAGGACAAACTAGTGTTTGTGGTCAAGCATTACATCAAGGTTCTCCATGATCTGTCTAAATCTAAATTAATCAAATCTAGACTGTCTTGCCATGCTGCATCAAATATTGAAGTTCATATTGATGCTAAAAAAATCTTTTTTTTTCAGCTAATGTAGTTGTCTAACACTACAGATTGATCTCAGGCTCCACGTTGAACAGCTTCATGATCTAGAACCCGTCTCATGTCTTGTTATAGAAAAGCTAACATTAATCAAGGTGTTTTATCACTTTGGAGAAAGAAAATCTTGCATTTATGTAGTAAGGCACTTTGGCACTTCACAGCCAAGCATTTTTGAAGTGCAGTCAGCGATTTAATAAAACAAAAGTTGTCAGTCTGTTCACCACACACTACTACAAACAATATTGTGCTAAAGACCAGATGATCAACATCAAAAAATAATGCAATAAATGTTGGCCAGGAAACTAGGGGTAACCCTTGGTGCCCTTCAAGGTTGTTCCAAGGTATCTTTTGTATCCCAAGATGGTGGATAGAGCCTCAGTTTAACATCTCATCTGAAAGACTTGCCTTTGACAATGAAGTACTGGAATGCCAACCTAGCCTTTGCACTTAAGTTGGGAGAAGGCTGCATTCGCTGACACCAGCGCATGCACACTATGCAGGGCTTTAAATCGCACATGCACATACAAATGTTTTGGGTGGATGCAGCCCAGGAGAGAGAAATCAGGAGCTGGGAAAAGGGAGTTGGGGGGGTGGGGTGGGGTGGGGTAAAGAGGGCCTGTTATCTTTGTCAAGATCCATTCCCCACTCCTTTGCTGACCTAGTCATCCTGGCTACTGGGCCCTCATCTCTCCCCAATCTGGGAACCTCTTGGCAGGAGAATCTTTTGATGCATGTGCCCATTTCCTATTAGTCTGTATCAAGAAAGAGAATTGGGGGATATATTTTAGTATGTGCCAGCTCTGTCAGTTCAAGTCAATGAATAGGCAGCAAGTAGAATGCTTGGGTGCAGCTGCAAAATAAGGAAAAGTACTATCTAAAAGAATTAAATTGTAATGTATATGTGATAGTATCACATTTTGAGACCAAGTTGTGAAGTTTTTAAAAGAATCAAAGTCCAGAAAACCTGAAGTGAAACATAGTGGTGGAAAACCTCAGGAGGGCACAGGCAACTGGAAGAATAAGCAGATCATATCTCAGAATTCACTTGAAGTGTTAACCTTTCTTTTAAATACTGACTGACCTTGCAATTTTTAATGTATGCCCTAGTGAAAGAAAGGAACTTATGTTTATTTAGTGCCTTTTGTGACCTTAAGACACTCAAATTTTTTTTGAGAATATAGTTTGACAGATGTGCAATTTTAAATACTTGTATAGTTTTAATTATTTAACTACTTTTAATCTTAGGGTTGAAGTATCTGCATTCAGCTGGCATTTTACACAGAGATATCAAACCAGGGAATCTTCTTGTGAACAGCAACTGTGTCCTGAAGGTTAGTTTTGTCTACATTACTACAGTATTAACTAAAACTGTGTTCCAGTAAGAGCTAATGAGCTAATTAAAGTAAGTGTTCCATTTGATTCATATGGTGAAGTGTATGTTCCTTTCTGTATATACCAAAATTGCTACTTAGTGTAGAATTGCTGATGCAATTTTCAATAAAATCAAGCAAGGAACAACTTACTGGAAAAATATTACAGGTTGGTTGATACATGAACCAAACCAGAATATTTTACGGTTACTATAAGAAATCATTGTAAACACCACTTGATGCAATAGAGATAGTAGGAACTGCAGATGCTGGATAGGCTGGGATAACAAGGTGTGGAGCTGGATGAACACAGCAGGCCAAGCAGCATCCGAGGAGCAGGGCCTAGACCCTTCTTCAGAAATGGAGAAGGGTCTAGGCCCGAAACGTCAGCCTTCCTGCTCCTCTGATGCTGCTTGGCCTACTGTGTTCATCCAGCTCTACACCTTGTTATCTCACTTAATGCAATATTTTTGTTTTACAAAAGAATGGTACTACTACTTTAATTATCCCAGATTTTATGGATCAGTACACAACTTTGCAATTCATTTCCTTAGTAAGATGCACTGTATGCACAAATTAGGACGTTAGCCTCAAAGGCATTTATTTCAGTTACAGACTCCTAAATTGACCAAAAATAATTGTTGGTTTGATTTGTAAAAGCTCTTGGCACAAGTTCCCGGATGGATCAATGGATTTAGCTGAACCAAGGAGATCCAGCTTTGGGCTTCAAATTTGACTTGGCCATTCTTGCTCTGTATGAACCTACCTCAGTTGATCTGGCCCTCTTTGGTTAGAGAGGTCAAAATTGGGCCTGTCTTGTTGCTACCGCTCAGTAATCAATGTATGCTAATGTCCCACAGGGCCATTCCTCATGCATGCATGCCAAGGCTCGAGCGAATAATCATTTTTTTTTATTCTTGAAGGTGCTTAGTACCATGCCTAAGGGAGGAGAGAAAATTGGAAGGGGTACCTATTTTCCAAAGGAGGCGAAAAGCTATGATACATATGCCTTTTTATTTTGTCAATGTTTTCCAACTTGGAGATAAGAATGGGTAATGAACTGATTGTTTATACAATTTCATGCTGTAAGTTACACTTGCATTAACTGGAGCTTAACTTGAATGTTTACGTATGGCAATATAGATTTTAAACATGAATCTGACAACATTGATCAAAGCCTCCACTCTGAACATGCTGAACATACATTGTCAATCAGTTAGTGAAGCAAATTATAAGATGTCAGTTGTATGTAAACAATTTTTTTTTAAATGGAGAAAAGCAAAACTGCATGGAAATTAGGTGTAAATGCTTGTAGTTCTAATGCAATTTAATTCCCAGAAATAGACTGGGATGGTAATAGTGTAAAGGAGAGAAGCATTCTAAATTGAGTTCAGGGGAACTTTCTACAGAATGTACCTAGTCCAACAAGAAAGGAGGCACTTGAATAAATACTGCTGGTGCTGAAAATATGAAACAAACCAGAGAATCCTGGAGAAACTGAGCAGGTCTGGCACTTTCTGTGGAGAAAGCAAAAGGAGGCACTGTTGGACCTGGTTCTTGGAAATGAAATAGACCATGTGGATTAAATGTCAGTGTAGAAATACCTAGGAGACTGATCATTATATATAAGGTTTGGGATGACTATCAAAAAGAACAGTGGGTAATTCAGAGTAAGAATAGTCAACTGGGAGACAGCTAACTTTAATCAGGCAAAAATAGAGCTGGGCTGAATTTTGGAGCCAAAGCTTGGCAGCTAGAACTGTAGCTAAACAATGGACTACCTTCAAAAATTTTTGGCAAATAAATCCAGAGATCCTGGATGAAAAGTATAGAAATTAAGATAAGCAAGAAAAAAAGTGTGTTTATGATGGGTGTCGGCTAGAAAATCCAATTGAAAACAAAGCTGAATACAGAAGTTCAGAAGTGGTCAAAAACAAATGAGAAACAAAGGAAGATTATGAGGAAAAAACTGGCAGCCACCAAATCGGAGAATCTCTTTAGTCTTCTATGGGCAGTACGTAATAAGAGTGTAATAATAGGGCTGATTAGAGACCCAAAAGAGGATTTACATATGGAAACAGGCCTATGGCTGAGATGCTCAATTAATACTTTGTATTTGTTTTTGCCAAGGTGACAGGAGGAAACTCTGTCATGAGAAGGGTTCAAAATTTATATGGTGGTGGTATTGGATAAACTGTCAGTGCTTGAAATTGTCAAGGCACCAGGACCATAAGGAGAAGCTGCCATTGTAAGTGTTGGAGGCTTGTACAACTACAACATATAAAAGGCATCTGGATGGGTACATGAATAGCAAGGGTTTAGAGGGATATGGGCCAAATGCTGGCAATGGGGTTAGGTCAGATTAGGATGTCTTGGCATGGACCAAAGGGTCTGTTTCCATGCTGTATAGTTGTATGCATCCAAGGATATTGAAAGAAGTGAGAATGGAAGTTGTGGAGGCACTGGCCATAATCATTGTCTTCTCTAGACTTGGGCAAGATGCTAAAGAACTGGAGAATTGCAAATATTCTGCCCTCTTTCAAAAAGGGTTGAAAGAATGAGCCCAGTAACTACAAGTCCGTCTAACTTCAATGGTGGGGGAGTTTGTAGAAAAGTTTGGGATTGAATTAATAGTCACTTGGAAAAATGTGGGTTGGTTAGGAAGAGCCAGCATGGATTACATAAGAGAAAATTTTCTTTGACTAACTTATTGGCAAGTTCAGTTAGAGGTGAGAGTTGATGAGGGAATGCTGTTGAGGTGAAATACATGGACTTTCAAAAGACATTTAATACAGTGCCATGTAACAAACTTGTGAACAAAGTTGTAGCTTATAGGATACAATGGACATTAACAATGATACAGAATAACTAATATTTTCACAGTCCAGACAAGTTAAGTGGAGTTCCCTGCAGTCGGCCCCTCACTTCCTGATATGTTGTTGGTCTTGATGTTTGTGTACAGGGGACAGTTTCAAAGTTTGCAGATGATACAAAACTAGGAAGCATTGTAAACCGAGGAGGAGGACAGGGTAAAACTTCAAAAGAACGTAAGTTGGAGTGGGCAGATAAGTAGCAAATGAAGCTTTATGCAGGAAAATGAGGTGATTCATTTTGGTAGGAAGAGGATGGAAAGAATATAAATTGAGGGGTGCAATTCTAAAGGAGGTGCAGAAGCAGAAGAGTATTAGGTATATATACGTACATAATTAAAGATGACCGGATAGGTGGAGAGTGTAATTGATAAACATTACAGTACACTTGATTTTATTAATTCGGGGATAGAGCAAGGAAGTAATGCTGAACTTGTACAAGTTGCTAGTTGGACCTCAGATGGAGTACTGTATACAGTTGAGCACCACACTTTAAGAAGAATGTGAACACGTTAGAGTGTTCAGAAGAGCTTTATAACGTTGGTTTCAGATGTAGGAAATTACAGTTACAAAGTTTGGAGAAGTTGGGAAGCCTCTCCTTGGAAAGGAAAAATCCAAAAGGAGATTTGACCCAGAGTCAAAGCATCAAGAACAAGAGGATACAGATTCAGTAACTTGTAAAAGAAGCTAATGCAATGTGCGAAACCTTTTCATAAAAATGAATGGATAGAGTCTGGAATGTAGTGCCTGCCATTGTGATGGAGACTGGTTCAGTTGCATTCATGTGGGCATTAGATTGTTTCTATTCAAATAACTTTAATGTTCCACGGTAAAAGGTAGGAGATTTGGAATAAGGCATAATTCTCAAAGAGAACCAGTGTGGATGTGATGGGCTGAACTGTTGCCTTCTGAGCCAGAAAAGTTCTGTGACATAACTCCAAGCAACTTTTCTTCCAAAGCATAGGTAGGGTGGTAGAATGAAAGAAAGCTTAGGCAATCTAAACAAATCCAAGAAATTACCTGCTTAACAACTTGACTGTTGCTATCTGGTCAAATATACAAAACAATTATAAGCTTCTACCAAATCTTTGATTAAACTGAGATAATTATCAATGTCAATTGTCATGTAAAAATCATCTTTCCACACATAATAGCTTTCAATTGGATCTCATGTAGTTGTTTACCCCTACTAAAAGATCAGCCCCATTCATAATTAGTTGGTTTTGGAGTTTGAAATCGCCAAATAACATTAATTGTACTTACAATGAAATGAGTTTTATTTTAATGGAGAAATGCCTGCTTTACATAAACTAAATATTTGTACAGCTGTTACTGGAAATTCAACATATGTTTAATGCAAAATAGATCTCAGATTGCATTTTTTATATATTCACAGCAATTTCTTCCAGTTCATTTACGTGAGTTGGGATTGGTGGAATTGTTATAATGGACGTAAGCAGTCATAGATGTGGCAGTGAGCTATTCTTTTCTGCTTTGAGGGTATGCAGCTTTGCATCATATCTACACAGCTAGTCCTTTTTCAGATTGTGTACATTTCTTTTGAACTTGGGTTTGACCTTTGCTTTCATCTATAATGGAGATTCAGTCAGTCTGATAAAGCAAAAACAAAATACTGTGGATGATGGAAATCTTAAACAAAATCCTGGAAATACTTGGCAGGTCAAATGGCATCTGTGGAAAGAGAACATTACAGTGGATGTCCTTTTCAAGATAATGGAGGAAGGTTAGAAGTGTTTTGAGTGTTACTATACCATTGTAGATCTTAGTTTCCTCACTTGTCCTGTTATCGTTCCCTTTAGCTTTTGTACCATGAAACCTTTTGTCATTTAATTCCTCCTGCACTCCATATCAAAAACCTTTTATTCTCCTTTACCCGCTTTTTCTCTTGCTCAAAGCCTATTTCTTTTCTAAATTTTCTTGGTTTTGATGAAAGGTCACAGATCTGAAACTGTTTTTCTCTTTTCCACAGATGCTGCCTGAGTATTTGCAGGATTTAATAAAACGCTTGTTACAAGATACTGAAAGTGTACACTGATCTACTTGAAGTTCATGCTGCAGTTCTTTCTGACCTGTCCGTTTGGGTGCTGAAGTATAGTGTTAGATACAAAATTGATGAAGGTAGAAAGCAAGCTTTTTCCACTCAGTTGTGACACCAAGTCATTGCTGAAATAACACTAGAACCTTCTCGGAAGTGATGAAAAATAAATTATTCTCCAACCTTGTCCTCTAATCATTGGTTTGCTTTATTTCACAATACTCAACTTACTTCCCTTGCTTCCTCGTCAGTCCCCCCCCCCCCCCCCCCCCCCCCACTCATCACCATCCTGCATAATCCAGTATTTTGCATTTTATGGGATAAAAGAGCATATCCCACCTATCGCATTAAGGAATGGTATTGAATATCCTGATATAGATGATGGCTCAAATATGTAATCAAAATAGGACCAAATCACAACAGTGTCTCGTCATTCACTTGGTCTTGATGTGTTTCATATTTGCCACTAGCTGCCACTCTAAATACATTTTCTTCAGGATGTATGTATTTATGGATCACTTGATTGTAGAGTATATAATTTATGGCTTTGGAACATACCAAATAAAATGCAGTCTCACTATCCACTTCTGTAAACCTCCAAAGATTTTCATTTGCTGTATTTAATGTTTTTTAAAAACCTTACCTGTGCCTACTTCTGCATATATAAACTTTATTTGTGCTGGGTCACGCGCCTCCGTTTTCGCACTAAATTCTTTTTGTCATGCTTACAAAGGGACTGCCAGTGTAAAATGGTCATGCTATGATTACCACTTCCCACCACTGTTATCCTAATTTTACACTTCCCAATTCCTTAACTTGTATTGCTTAGAAACACTGTTCCAATGTTACTTTCAAAAAGTTTGTTTTGTGATTTCTAATGTGAAATAAAAATGCAGTATTGTACAGAAAAGGGAATGTGTGACTATAAAAGACTGAATACATCTGCATGCTTGGATTCAATTGTACTGCAAGCTTGTTTCATATGGAAATGTTATTGGGCTTTGGCTACTTGTGCAGTACACTAGTAATGCATTGTTTGAGTGCACAACATATAGCATAATACAAAAGGAATTTTTGCATTTAAATAGAGATTTTTCTACTAAGTGTAAATGAGCTGTCTTGAGAGAGTTATTTGCGAGACATTATATGCTTTAAGCAATGCTAAAGGAGATATTCACATTGAATTAGGCATATAGAGAGCAGAAATTATGAAATAATAATGAACAATGATGTAACCTGACGAGAGAAATTTGATTTTTAGGTCATTGATTTAAATGATGATCATACTAAATCAGTGCTGCAATTATGTAAAATATTTAGTACAGGAACAAATTGAAGGAGTGATTCAAGTGAAGCAATACTGCAACAGTAACAGATCTAACTAGGATTGGAGTGGATAAGTATAAACTATCAGTACAGCATGACCTGCAGTAAATGGCAAACCATCAGCATTGCATTGTTGCTATATAAGCATTGGTCAAACCTTTATGCTGATGTATTGTGTACAGTTTTAACTGAAGAGGGTACCCCGATGAGCAACAAAGCCATTTCTTGGTATTTGGAATTTAGGTTTAATGTCTTTTTCTTTTTGACCTGTGTTTTCGATTTCAAATTAAACACTTCTGTTGATAAATTAACAATTTTCTAGGCAGGAATTTTATTGTGACACTTTGAATGCTAGAAAATTCAAGTTTAAATAGTTTAGTCTAAGGAGCACAGTATGTAAGATGATGCAATTTAGAAAAGAAAATGGTTGAAGAGTAGAGTATGGCAAATGTAGTTCTTTTTTTAAAAAAAAGACTTCCTTATTTTGGTTTAGCGCCCTTTCCATATCCTTAAATTTATGCATTGAATTTGTGATTTAATGCTAATCAATAAGTGACTACATTTAGAAGTACTGTCTTTTCCTCTCCTCCCTCTTAAAAACATTTCCACTTCATACACTAAAATGATGCTACTGTATGCTCTGCAGTCTGTCATTTGATGGGAGAAGTTCAAGTTCCATGTAATTGCCAATATGTCACTGTGGCTCATGAATTTTGTTTATAATAACCACATAAAATTAATCTGCATAGCAACAGCAAAGTCTCCAATTTGAAAATTAAAACTCACATTTAAATCCTATTAAACCTTTTTATTCTGAGTAAGGGTGAAAAACCAAATCTGGGCAGTTGTGCTAAATTAATGTTAATTTTTTTTAAACGTTAACCTTGTTCATCTCTTCTGAAATCAACAACATAGTTCCATAAGCATTCTTTCCTGCCATGTCTATTTGGACATTCCTTATCAGTGCACCCAACCAGAAAGTCTTGACCGGCTGTTTGTGTAGAGCGATCTTCTCAACCTATTGAGTCTGAGCCTCTTTTTTCATTTCCCCCCAAGCTGCAAGTATGTCTTTAAGAGGTTTTGGAGTAGCACTCATCAATGAGAACCTTGGCTTACAATTTCCTCTCTGCCTAAACCATGAAGAAACTAATTATACTCAGCTATTTCTTTAAATCAGCCAATCAATGCAAACTTTGTACCTGTATTAACGTAACAGCATAAGAACTTGAGTTTTGGATTGAACTTTAGATCATTTGGATGCATAGCTAGCCAGCTAAGTCAATGGAGCAAAATGTCAGCCCTCAAGGGCTATTAGGGATGAGCAATAATTGCTAACGTTGCAGGATGCCCCTATTCCATGAGCAGATTGGAAAAAAGCCTCTTAAATGTATATTTCACTTGTTTAACCTGAAACTAAATTAGGTTAATATTTGAAGTATAATATTAAAAAAAAGTTGATTCATATTTCAGTAACTCATAACTATTATATTTTAACTGTAGACTGTTTAGCTGCATGTCATTCCTCTGTAATTTAATATTAAGCATATCATTCAGGTTTCTTTGTTGCTCATCAAGCTCCTTAAAATTCAGAGTAGTATTGTTTTTCATAGTAGCTTTGACCTTACAAGTGCAAAACTCATGGCATGGTGAGGTCAATTGTTGTTTTTATTTTAAAGTTGATGAGCATTACTCTTGCCCAGAAAGCAAGTGTGTAACCATTCTTTCTTTGAGATTGTAGATTGAAGAAATTTGTTGCTAGTGTTCCAAAATATTTTGTTTTCTTGCAGATTTGTGACTTTGGTCTTGCCAGAGTAGAAGAACTTGATGAGTCCCGTCATATGACCCAAGAAGTTGTCACTCAGTATTACCGAGCACCAGAAATCCTGATGGGTAGCCGCCATTACACTAATGCCATCGATATCTGGTCTGTAGGGTGCATCTTTGCAGAACTTTTAGGCCGTAGAATCTTATTCCAGGCTCAAAGTCCCATTCAACAGGTAATCCAGCTGATTGACGTGAATTTTTCCTTCAAGATAAGGAGCCTTGTGTTTTAAGGGCATAAAACCTCTGTATACTCTTCGGATAACCTCACTTTTAGACGTTGCAAAGCCTTCATTTACCATCTCTTGTAGAGGTTTTGTAACATTACATTTAAGACCTACTATTTTGAACCATTCAGATTGTTTAATTGAGATTTGAAACTTTGTTTTACAGATTGACTTGAGTATCAACCTTATACCATTAATCTTGGTACCATGGTATCAATAGATGGGTGAAAAGAAAAATTGAAAATCTGCAGTGTAAATATCAGCTTTTTCAAAAGTTGGTATTTGAAGTAATATAGATCTTGCATATCTATTTATAAATATTATCAGTACATTCATTGACATAAGAAAGGAGTAACAGGAGTTTACTGTAGTATAAAGATTTGAAAGGGTAATGTCCAGGACAGTCTAACTAGCGTCTTCCACTGAGAGGGAAATCGTCAATGCTTAAGTTAGTGATACTTCTGTAAAGCTGTACATTCTTCCTTAATATGTGATAAACTGGTGATAATTAGAACTTATTAAAGGGCCTGTAGTTTCTCTTGGCTAGACTAAGCAAGCATACTGCACATGCTACTGAGGCCCTTGAGTTTTTACAACTATTCAATTAGCTGGTTTGTATCCCCACTCAACAAACTGCCTTATTTTTATCCCTTGATACCTTTACCTAGCAAAAAGAGTAGGTAAATGAAAATTTAAATTGACCCAGTATCTGCAGTGTTGTGGACAAGAGTTTAGATTTTTCATTACTCACAAGTGCCAAAAAGTATTGCGTGATTTAACTGCTAAATGACCAATTCTTAACTTTTTGACTGTATCCTTGTTGTGAATTGTCTGCCAAAATAAAAGGTATTTTTATACCCAACCTGTTGAAAAATCTTTTACCATTTCAAAAGACTTGGATTAGATTAACCCCCAATATTCTATTCTAAGGGAGTTCAATTCCATTTTTCTGTCCTTTATTAACACCTAGAGATGGTGTGTCTATGGACATGTAAATAGATTTGCTCATCCACAGTTCTTTTGTGTCTCACTACAGTGAAAATTATTCTAATTTTGTTTTGAGTGGGTGACCTCACACATACCAAATTGAAGTTTAACCTGCCAGCTTTTTCCACTATGCGCATGACCCTTTACAACTTCCTACTGTATCTGTGCAGTTTACTGTGTTTTAGTGAGGCAGTTATTGAACAAAACTCCTGATATGAGGGCTTTTTAATTGTTGATTTTGACTAGTCAGAGTCGATTGTTGAGCAGCATGATATTTGTTTTCATATTGTATCAGGCATTGTGTTTCCCTTTTGCTGCCACTTTAAAATTGCACATGTCTCATGGTGTCCGCCTGGAGCTATAAAACCACAAAAATGGTTATTAATGTGGCGGGAACAGTTGCAAGCATTTTCTGAAGTCAAGATTGTAAACTGGCGTGTGTCATTATGACCCAACTGCATTGTTCTAAAATGGATTGCATAAAATAAATATATAGGTACCCTCAAACAACATCTCTTCCGTTTCTTTTTCAAAAGAATTCTTTATAAAGTTTAGCCTTTGTTTCCTGTTGCGTCCAGTCCTGAATCTGCCTTCCCCTCCAATCATGTCCAGTGCTGATGTTCCAATACTAAAAGTACTTCTTTGTCTGACCTGTCTGTCAGCTAGGAAGCTGCTTTGTCAACTGCAGAACCAATTTATGGTAAGAAAGCAATCTCGTCCAACAGAAGTACTGCCTGATCAGCTGTTCCTGTATTAACTGAAGGATATCTGGTAAAATCAGCTATAGGTTATTTTTCTCAGAGGACTGAATTGAGTGCTGAATCAAAAGTTTTTTTCATAAACATTGCCAACAGGAAAGAGGTAACTGAGTAAAAATCAATGTGTGGAATGGTGTTCGACTTATACAGGGGTCATGGCTTTTTGCTGGAATATAAAATCACAGTACGTATGAGCATGAACAATAATCTGCAAAATCAAACTTTTTTTCTTTAATGGGATGTGGATGGTTGCTGGTAAGACCAGTATTTGTTACCTTTCCCTAATTGCCCTTGAACTAGAGTGTCTTGCCAGGCCATTTGAAGCAGTTTTAGAGTCCACCTTGTTACTAAGAGTTCTGAATCACCTGTAGGTCAGGCCAACTAAGGACAGCTGATTTCCTTCCTAAACTAAACAATGTTAGTGAAATTGATTCTGAAAAAATACCTACGATAGTTGTCATGATCATCATTACTGAGATTATCTTTGTTTCCAATTTATTAATTGAATTTAAATTAAACTACTTGACCTGGTCATTTTGAGCCATCTGCCCCAGAGCATTAGCCTGCTTGAAATACTAATTCAATGAGATCGCCGCTGCACTGCTGTCTCTTTCAAACAATACAATTCAAGGTAAAAAAGTAAAGTGTAGACAACAAAATTTGTGTGCCTAAATTAAGTTTCTTACATGAAACTAAAACACTTGTTATAATAATGTCTTTCAAAGATATGTCTGCCATTGTTTTAGTCTTGTGCAATTGTGTCTTAATGTAGAAAGTAGTTTTTCTCAGTTATACTTAATGTATTTTCATTTACTTGAATATTCAATTAATATGCATTCTAACAGTCAAGTGAGCAATTGAATTATGTAAATTGCTGGTTGGTGTGGTACTGGACTAGATTTATTAATATGCAGCTAGTGTGAATAAGTACTTTGAGCTGGTTTCCTATATTCTGTGGATAAATGCAAGTTGTTTGTAATAACTTGTACAAATGCATATATTATATAATATAGTCATAACTGATCAACAGAATTTAGTATATGCCTGTGGCTCAGTCTCTCGAAATTCTAGTTTCAAATCTAGCACAGTTTCAACTTTGCCAAAGGCACTGCAGTCTATATGTTTGTGACAATATTAACATTGTATGTGAATTTCTAGCATTTTTTTTATAATACAGGTGTTATGATTGTCACTATGCAAGAAAAGATGCATTTGATAAGTCAGTAAAATTGTTTACTAAAAATCAAAACATTGCAGTTCAAAAACGCTGAAGTTCGACCAAGTAATTTGATCTTTATTTTATAAATTCGAAATCCCTTAATTCTAGTTAGACCCATGGCACAAGTGAATTATTCAGAGTTGAGCTGAAAGGTTAATCGTTATCAACAATTTATGACTCTCCTTAGAATGATTTATACATACCAACTTCTAACTTTAATATTTTAAAAGAATCTTACTGATCAATAGAGTGCAACACTTGTGACTGTCCTAAACGGTGGATTATATATCTCTGGCAGTTGGACTTGATCACAGATCTATTGGGAACTCCATCACTAGAAGCCATGCGGACAGCATGTGAAGGTGCCAAGGCTCACATACTCAGGGGTCCTCATAAACAGGTAAGATTCCACTAAGCTTAGTTTGTCTTTGAGCAGCACTGCTTATTGGATGGAAGATCCTAAAATTATGAATTGCACTTCTCGACTTGACAGAAAAATAGTTTTAAACTAGAGCTTTTTTTATACTTTACCTTTATCAATCTGAAAGAATATCAATTTAAAAATGGTTGAAATTATATTTTATTCCCTTTAATACTCTTAATACAATTTTCTTGGCACCTGCTTATACATGGGATATGATTCTTCTGATATCAGTGGTCCCTTCCAAACGTCGTCGTCGTCATCGTCATCATCATAGTCAACGTCGTCATCGTCATCATCATCATCATCATTATCATCATCTGTGAGCCCACATGCTCAGCTTGATTTTTGGGTGCCAGCTGCATGAGATTTGGAGGCTGGCAGGTGCTAAATATAATGCCAGCAGTTTGCGTGCTGGATCCCTTGCTCCTTTTTTTTGTGTAGTTATGGCATTGGATGGACAGTCGTATGCAGTGGGTAGCTAATCCAAATAATTAAGTGCCTATTAAGGTCTGTTAAGAGGCCAACTGGATTATTTTGGATGACCGCCAGCTTCCAGGTTTTCAGGTGACAGGATTAATAAATGACCTCAGTAAAGGCACTCTAGGTAGCAACAATGACAGTGATTAAATTTTACATTCTGTTTGAAATGGAAAAGAGTATGTTAAAGACTAGTACGTTAAACTTAAGGCAATTATGTGGCCACAAAAACTGAACAAGCTGAATTGAACTGGATGGATCAATACAGAAGCAGTGACAGACTTTTAAGTCAATGTTTCGGAAGACTTGGAATAGCCTGTTTTAACTAGAATTTAGAAGATTTAGGGGTGATCTAATCAAAGTCTTCAAAATATTAACAGGAAAAGACAGGGTAGATAACAACTATTTCCAGTGGTAGGGGCATAGTCTTGGAGCTAGGGTCAGACCATTTTAGGAAGCACGTCTACACACAGGGTGGTAGATGTTTTGAACTCCCTCTTCCACAAACAATGGTGGGTCCAGGATTAGCTGTTGATTTTAAATCTGAGATGGATAACATTTTATTAAACAAAGGGAGTAAGGGATATGAAGCAAAGGCAGGTATATGGAGTTAGGCTACAGATCAACCATGATCTCATTGAATGGTTGAAATAGCTTGAGGGGCTGAATGACCTACTCCTGTACCTAAGGAGACGGCCTACTATCCATGGTTAACTAAAGTAGTTACAGATAATATTAAACTTGTGGGAAAATCATGTAATTATGCAAAGGTGAGAGGCAGCTCGTGATTGGATAGACTATAAAGAATGACTAAGATTAGTCAGGAGAAAGAAGCTAGAAATGGAGGAATAAAAATGCAAAGTGTAAAGGGATCTGGGTGTTCTAGAATGTTATGCTTCAGTTATACAGGGCTTTAGTGATACCACATTTTGAATACTGTATACAATTTGATTGTCGTATCTAAAGAAGAATGTAAATGGCTTGGAGGTGGTTCAAAGAATGTTTACTGAGTTGATACTCTGATCAGGTTATCTTGCGATGAAAAGGTTTAACATACTGGGCTCCTTCCCACAGGACCAATCACTTGATTTAAATAATAAAGTATCTTGAACAAGTCTTGAAGGTAAATGTAGAACATATTTTTTATTATGGATGGGCCTAGAAGTAGGGGCACTTTAAAAATTAGGTGGTACCCTATTAGGGCAGAGATGAGAAATTTGTGTTGTGTGACTGGAATTTTTCGCCTCTGAAAGTGGTGTGGCAAGGTCATAGAATAATTTTAGGCAAAGATAGATTCTTGCTTGGGTAATGGAATCAAAAGCTATTGGATGTAGATAGTAAAGTGGAACTGGAAACAGTCAAATCAACCATGATTCCATTGAATGGCAAAGCAGACTCAAGGGCTGAGTAGCCTACTTTTGCTCCAAACTCATGTTTGTATGTTCCCACAGTTGTCGGGACCAGTTTAACTGCCTGGAGGCAGCTTTCCAGATGCCAGGCCAGCGGTGGGAGATTTGGAATGGGTCGAGTTCAACTTTCCAGACAGGCCCAGAGGTCCAACATGCTTCAGCAACCACAAGCCACCCTGTAAGGGGAATCTCCATTTAAACCGGCGCCCCAAGTGCCTTCTCCTTCAACTTCTGTGGCATTCTGCCTGCTGTTTTTGAGCTAACAGGCCACTGGCCTTCTAGCTGAGAGAACACTTTTTAAATTGTTTATTTAGGTTACAAGATGGTTAGTCAGTGAGGCACATGCTGACAGAGTTGCCAAATTTCATTTACAAATGAACAGAATTCCTTCATAAAAGAAGGGAAAAAAAATGAACTAAATAAAGACAGTCAGAATGATCTTGTAATATACAGGTAAACAAAGTTTTAGAGACTCGAGTCCAAAGAAGTTAAAGGTCTATCACCTCTTGAACATTCTACTTAACTGACACCTGAAATTTCTCTTGCCATGAACTAGTAAAGCAAGTCAATGAGTCCTTTCCAAATCTGCCAGCGTGAACTTCTAGCAAATTTGAGGCCTGAGCTTTCTCCGTTCTAACAACCTGCTAATTTTTAACCAAACTGTCCTCGCGTGAAAGTTTCATAAATTTAAACTTTTGAGGTGACTTGCCCCGAATCATCCATCTATAAGAGGAATTAAACTTGCTTCTAAACTCAGCACTAGTGTCTTCTGAACTGCATTTCTTTTAAAAATTGCTCATTCTAGATACTTTTGAACTGAAAACAAAGCTAATTGCTATACATGTCATAAACCCAACCCAAAACGTCAGCCTTCCTGCTCTTCTGATGCTGCTTGGCCTGCTGTGTTCATCCAGCTCTACACCTTGTTATCTCAGTATAAATATCTTTCCATTGACACCACAAGGATTCACAAGCACCTAATCTCTAGCAAAATTTTGGATTTAAATCACCATTCCAGAATAGCTCTGGTTATTTTTAAATGAGAACCCTTCACAGAAGTGAAATTTATTTTATGAAACGAATTCTAAAAATATTAAATTATATACCTTTTATAACCGTAGACATCATTCCCCAAAATAACATGTTTAGTAAACTTGTGCCTTTAGGCTATTTTTCTTTTGACAGATTTAAAATTTTGAGTTATTTGCTAATCCTAACCCTTGCTAATTTGCCAGGTTAAATATTGTGGCTGGAGAGATGCACAATATGAGTGCTTCTGGCATCTTTGTTCTGTGCCTTCAAGAGCCCTAGTACCTTTGGAGGTTATTGGAGACGGGCCTTAATCAGTTATGTAACAAATTATTTCTGCTGCAAATTTCTTAGTCATTCAACTTAAATTAACAGAATTATTTTGACATTCAGCTAACTTCGTGCAACCAGTTGTGCAAGAAGCTGACGTTATATTATTAAACTACAGATTAATCTGATCTGAATTTAGTTTCCAATTACGTGATTGAAGGCTTGCTATTTAAAATTAGAATGACCAAAGTAAAATAAGTGTTTAAATGACAAAATATCCAATTGTAATGTTCACAATGATTTACCAAACAGTTAAGCATTTAGTGATTCTCAAGCAACTTACATTTATACAATATAGTTAAAGTATTAAAATGTCCCAAGGCACTGTGCAGAAGCATTAGTAAGCAAAATTTTATACTTGAGGCTATTTGGGCCTCAATCAAAAGTTTGGCCAAGTGGTTGTTTCAAAGGAACAGAGGCAGAGAATTTAGAGAGGCTATTATAGCAGGTAGGGCTTGGAAAGTGAAGGTACAACCACCAATGGCAAAGAGATTAGACTGAAGACGCAC
>NC_063357.1:10404621-10408812 GCF_021869965.1 Rhincodon typus | reverse complement strand
GACTTTTTCCTATGTTTGCAGGCGTATTGAAAACATATACTTCAATACGTACTGGATTCTGCTCCATCTGCTGCTCATTTTTAATGTTAGGAAATAGAGGTAACAATTCACTTTTCTCAAGCATTAAAGAAATTAAATGGTAAATTTTAAAATTTTCCAGGTAATGCAGTGGCATACATACAAAGTATGTAAATATAGATCAGTGTATGGGAGAATCTTTTGGATAGGTCTTGCATTATTTGCCTTCAATGCACTCGTGTCATGAAATATGAGTTTTGTTTGCGCCAATACATATCAAATACTGGATTCACATCAAAATGGACAGTATCACTACAATCAGGATGGCCCCCGTTGAGTCAGGCAGCTTCCCAGTGATGTTAATATATGGAATTCTTGATGAGAGTCTGCTTCCTTTCCCTTTGCCTGACCCTACTGCAGCATTATTTGATGTGGAGAAGAAGGAAAATTCTGATGATGTAGTAAAAAAAATCCTGCACATCAACACCAGCAATACTGAACTTTACTTAAAGCTGCCAAAAAATAATAATATTTAGCACAGAAGTTACAAATTTCTTAGGTAACATAAGCGAACTTTTATCTGCTTGGGGTTGTTACGTTATATTTTTAAGGGCAGAGAGAGGCAAGCAACATTTCCCCAGTTATTTACTTAGAGGCGTATTTTTATTCTGGTTCAGCTCTTTTTAAATATGCGCATTTTCCTTCTAGAAACTCGATCGGCAAATGAATTCAATTCAAAGTGTGCTGTAACTTCATATTTTTAACTTTTCCCGTCTTGTTCTGTGATAAGAATTGACCCGTAGCTAGGAAGTTGGATGAACCAATCATAATGGTAGATTTCCCATTGTTCTGTGCCTGTGGACCACCTCGGTTGCAGTGCTGAGATAAGTGGCAAGTAATTTAAGAGGCAACAGCATCAAACCTTTGTTGGAGACTAAAGCAGGGTCAGCGCCTGTCAGTTCACAGCAGCTTTGCTGCGTGGGTGGTAAGCCTAGGCCACAAAGGAAGTTACTAAACAGCAGTGACAACAGTCACTTCAAATACTGTTTCTCGTTTAGTCTTATCACAGGAAGAATTAACTTAAATGCAGTTGTAGATCCAAGCAAATAACTATATTTTGAAATGTTATTAATATATATACATAGGATGCTTAACAACAACTATTGGAAATAGAATCAACGCTGTGTCAAAATAAAGAAACAAGTCAGACCCATACCAAAATATTCAAAATTCTCATATGAGAAATTAGCAAATTTTATTGCAACAGGAGAAAGTCTAATCCAGATAAATAGTAAGAAAATTGTTTGCTTTAACAGGGGGATTTGATTAAATCTCTTCTGATCGGGGTAAAGATTAGAATTCCATGGAGAAATGGAGTCGTACTGAGTACTACTACTACAAAGTTGTAGTACTCAATTGGTTATTTGTCAACTTGCATAAAAAATATCTTTGATAAAAAGATATCAAAATGTACACACGGAAGTTATCTTAGGTACTAAGCACCACTCAATAACTAATGAATATCATAACAGCAAATTAGTTACATGAATCCTGATGAAAAGTGAGATGAATTCTATATTTAATAACACATTATCCAATTTCCCTTCTATTCCCCGAGTGGAGAATGAAATAAGAACAGAGCAGACAGGAATAGGAATAGACCATTCAGTCCACTGAGCTACATTTGACAATTCGGTTGCCATTATAACTCTTCACATTTATATTTATCTTCTTTTTAACCACATCAGATGACCCCATTACCTTTCAGGGCAGTTATGTTCTACGGTCGCACTATCCTGGATTCAATTTTAACCAAACCACCATTATCAAGGTATACAGCCTGTGCAATCGTAAATGTAGAAGGCACTTTGGTAAGTCCCATGGTATTATGTAAAGAGACATTCTTTCATCTTCCTATTAAATTATATCTGCCAGCTTGAAAATCTCATTAGCAGGGATTAGAATTTAAGTTATAGTTAGATACTGGACAAAATATCTTCCTATTTAATTGCTTGATATGTTGCCCCAGTGCCTTAACTTAAAATATTTGAGTAGAAATTAATTTTACCAGCGTGCATTTGAAACAAGTGGCTGGTATCACTGATGGGCTTTCTTCAGGTGGTTTTTAATAAAGAATGTCTAACAGCTCTAATGAGTTACAAAGGTAGACATTTACGCTAACTTGATAATATGTGAAAAGATGGTGTATTTTGAACTGAAGGGACAACAGCAGTATACCAGGTAAGATAATGTAGAAATTTATAGAGCAAACAAACCTGTTTGTTAAAACAGCAAATTATGAATTTGAAGTTAATAAATTTGGTAATTTTTGAGCTAGTACCAGGAAAATTGATTAAGCAAAATGCTGGATTTCAAAAAACAAAATCTAGTTTGCTGAGGTTCCTGAGAGAAGTGTACTTGCTATCTCCACCTGGTCTGGCTTAGAAGTGACACCAGCATCACACTTTATGATAGATTTTAATGTTCTTTGAAGTGGCTCAGCAAATCATGCAGTTATAAAACTATCACTGCGAAAGAAAACAAGTTGGTTCAAGATTCCCTATCAGATGCAAGCACATAGACCAACATTCTATTGTAGTACTGAATGAATGTTTCATTGTCAGATGTACCATCCAGGGTTGAAACCTACCTGACCTAATGATTTAGATCCTTTGCACTATTCCTTCAGCAATGAACAGCACACAGAATAGATTATATGGTCATCCATCTCATTGCTGTTTGTTGGATTATACTGTATCTGCCATATATGCTGTCTTACTAGTTGCTGCACTTGAAAATCATAAAAATATGTGAGCTCTGAGATACATCTGAGAGACATGTTAAGATTTTTAAAATAAATTTAAGTCTTTAGGTGGAATTATTCAATTTTTTAAGTTGCTGTTTACAAGAAGCTATCTTCCTACATTAATTTATATTTTCATATTACTAAGAGCTCTTTCATGTTGAAATAATTTTTGTAAAATTGTCCTTTAGTTATACAATGTTCTACCACTACCCTAAATGTGTATGTGTTTGAATTCTTAAGTGTACAGAAATGCACAGCCTGATACTATAGTGTAATCCCAGTTAGTTAAACCAGTTAATTCAGATTCAGAAAATAATTGTATCATAGCACTTAATGGAGAAGAGGATGGAACTCCTATATATAAGGTTCATGACACAAAATTATTTCGTTAGTGGGCAGTTCTCTGAGTAGAATGATTTGTGATATAAGTAGTTTAGTTGGCATTCATGGCTGGCCATTTCTGAATTCAGCTTGCATCCCCTAACTTGGCAAATGAACTTGATGCTACGATTTTCTGACAACTGCGAAGGCAAGACCAACCCTAAGAAACTCAGGGGATTATATGACCACCCTGCACTCCCAAAAACCAAGTGAGTTTCTGTAAATTTCTGCCACGCCTCCTAAGCATCTTCTCCATTGCAAAAAAAATCATCTTCCTAATGGAGCAAATATGGTTTGTTTATCTGTTGACTAGAAATCTACATAACAACCGTAACCCTCAATCCATACTGCTCCACCTTATGCTGATTAGAAGCTGTAATGGTCAAATGCTTTCCTTTGTACATTGACTGAGAAACCCCAGGCAAACCCACACTTCCTATTTCAGATTAGAAGAATCTGCTCCAGAACAGTTGACTCCTGCTGACAGTAAATTGTATGGTGTTGAATATCTCCACACAGGAAACTTCCCCATTCAAAAATTTCCCATCCCACTTTTGTGACATAAGATATATTGCTTTCTGTACGTAGTGTCACAAAATAGTCATAGACCATTGCAATCCTGTAAGACACAAAAATGTAGCCTTTCTTTTCAGCTTTATATTTATTTTAATTTTTGTTTTTCCATTTGGCCATCTTCAAATCAATTCACTGTCAGTCTACAGCTTTACACCATTCTTCAAAGCAGCCATCAATAAAGGCCTCTGTTAATGTAACTTTTATGTTTGGTCTAAGTCAGACAGATACCATACAACTAGACCTTACATCCTTATATCCATCCACTCCAGTTATGATGTGGCCAGAGTCACTTCTTTTTCGGTTTGAGAGAAGCCCTACAGGAGAAAAAATGGTGTACAAGTTGTTTAGTTCTTGATTTAGTTCTACATAAAAGTAAAATGGAAAGAGAACTTGAAACAGAAGCACATAAC
>NC_063357.1:10347819-10389621 GCF_021869965.1 Rhincodon typus | reverse complement strand
CTGCTATCTCTTCCATTCATGGATTCCATTTACACAGCTCGTTGCTGCAGAAAAGCAGCCAACATCATCGAAGACCCATCGCACCCTGTTAATGACCTCCTATAACCTCTTCTGTCAGGCAGAAGATACAGACACCTGAACATACGCACAAGCAGGTTCAGGAACAGCTTCTTTCAGGCCATTATCAGACTGTTGAATGAACTCTAGCCTCAAATAATGTAACCTGCAACGTAACCTGTATACGTCTAAGTCTTTTTGATCTGTACAGCTCATAAGCGAAGCTTTTCACCGTGTTTCAGTACATGTGACGATAAAATCAATCAATCTAAAAAAGATCTCCAGCATTTGCAGTTCTTTGTTTTAATATCATATCAAGGGGTGGGGTTAGGGGATTTGTTGGCTCTTGAATTTGCTTTTAAAGTGACTCTAGCAGCGTCTCTCTCACTTACACGTCTATTTTGCGTGCAATGTAACAAACAAAGGTTTTCCATTGGTTTTTGAATTACTGCAATGGCTAACTTTCATTGTGAAATACTTCAAAAGGACTCAGTTGCCTCATGTTAAAAAGGAAGTATTTTGCAATGGAAAATGGTGTGACCTGCAACATCCAGCTACTGAATGTATTTGTCTCAGAATTACTTTATCAGCAAGTTGTCTGGGTTTGATGTCAGGGGAGAACTTGATTACTGTCAAGTATTACAAGATTACCGCTTTTCATGGAAAGAAACATCAATATTTATTTACATTGCACCTTTGCCATGATAAAATATCCTGTGTTGCTTCATATGAATATCATACACTAAAGCATGACACTGACCCCATTTAGGAGATATTTGATCAATTGAGCAAAAATTCGGTCAAACAGATAGGTTTTAAAGGTGGAAAATAGGGAGGCAGATTGGTGTAAAGAGGGAATTCTGGAGCTTAGTATCAGAGCCTTGGTATCAAAGGCGTAGTCACCAATGGTGGACCAATTATAAATAGTGCTGCTCAAGATGCCAGAATCAATGAGCACAGATCTTGGAGGAATGTGGAGCTGGAGATTACAGTGATAAAGAAGAGCAAGGCCAAGGAGGGATTTGAAAACAAGGATGAAAATTTTGAAATCAAGGCTTTGTTTTATATGGGGCTAGTGTGATGGTTGATTTGGATTTGGTACAAGACACAGGCAGCAAAGCTTCGGATGACTTCCAAATAACGGAATATTAGAATATGGGCGAGCAGATAAAAGTGCACTGGAAGAGTTAAGTCTGGAGTTGGAGAAGGCATGTAAAGGTGTTCAATAGCAGATTAGCTAAGATGAGGTATGATATAAGTCAATGTTTTTCAGTTGAAACAGGTGGTCTTAGTGATGGAACAAGTACAGAAATTGCTGGAAAAGCTCAACAGGTCTGGCATTATCTGTGGAGAGAAATCAGAGTTAACGTTTCAAGTCGAGTGACCCTTCCCCAGATGCTGAGCTTTTCCAGCAATTTCTGTTTTTGTTTCTGATTTCCAGCATCCTCAATTCTTTCGGTCTTAGTGATAGTGTGGATATGTTGATGGAAGTTCATCTCAGGATCAAATTTGACACGAGGGTTCTGATGTTGTAAAGACTATCCAATTGCATTAGATATTATTATGGTGAAAGGATGCTTGAGTTACTGTATCATTTTTCTGTGTTTATTTAAGTTGGGTAAATTTATCTGTTGTAACTTTGATCATTAGGCAACATAAAAACCTGAAAATGTAGGAGCAACGTTACTATTGTTTAACTGAAATTTCCATTGCACTTCTGCCTCATTACAATTGATGATCAGAAAAAATCTGGTGTGGAAACTCATGCTTTGTTGTCTATCTCTGGCTATATTCAGCCGAAGATACAGTGGAGACACTTAAAGCTCTATAAAACTCAATTAATTTATTAATGTATTAAGTACTTAAATGAATAACACACACTTTTAACTACTAGAGATATCTCAATCACTGTCTTTCACTACCCTGAGCTCTGTAACTAACCCCAATTTTATTACCCAGGAGAGTTAACAGCTGGCCAGGCCAGAACTCTTAACGTCTTCACCACACCCCCTGATGTGGGGTTCTCCTGCAGATCTATGCTTCAAAGTTTTGCTGAAAGTCAAGGATTTTCTCAGGCTGCTTTATACATGGGAATCTGCACCAAGTGGATGCCTTATTTGGAATTATCTGTGCACGTGACCAATCCCTTTGTCTTGTCCTTGTTTGGTAGAGATTGCAGTTACTGATTTCCTATGATCTTAGCTCTTAGCAGACCTGAACGACTCAGTACAATTCCAAAACAGCCCATTGTAAAGCCTCTTATCCATTTCTGATATCTTCAGTCTTATTCAATACCTTTTTTTCATTTGTTTGCACTGAAGGCTTATTATATAACTCTGCTGGTCTAAAGTTGTACTGAACTGAATTAGCTCTGTAAGAACTGTGACTACCATTGTAGGTCAGAGGTTAGGAATCTTGAAGCGAGTAACTCACCTGCCGACTCCCAAAGCCTGTCCACCATTTACTAGTCAGGGGTTTGATGGAATACTCTCCACTTGCCTGGATGACTAGAGCTCCAACAACACTCAAGAAGCTCATTTCACTTGATTGGCACCACACCCACGAGCATCTACTCCCTCCCCCACTGACACTCAGTAGCAGCAGTGTGTACAATTTACAAGATCAACTGCAGAAGGCTCCTTAGACAACTTCTTCCAAATCCATGACTGCAGCCATATAGAAGGACAAGGGCAGCAGGTCCATGGGAGCACCATCCCTACAAACCATTCACCATACTGACTTGGAATATATTGCTGTTTCTTCACTGTCTCTGAGTCAAAATTCTAGAATTAAAAATTATATAAAAATCTTTATACTATGTACTTCAGTGAGGAATAATCATTAAAAGTAGAGTTGTGCAGAGCAGAAAGTGAAATATGTTGATTTTAATTCCAAGGGAAATGGTCTATTTATGAAATTTGTTCATGGTCTATTTGGAAATGGCCTACTAAAACCTTGAATTGTAATAATCATATGAATTAAAGAGCATTTTGTCTCTTGATAAGCAGTAATAGTGGCTCCATTAGTAAGAAATTTATTCTTCCTTGCCCTGTGGTGGGAATTGGAGACAATTATATAAAGTTTGGTAGTTCAACTTGTTCAAGAGCTGGAGCTTCATTCCCAACTCATTGCAGTTTCCAACATGAACTCGGAGGGCTTTTAAGCTAGTTGCATTTGATATGCTGATGAATTCACACACATTACCTAATAAATGTTACTAATGCATAATACTTGGTAAAATACGGTAATAAGTATTTTCCAATATCAATTTGTCTGTATGTTTGAATTTGCAGAATAGATCTGAAATCTGAATGCCATATCTTAATGATTCACTTAAACAACTGGGATCTGTTCTTCTTACTGAATAGTTAAGAGAGCTGAGAAGAGCTAAAACTGCGAATTGTTGTTCTGACCAATACTCATTCCCCAATCAATACCAAAAAAAATTAAAAGATTAACAGTTTTTTGGGACCTTAAGGTGTACCAATTAGCTCCAGATTTGTGAACATATCAATCACTTCAAAATTGTTTAAAAAGTACTTCAAGGCAACAGCAACAGAAACTTGTATTTATATAGTGCCTTTAATACAACAAAATATCTCAAAGTGGTTCAACAACAACTTGGATTTATTTTGCACCTTTTACGTAATGAAACATCTCAAGTTGCTTTACAGGGCCATTGTAAAACAACATATGACACCAAGCTATGTAAAGAAATATCAGATGACCAGAAGCTTGATTGGAGAAGAATGCTTCAAGGAGCATCTAGGATGAGGGTGGAGAGGCAGAGAGCTGTATGAAGGGAATTCCAGAGCCTCTGGAATAGGTAGCAGAAGGCAAAGCTGCCAATGGTGGGAATGACTAAAACTGGAAATGCCAGAATTAGAGGCTGGCAGAAATCTTGGATAATTGGAAGAGATTACAGAGATAGGGAGTGCAAGGTCACGGAGGAATTTGAAAACAATGATGAGAATTTTAAAATCAAGTTGATGTTTGGCTAGAATCCAATGTAGGTCAGCAACTACAGGTGTAATAGGTGAAAGGGTCTTAGTACGAGTTAAGACACAAACAGCAGATCTTCTGATCACCGCAATTTTATGGTAAAATATGTATGAACGCATGTGGGAGACCAGCTGGAATTGAATTGAAAGAGTCACGTCTTGGAGAAAATAAGGCACGGATCGGGATTTCAGCGGCAGATGAGCCAAGTTTGCTGGGTGATTATGAAACATATAAGGTAAAGTTGCCATAGTCCTACTGGGCCATAGGGCTGATGTCTCATTAAAGAGGGGTGAATGGTTATGGTTTAACATGAGGGTCACCACACCTTAGGTGAGGGGAGAGGTTGGAAAGGAGAGTCCTTCATGGTAACCTCAGCCACTAAATACGGAGATAATAAGGTGGGTAACCAAAAGCATGGCAAAATAGGTAGGTTTTAAGAATTGTCTTAAAGAGAAAGGGAAGGCATAAAGATGAAGGACAGCCAGAAGATTTGACAGGTGTTCTATTAGTGTAAATCATTTTCTTCATCAGTCAACAACAGGAATGAATTGCTAACTATTTTTGAACCTGACCAAGCATTTGAATTAAGAAAAAACTTTGAAAATTATTTTGCTGATTCTTAATTAAAGATATTATCTTGTAAGTGACAGTTACCACATCATACTATTGTTAAATGACATTTCATGTGTAGTATATCTTGGAGGACTTAAGTTTTGAAAGATTGCATAAAGGTTGATTCAATTCATGGGTTGCGGATCTATCTAGACTGGTTTCTTAAATAGACATCATTAAAAGGTTATTGTGGATAGTGGAGTTTGTTTCTTTTTACAAGGCCACTTAGAAACCACATGACTGAAAATAACTGCCTGCTTTGCTGTAGATCCCAGTTTTGCTGGGACTGTTAGAATAATGACTGGATTGAAATATGTTCTTTAATATCTGGAATCAGGTGAAGCTTGAGAAGGCTACAAGGAAGAACTGCCCAGCTGATTTCTCTAATTTCTGAAAATAAACCTCTTTTGTTGCGTTCAGTGTGAAACCTATTTGTTCTTCTTAAAACACTGACTGGAAGAACCTTACAATGTTGTATTTTGTCACTAAACTGAATCTGAAGAACTCCAGAAACAACTGTGTGTGAATAGTGACTTGACCACACATGCCTGAATATCAGATCTACAGACCTCAGAACAGTCTACATTTTCTTCTTTTACTTTAAAAAATGCCCATTGAACCACAGCATCTTTTCCCCCAGAGAGTCAATCTCTTCCTAGAAATCAGTGTTTTCTCTTTACCTGAATATTGCGTTTGTCTGTGTATTTTTCAGATGTTTAAAGGGATAAGCACTTATACTATATTTCTATATTGCTGTGAAGGTTAATCAGTTATTTCATATTAATTGATTAAGTTTTATTTTGATAATAAACCAATAATTGCGTTTTTTTTAAGAAACCTGGATGATAAATCTTTTATTTTAAACCTGATATCACAAGTGTGAAGATTAAATAATTCTACAAAAATGTTAAATTTTCTCATGAAAATTTTCACATTTCAAATACTCGCAAGAAATTTCGCCTTTCACTCTTTGGATGTCTACCAACCAAATTAGAAAGAACATCAAAATGTTACCACAGTCCTTAGAAAGGAGTAAAACCAGCAACTTAATAGCAGGCTTAATTGAAGGATCACTGTTTACATTGAAAGTCAGGTATCTTCTTGTTGTAATTTAAGTATCATCTGTAAAAAAGTTGTGGGAGGATTTTCTTGTTAAATGTGACTTTGAATTGTTATGCTGTGTCACTAAATATGAAAGTGTTTATATGGTTATCTCAGTGACACAATTCTCCTTGTGTCAGTATTACAGTGTGCTCACATGATGCTTTGAATACTCTTGATTTTCAGTTTGGAAAATTGCTGATGTTATAGAATCCCTACAAAGTGGAAGCAGGCCATTAGGTCCATTGAGTTCACACCAACTCTCCAAAGAGCATTCCACCACCCCACCCCACAACCCTGCATTTCCCATGGCTAATCCTCCTAGCCTGCACATCTTTGGGCTGTGGAAGGAAAGTGGAGTACCTGGCGGAAACACATGAAGACACAGGGAGAATGAGCAAATTCCACACAGAGAGTCACCCAAGGGTGGAATCAAACCCAAGACTCTGGTACTGTAAAGCAGCAGTGTTAACCACTGTGCCACCATGCTACTCCTCACATATCACAATTCCAGGATGGTTTGGGGTGTGGCAGTGACAGTAATGGAGTTTGCAAATTCTCTCCAAATAGCTGCACTTATAATGAACAGAATTCCTGGTGCTGTTAAACAAAAAACATAGAACATAGAACAGTACAGCACATGATGTTGTGCCAACCTATTATCCTACTAAGATCAATCTACCCTGCATACCTTACATTTTACTATCCTCCATGTGCCTATCCAAGAGTCGTGTAAAAGTCTCTAAAGTATCTGACTCCACTACCACCGCCGGCAGCGCATTCCACATGCTCACAACTCTCTGTGTGAAGAACCTACCTCTGACATCTCCCCTACACTTTTCTCCAATCACCTTAAAATTATGCACCCTAGTAATAATCATTTCTGACCTGGAGAAAAGTCTCTGACTATCCACTATATCTATGCCTCTCATCATCTTGTAAATCTCTAACAAGTCACCTCTCATCCTTCTTCGCTCCAATGAAAAAAGCCCTAGCTCCCTCAACCTTTCCTCATAAGACCTGCCCTCCAGTCCAGGCAGCATCCTGGTAAATCTCCTCTGTACCCTCTCTAAAGCTTCCACATCTTTCCTGTAATGAGGTGACCAGAACTGAACACAATATTCCAAGTGTGGTCTAACCAGAGTTTTATAGAGCTGCAGCATAACCTCACGGCTCTTAAACTTAATTCCCCTGCCAATGAAAGCCAATACACCATACGCCTTCTTTACAACCCTATCAACTTGGGTAGCAACTTTGAGGAATCTGTGGACATGGACACCAAGATCCCTCTGTTCCTCCACACTGCTGAGAATCCTGCCATTAACCCTGTATTCTGCATTCAAATTTGACCTTCCAAATTGAATCACTTCACACTTTTCTGGATTGAATTCCATCTGCCACTTCTTTGCCCAGCTCTGCATCCTGTCAATGTCCCGTTGCAAACTACAACAACCCTCCAAACTATCCACAACTCCACCAACCTTCGTGTTGTTGGCAAACTTACTAACCCACCCTTCCACTTCCTCATCCAAGTCATTTATAAAGATTACAAACAGCACAGGTCCCAGAACAGATCCTTACGGCACACCACTGGTCACCGAGCTCCAGGCTGAATACTTTCCATCTACTACCACCATCTGTCTTCTATTGGACAGTCAGTTTTGTATCCAGACAGCCAAATTAACCTGAATCCCATGCCTCCTTACTGTCTGAATGAGCCTACCAGGTGGAACCTTATCGAATACCTTACTAAAATCCATATACATCACATCCACTGCTTTACCCTCATTGATGTGTTTTGTCACATCCTCAAAGAATTCAATAAGGCATGACCTGCCCCTCACAAAGCCATGCTGACTATTTCTAATTAAACTGTGCTTTTCCAAATAATCATAAATACTATCTCTCAGAATCCTCTCCAATAATTTGCCCACCACAGAAGTAAGACTGACTGGTCTGTAATTTCCAGGATTATCCCTATTCCCTTTCTTGAACAAGGGAATGACATTTGCCACCCTCCAATCTTCTGGCACTACTCCAGTGGACAGTGAGGATGCAAAGATCATTGCCAAAGGGGCAGCAATCTCTTCCCTCGCTTCCCATAGAACCTTGGGTATATCCCGTCTGGCCCAGTGGACTTATCTATCCTCATGTTTTTGAAAATTTCTAGCACATCCTCCTTCCTAACAACAACCTGTTTGAGCATATCTGCCTGTTTCATGCTGTCCTCACAAACGTCAAGGTCCCTCTCACTGGTGAATACCGAAGCAAAGTATACATTAAGGACTCCCCTACCTCCTCTGACTCTGCACACAAGTTCCCTCCACAATCCCTGATTGGCCCTACCCTCACTCTGGCCATCCTCTTGTTCCTCATAAAAATATAGAAACCCTTGGGATTTTCCTTGATCCTACCCAAGGAAAACAGTTAACACTTCTTAATTCCAGCTGCTTTAATTACAAAAAGAAAACTGCTCTCCAAACAAATGCACTCTTCCCCTAGTTAATCACCAGCTTCACTCTGCTCGGCTCACTTTATGTTCTTCTCTTTTCTCTCTGGACCTTGGTCTACTGCTCAGTTATTTTCTATATTCTGCTATTGTGCTTTTTCCCTATCCTAGATAAAGAACATGCTATATAGATCATAACTATGTTTCTAATCCTACACTATTTGTGAAAACCACCATGGGAGACCAATCAGCGTTGATTAACCATAACAACATTCATCATCATTGGAAAATAACTTCTGGCTCTGAGGAAACCAACATTCCAATATTGTTCCCTTCTGCCCACTATGCTACAAGATGGAGTCAATTTACTTTAATCCTAGAACAACTCAATTTATTTCAAAGGACACCACATATTTGGATTCACTTGGCAGATGTGCTGGAGCCACCTCAACCTCAGGAAACACATCACATAGTATAATTCTTTGTTTCTCCATTTATTCTTTTCTCCTTGTGAAGCTGTCATATATTTGGGTATCATGGTACTTGCAGGAGTGGTACAATTAAAAATCAGGCTTCCTTGGTGATCCTACTTACCCTTGGAATGGTGTAAGTGGTAAAGCGACGTGGTTATTATTTGAGCGGTAAGGATCACCCTGCCTTCTGGTAGCTCTGTTGGTTGGGTGCATCATCCTATTCTGTCTCCAGGTGGGTGGCCTACTGATGATATGTTTTCTTCTCCTGGATGTCATTTTGAGTGTTTAGCGCAGAGGGTAAAAAATGGATTTGCCCTGAATGTCAAAGATGAAGTATGAAATTCACAAATAAATTACCAAACTCAATTTGTTCAGCCTAAAAAAAAGACTATTTAAACTGTATAAAAAATAACCTTGCTTTCAACCTCAATTCTATTACAAATTGAGAAGAAACTATTGAAATCCCCAGTTCAAAAGCAGATATGAAAAGGACAATTACAGGCTGTGCAATGAGACTTCTAATGATACCTCTCTAAATAAACAGGTAAAAGCAAGCTACAGACAGGATCCTTCATCCACTTCAATCCAAACAGGAAACAGAATTTGCAAAACCACCCTTCCTCAACATAAATAAAAACTAGCACAAAAGTATAAATTAAACTAAATTCCCAAGCAAGAATACAGCAGCATATCATGGCCAATTTAATCTGTCTATGCTTATAATCTTTAAAAGTTGTGTCCTCTCTTCTGAACTTCCTCTTGCTTCTGCAAGTATACTTCGATAATAACACTTCCTCCTCCTGGTGTTCTCTCTGAACTCAAATTAAGACTTAATGCATGATCTCTAATTTGGATCTGATTTATTTTCTGGTAAATCAGAACAAGCAGTTAATCTTTCTTCCTTTCTTGGCCTCCTGGAGTCTTCAAGCTCTGAGAACCCAAGTTTGGCATCAGTTAATTTGCCTCATTATTCTTCCTCATTATTTTCATCCTCATTATTCTTAAATTAAAAAGGGAAAATATTGGAAACAATACTCAGCAGGTTAGGAACATTTTGTATCAAGAGAAAGAGAGAGTTAATGGGCGGAATCTTCCCAGCCTTTGCAAGGACACTTCATGGTCAAGGATGGGACCCATCTTAGGGTTTATCGTTCACTCTCTTAGCATTCACTACTTTGGTAATCCCAGCATACCCTGCTTTGTCTTTCAGTGCTTTGCACCTTCATCCAGAGCATTAAGGGTCACTGTACTTTTGTCTAGCTTTGCCTCTTAGCACAGACACAAAACCAGGCTGTTTATCCTGCTTGTCAGCAGAGATCAATCAAGGGGTGGACAGGTTGCTGTATGGCACCATGCAACATCAGTGTTACACTTACACCGTGTGGCAGCCACATTCCCGCCAAAGGCACTGCACATGCTTCAAGCAAACAGCCATGTTTCATATGTAAGGTGAGCAGTCCTCAGTCAAGTCAAGGGAAACACACTTCAGTCATAGTGTCATAGCGGTGTGCAGCACAGAAACAGACCCATCAGTCCAACTTGTCCATGCCGACCAGACACCCTAAACTAATCTAGTCAAGGGGTCAGAGAACTGTAAGTCAAGGGCAACCTCTGGTATCAGACTCTGGCATGGTCAGGTGATGGCTCAGGGCAGTTGATGTCGGGGGTTCCTTACCTCAACAGTCCAGTGAGTGAGCCATGGTCAGTCCCATGGATCCAGTGTAACCTGTCCAGGAAGACAGACAAGTAGTTTTGGACCATATCAGACCATGGTCACCTATCATTCAGGGCTGTCTGTTCAAGTTGTTGCAAGGGGTGGGCCACTGCCAGTCTTGAGGTTCTTAAACATCAAGGGGGTGATATCAGGGGCCACTGCTGTAGGAAGGAGATTGGAGAACTTAATTGTGGGGATTGGAGGCAGCATTTTGGGAAGCAAATAGGATTATAATTGTGAAGTGAAGTAAGGTGAGGAGGCAGAAGAGTGTAAGAGAAAAGGTTATGTGGTGGGTGGGGGCAATGGAAAGATGTGAGAGGTGTTCATCGACAACCAGCAGTACTCTATCTTCCAATAAAGGAACAGTGCATTACTATGTTTACTCAGTACGCTTGGGGCTGTAGGGTTTAGTGGAGAGATAACAATTTGAATCTTCTGTGAGTGGAAGATACTGCAGCCAAGGCACCTTAGAGTCATGGTGTGTAGCCAACTAGGCAAGCTGCAAAGAATACCATGAGAAAGCTCACAGTAAGCTCACAGTGAGAAACTCTGTGTGAAAGTCCCCAAAACTGACATTGAACTGATGTCTGATAAAATGCAGATCATTGAATCTAATAGATCAGCACCTCGCTCAAATGAAGCAAACACCAAGATACAACTCTCCAAGTCTTGTAAGAAGTAGTAATGAAAGGATGGCTGAAAGCATCAAGGACATTCCTGTTGCTATAAAAGTGCATCAGGCACATGGACATAAATTGACAGCCCCAGGTAGCATATTGTACAATGGAAATAGAACCATAAGGAGTTGAACTAAGGAACTAAGAGTGGAGAGACGCCAAAGCACACACTTTCAATCCACCAAGGAATTGAGTCGTGTCTGAAGAAGGCAAGAGATGTATTTGGCCAGCAGAGCACGAGCAACAAAATCAAGGACCACATCACCAGTGTAGTGCTTGTAATGAATAGCAAGCTAAGCCAGCTAGAGAGCAATTAATTATTACATGACATCCCAGACAGACCATGGATGAAGCTATGAGCAGACCTCTTCACTCTCACATGGAATGATTACCCTGTCACCGTGGACTGCTATTCTCTATTGGGAGGCAGGCCAGCTTACTTTAACAACCATTGATGAGAATGTTGAAGGACGCTATTCATTACAGTATTCCTTACATTGTGTTGAGGAACAATGGTCTTCAGTTCACGAGTGAAGAATTCATCTTTCATGAAAGATTGGCTATCTTAACACCACACAATGTTTCCACACTGTTCCCATCAAATGGAAAGGCTGAGGTGCCTATGAAAGTCATGGAATTATATAGAAATCAAGCAAAACCCATTTAAATACATAAATATGTATAAACAATGCATGAGCGGAGAAACACACCCACTGAAGGCATGGAGGATGGTCTAGATCAAAGACCAATCTTATGCTGTATAGTGAACAACCAGATATAAACTGTCACAAATGTAGGTACATGCACGCAAGTGGAGAAACTGTACCTCATTTGCAGGTGGCAGATCAGGAAAATATGAGCTCACCACATTGCACCATGCCCAGATCAACCATCAAACTCTATGTTCAGACCACCTCCAACCATAGAAATGGAAAAACAGAAAACATCACAACAGCACTTGGTTTGGGAATGACACTCCTTCAGGAGGGAACACCACCCAAATGAATAGCTAATGACAGCACACGTGCACACTGCAAAGATTGGAGGAAGAATCTAGCTGCAGAAATTCAGTAAATGGCTATTCATGAAAAACTGTGAATGCCTGATCTTTTCTATAGACTCTGATTAAGAACGAGCACCTCAGTTCCAACTTGACGGCTGTAACGCTCCAATCACATATTAACTGCTCCTTTAGATGAGATTACCTTTGCAAGCTCCTATTGTTGAGGGAACACTCATGATTGAAGAAGTTCGATCCTTTAACTTTTGTCAGAGATATATCCTACAATATACAGGAATGCACATACACAAAGTCCTGGAGATAAAAATCCATTTTACAGCTGGATTTCATTGAAGCAATTGATGTGTGGGGTGAGCTTTGCTTTACTCTTGCCCTGATTTTGAGAAATTTTCCATATGCTGCTAATATCACAGCGACTGTTTGTCTGGTGCAGCAGTGCAGGGTAAGTTAATTGAGTTAAAGGAATCTTGGATCAGGTTGATAACTGCCCAATTTGTTTCAACAGTGACTTTGGAAGCTAAACACCTGGGAAATGTTGTCAAGCTGAAACAATGCAGAAAGGGAAATTGCCCTCCTTTCTTCAGCTGGAACACTAACTGAATGGAGTTTCTGTTTATTTAGTAAAATAGGGAGGAGAAATGTCTTTTTCAATTTTGAGTTAAACTTTTCTATGGTTTGAAATATTAGACCCGATATTTTAAAATTAAATTTGTCTGCTCTTGACGAACTGTAATTCACATACCCAAGGCCTGTTGGTTATATTCAAGGCACAAAATTAACATTGCATCTCTGCTATGATCTTGCCTGTTATCATCTTAACAACAAAGATTTCTGAGTCAGCTGAGTTTCCTAATTGACACAGGCAACTGCCTAATGAATTCATGGGAAACCAGGTCCAAAGATGCAATTAGAACTCAAACAATATTTTAACACGAAATCGGGGAAGGCCTGAGCCTAATGAGGGGGCCATTCATCCAGCTTTATACTTTGATGCAATGTGTAATATATTTTGTCAAGTTCCATTTGGGAGGTGTATGATACTTGAGCCCCATTACTCAAAGTCCCTAATTTTTTTGTCTGATGAGCCCATAACAGAAAACACTGACCCAGTTGCTGTGTTTAACATGAACTACAATTTATTACAAATAAATCAATTCCAACCACAGGTAAACAAATCTATGAATTATCTTCATATAACCCTGCAACCTGAATGTCTAACCACTTTCTAAACACCTACGCACACAGATGGACACAGGAAAACAAGCAAACACGATATCGTGGCTAGAGGAAAAAGTATGGGGAAACATAGTTCAATAACACCAGTGTGCGGGATTCCATAAGGTGTCCCTTTTGTTTCTTCCAAGTCATTCTGGTCTTTGGTCCTCATATCCAATCCTTTCACCCTGCTGAAGACATGGGAGAAGTTTGACATACTAATTGCTCAGTTTTTAGCCTTTGGTTGAGGCAACAGCCTACAGCAAATAGAGAATAGCTAGCTATCTTTCAGGTTTTGGTCAGTTCACTGCAGTGAAAGAAAAAGAGCTGCTGTCTGTTGCAGTCTGGAGACCTATTGCCTCTATACTGTTCACGCACAGCAACTGGTCATGATCCTGAACGGGTTTGTCCCTATAATAAAGGCAAAATGCTGCAGATATTGGAAATCTGAAACAGAGAATGCTGGAGAAACTCAGCAGGTCTGGTAGTATCTGTGAAGAGAGAAACAGAGTTAATGTTTTAAGTCCAGTATGACTCTTCTTCAGAACAGAAGAGGATTCAGTAAGTTGGAGACTGAGATCTTTTATACTGTTATGTTATAGTGTACTCATGAGTGTGCCCCTTAAAGCTATATCGCATAGCTGCTGTAAGACATAGCTCAACTACTGAAGCATTATTCAAAGGCCACTGATTCACACAGGCAAGTGGATCAGTGCACCTGTCTGCTGTTTCAATTGCAAGAATGTTTAGCTTTGAGATGACTTCTTTCAGATACCTTTGACTAGCTCTTGGTTAGTTTTATCTGTTTATCATAGGTATTATTTTTATCAGTTTAATTTGGATGAAGGATGGTGGAAGAACGGTAGCGTCAGCAACCAGCACTTGGGCCTCTTAGAAGACAGGAAATGAGGAGATGCTGTTCACTGGAGACCATACCCAGCAATCAGGGCAGACAGACTAAGAGTCACTTTCTTTAGTTTACCAGAAGATCAGTGTGCATCAGGAGGCTGTGCTTCTCCAGCCAGACTTTTACTGCCCTCTTCACCTGCCCTCTGCAGTGTTAACTGATGGACATATTTGCACTGTGGGGTTATTTCCTGTCAGCCATTGGAGACAACGCCTGCAATTCTCAAACTGCAGAACACTGTTGCTTCAATCAAGTCACCTTGGTCTTTGTCAGGCCTAATGAGTACGTCAGCCTTCCCAATGTCTTCAACAATCAGTGGGAAAGAGATGTTTTCAGCTGTGGTTGACTTGCCTCACACTCACAGTCTCATGGATAGACTGGACATATGTTACCATCTGGCCACTAGAAGCCCAGCCAGCTTGGTTAATTCCATTAAAAACCAAAAGAACTGCAGATGCTGTAAATCAGGAACAACAACAGAAGTTGCTGGAAAAGCTCAGCAGCATCTGTGAAGAGAAAATCAGAGTTAATGTTTCGGGCCCGAAAGAACTGAGGAAGGGTCAGCGGACCCGAAATGTTAACTGTGATTTTTTTTCTTCATAGATGCTGCCAGACCTGCTGAGCTTTTTCAGCAACTTCTGTTGTTGTGGTTAATTCCATTAATGACCTAGCAGTGTCTCTTGACTAGAACAGAATCATGCAATGTTTTTGCCTGGTAATCAGGCAGCTTTCACAATGCATGTATCCTGTGAAATCATATGGTCAGCCATTCAGCCTAATTTTCACCCACTTCCAGGAATGATACGGGATGACAGCTGTAGAACAAGTTTGGCACAGTTGTGATGGTGTCTCATTAGCTAGCTCTTTGCCTGGGCGGGTGGTATTCCTCATTTCTGATTTCTTCAGCAGAATTAGATGTCCTTGCCTTCTAAACTGCATCTGTCATCTGTACCTGCTGTTGCCTCTTTGTGATGGGTGTTTTCCCATGTCCTCACTGTCAAACACATGTGGAGCATTGCTCTTGTGCTTGGAACTAATTGAGATTCTGATGATCTAACATTACATTTCTCGGAGGTGTATTCTTCTGCAAAGTTCATGTGCTCAGAAGGTTCTAGAGAAAAGAGTTAGGATGATACTGAGAGAGGCAGGTGATAGTTTTTGGAATGCAATTTAAAGTTGCAAAGCTTGCTTCCTTTGAGGTGAATGGAGGATTACTCACAATGTGCAGCACCCGGCTTAGGTAAACCTCTAGCCTTACCCTCCCCTATGCTTACTCATCTTCAGGACTTGATATGCATTGTTTGGTTGAGGTTATGATGTCAGGCATCGTCTCCTAGTCTTGCTGTTTTACTTTTTTTTTGTCTGATGAGCAAAACAGCATGAAACAGGGTGAGAGTTAGCGAGTGGCTGTTGACCAAGTAAGTGAAGTTTTATAGGTCTTGTGCACATAATTGTGGGCTAAATCTTGGAGAAAATGCAAAATAGAATGAGGTTGAGGTGGAGGTGTGAATGTATATCCACATGTATAGAATGTAAAATGAGGATAAAGTTCAAGGATGAGTTAGTGGCTGCATAGGAGTTAGGATGTGTGAAGACAAAAATGTCTAGTCCTGATTTCCCTCACTAGGATATGCATTTTCTATGCCCATTAGCCTAACAATACAGATCCAGTTGATTATTTTAGTTAGAGTTGCTGACCACTCCAGCCAATTTGGTGTTCTTGACAAACATTGAGACCACGTGCAAAACTCTGTCCTGGTAAACTACAAAATGACGTCCCAACTCCTATACTCAATACACTGGTCAATGAAAGGAAGCAATGAGTATAGGAGTTGGGATGTCATGTTGCGGCTGTACAAGACATTGGTGACGCCACTTTGAGAATACTGCATGTAATTCTGGTCTCTCTACTATAGGAAAGATGTTGTTAAACTTGAGATGGTTCAGAAAAAATATTTACAAGGATATCATCGAGATTTGAGGGTTTGAGCTAAAGGGAGAGGCTGAATAGACTGGGGTTTTCATTTCTGGAGTGTCAGAAGCTGGAAGTGTTACCTTATAGGGGTTTATAAAATCATGAGGGGCAAGGGTAGGGTGAATAGCCAAAGTCTTTTTCCAAGGGTACGGGTGTCCAAAACTGGAGGGCATAAGTTCTTTGAGGCTGTTTGTATTTTTTTCTCTGATTCCTCTGATGTTACCAATTCTCACGATCTAGTTTCTTCTTGTATTTTACTTTTCCACTCTCAATTCCACTTTTCCATTCATTGAAATTACTCTCCAGTTTGACCCTTTAGTTGTTTCTGGAATAAACTGCTTCTTCAATGTAAAAAAACACAATATTGAACATCCCAATTTTCACTCTGTATCCTCCCCTTTAAATAATTCTTTCAATTTTTTTTCTCTGAAATGTAGCTTAGAACAATTCAGCAAAACTGCTTCCAAATTAATTGTATCTTGTGTACTGGTAGTAGGGAGTGTGATGAATAATTTGATTACACTTTATATATTTCATAACACTTTGACAGTTCATTAATTTGAAAAGCTGGAGAAAGTGGCATCAGCAGAAAGTGCAAATTAAGACGCTAATAAAAATCTCCAAAAGGCATTTCTTTATTACATTTTTCATACAAAGACCATCAAAAACTATCAATCTGCACCAATCAGTCTTAAAGTAAGTCATGTGTCAAACGAAGCTATCAATACGTACAGCTCAGTCTCCAATCCCACTGAAAAAATGTCAATGGAATTTACCATCTGTGATTCAGGACCACATTGGATCAACACTTTCCTTGTTCATGAAAATCTGTGTAATTCACTCAAAAGCATTACAATCCCAAGTAATCTTATAGGGAAGTTGTAATGAAACTTGACAGTTAAAACACCTGTACAAATGTAGCTTTCTTTATATTCTTTGACCCCAAATTATAGGAAAATTACATTGCTGCATTCCCCAATCAATACAGATATTTTTGTGACAAGCGATATAAATGCTAATTTGCTCCTTACTGAGTCTCCTGAAAGACTGCCTCGCACCTGTGTGCAGGGTACGTCTATGCTCACAAATCTCAACACCATTCACTGGTTTGATATCCTTCTATCATAAACTGGCTCGGTGTCAGCTTTAAAATTGCTAGCAGGCTTCTTTAACAACATGGTAAGCAACTGGAGTGAAACAAAAGTACGATAAATAATAGATGCAGGAACCCAATGTAACATGTGTGACACTCCTCATGTTGCTTTCAGATGCTGCAAGTCTGGAGGTCTTCATTTTACACATGACCCTTCTTGCTTAATATTGTCCTTCAAAAAAAACAAAAATCAACTCCTAACTTTATTAAATTGTCTTCCTCTGCACCTGATATTTTGTATGATATTTTTAATGTTTACCCTTATGGTAAGGTGTAAGACTTTTTCCCAGGGCGGAAATGGCTATTAAGAGAGGACATAATTTTAAGGTGATTGGAGGAAGGTATAGGGGAGATGTCAGGGGTAGCTTCTTTACACAGAGGGTGGTGGGTGTGTGGAATGCGCTGCCGGCAGTGGTAGTGGAGTCAGATACATTAGGGACATTTAAGCCACTCTTGGATAGGCACATGGATGATAGTAAAATGAAGGGTATGCAGGGTAGTTTGATCTTAGAGTAGGATAATAGGTCGGCACAACATCATGGGCCGAAGGGCCTGTACTGGGCTGTACTGTTCTATGTTCTATGTATGATTGCACAATGTGGGATTTTCATTTGTAAAATTTTACATTGTTCAGACGGTGTAAAACACAAAGTATGTTGTGTGACAAAGCAAAGAATGAAGTAACAAAGTGCAAATATTTCCACCTAATCCTGCTGCATCCGAAGTAGATTATCCTAGCAGGAATACTTCCTACACACTATCTTTGATTCTGTTGTATGCAAATGCAAATCCTTGAAATGTCAAGAAGTAACTTTGCAGTTGACATGTAGAGTTAACTTCAGTGTTGTATTCTGAGAACAAGGAGGGTGCAGACTGCATGAGGGAATTGTTTTTCCACTTCACAGGGTGACTTACCTCTGAATGAACTGACGTGTAACACTAGGCAGCAAGACACTTCTGGATTAGAGAGGTAATAGGGAAAATAAGTTTCTAAAAAGTAAGTTGATGTTCTTCAATTGATAACCTAAAAATTCATAGGATCCTGTCGTGCTGTGGTGTGCAAAGATAAATCTTAGCAGTAGAACACCCATCAATATTTTGCTGGAACATTCAGAATGGCAAAACATTTCAACATCATTTAGAGAGAGTAAGAACTGCCGATGCTGGAGTCAGAGATAACACAGTGTGGAGCTGGAGGAACACAGCAGGCCAGGCAGTGTCAAAGGAGCAGGAAAGCTGATGTTTCGGGTTGGGACCTTCTTCATAAAAATCATTTATATCAGAATTATATCAGAAACATCATTTATATGAGTGATCACTTGAATCTACATCTTACTGGCCCAGTAGTTATCACTTCTAAGTGTAATAAGTCTCTTTCTGCTGAAGCACACTATTTTTATTGTTTCTATTTATCTGCAATGTCCATCAGTTGCTTTCTTTGGTTGGAGTTTAGGTACGGGAGTGTATTGGTTATGATAGAAGACCAACAATCCTGAGGTCATAAAGATGAAATTAAATTTTGATAAAGGTACAAAAATGGACGTTATTGAGTTGGTGGCATGTTTTGTAATACACCTGATTTTCTTGACAATAAAAAAGAAATCTGGGTGTGATGTGGAATGGCCTCCCAGATCACTACCGTGTCTGTGATATCAAATGGTACCACAGCAAGTTGTGACATTCTATCAACTAATCTGATCATGATTGTGCTAATAGTCAAATGATTCATTATATCCTTCAGGTGATGGAGTCTACCACCACTATCACTTTTTGGCTTACAAGTGATTCTGTGTTAAGCTGTGTTGTTGAATATTGGCTATTTGGTTGTACAACTATTGATCGAGAAGACTTGCCACCTTTTCAGGGAAAATCAGGGAGTTAGTTTGCACAACCTTGCCAGTATGATTCACACCCGGAGGCTGAGCTTTCAAATGTCATTTTTAAGCCACAGACCAGAGCAGGTGCATGTGTGTTTGCAGGTGTATATTTGTGCACGGTACCCATGTGTGCATTTCTGGGTGTAGTTATCTTTATGTCTCTTTCTAATGTGTATATTTTGGGTGTTTCTACCTGTGTGCACGTATTAAGATGCTCTATCTGGTAATGAATCCAAGATTTACTGCATAACAGGATGATGAGGTTCAAACCATCATTGGCTGTCCCTTGATTTGTGAATGATATCTACTCAGAATCTGAGTTTCTGCCATGTGTTTTCATGTACCAGAACAGACTGATTCTTAACCCACAGTTTTTGGACATATAGGTCAGGACATCCCAGGAAGTAATGGGATCTGAAGTGTGCGATTTGCTTCCTTTTTGCTCTTTCTGTGCCACGCCCTCCCTCACCATTAGTACAGAAGATCTCAAACATGATGTAACTAGATGGACAATTAGTCACCATTTTGAATGAATTTTAGCAAGCTCTTCCAAAGCTTTTAATGTCAATGCTACCACACTCATGGAGGCCTTCACAATATTTTTTGAAGCATTTCCTTGTCTTTTCCAGGAATTTGGATCATTTGAGGGTTGAACTATCAGGACCTGGTAGAATTGGATGATGCGCATGTGACAAGTTAATGCTGCCATGGTCTGCAGGCTTAATAGGATGTCCCAGCTGTTTGGGCAACTTGTGCCCAATGGAGGACCCCAACCACAATGACCAACCCTCTTCTCCCTCACCTGCAAATGACCTCTCAATCGCATCTGCTGCAGGGCCAGGGCCTCCCTGGCTGACCCCAGCAAATCCACCCCAAATTTACCTTGTTATCCAGCCTCCTCCATGGCTCCTCATTGAAGAGTGACTGTAGTTCTATCAGTGGCCACTAGTTGTAAAGCTGGCAGCGAAGAGCTGTTAGTCCTCTGATAGGCTGAACACTCTTGGAGGTGGTACATGCTCCCACGTTGGGTAAAAGCTATCAGTTAACTGCCTAATGACCATAAAATCTGGGTGAGCACGGGAGGTTTACTGCACAGCTTCTGTGGCCCAAAAGAAAAGAAATGATAAGTATGAAATTTTGCACTGTTATTGTATTCTTGCCAAGTCAGATTTTTGTGATGGGTTTGCTGGTGATGAAAGTTCATTGACAATCTCTCGAAAAGAAAATGATCTGTATGTGAATATAGCACTTTTCACAACATCAGGGCATCCCAAGTCCCTTACAACCAATCAAGCACTTATGATAATAGTTAGAGATAGTAAGAACTGAAGATGCTGGAGTCAGAGATAACACAGTGTGGAGCTGGAGGAACACAGCAGGCCAGGCAGCATTAGAGGAGCAGGAAAGTTGACGTTTCGGGTCAGGACCCTTCTTCAGAAATGGGCGGGGGCAGTGGGGAAGGGAGCTCAGAAATAAATAGACAGAGGGGGAGTGGGGCTGGGGAAGGGAGGTGGGATGGTGATAGGTGAGTGCAGGCAGAATGTGGTGGGGATTGGTCAATGAGATGGGAGGAACAGATAGGTGGGAGAGAAGATGGACAGGTTATGTCAGTACAAGGACGTGGGAATGAGAGGGAGGATTGGTCATGGGATGAGGCCGGGGGTGGGGAGATATTGAAACTGGTAAAATCCTCATTTAGGCCATCGGGCTGTAGGATCCTGAGGTGGAATATGAGGTGTTGCTCCTCCAGTTTGTGGGTGGTGTCATTGTGACACTGGAGGAGGCCCAGGATGGACATGTCACCCAGGGAGTGGGTGGGGGAGTTAAATTGGTTTGCGACAGGGGCGTGTTGTTGTTTGCCGAAAACAGAGTGCAGGTGCTCTACAAAGCGGTCTCTGAGCCTCCAATTGGTCTCACCAATGTAGAGGAGGCCACATTGGGAGCAGTGGATGCAATAGACCACATTGATGGATGTACAGGTGAACCTCTGTCTAACCTTAGTGGAAGGTTTGTTTGGTGCCCTGAATGGACGTGAGGGATGGAGGTGTAGGGGCAGGTGTAGCACTTCCTGCAGTTGCAGGGAAAGGTGCTGGGGGTGGTGGGGCTAGTGGGGAGTGTGGAGTAGATGAGGGAGTCGCGGAGAGAGTGGTCCCTACAAAAGGCAGATGGCGTGGGGAGGGAAATTTATCTTTTGTTGTGGGGTCGGATTGCAGGTGGTGGAAGTGGCGGAGAATGATACGTTGGATACTGAGGTTGGTGGGATGATATGTGAGGACAAGGGGGATTCTGTCTTTGTTTTTGTTGCAAGGAGGGGATGTGAGGGCAGAGGTGCCGGAAATGCAAGAGATGTGGTTGAGACTATTTTCGACCTCCGAAGGGGGGATGTTGCAGTCCTTGAAATAAGAGGACATCTGCGATGTTCGAGAGTGGAACGCCCTACCTTGGGAGAAGACGCAGCAGAGGCAGAGGAATTAGGAGTAGGGGATCGCCTTCTTGCAGGAAGGTGGGTGAGAGGAGGTGCAGTCTAGGTAGTTGTGGGAGTTGGTGGGCTTGAAATAGATATCAGTTACTGGGTGGTCATCAGAGATGGAAACAGAGAGAGGTTCAGGAAGGAGAGGGAGGTATCAGAGATGGTCCAGGTGAATTTGAGGTTGGGGTGAAAGGTGTTAGTAAAGTTGATGAACTGTTCAAGCTCCTTGTGGGAGCACAAGGCGGCACCGATACAGTCATCGATGTAGCAGAGGAAAAGGTGGGGGATGGGGCCAGCGTAGCAGTGGAAGAGGGACTGTTCCACATATTCTACGAACAGGCAGGCATAGCTTGGGCCGATGCAGGTTCCCCTGGCTACCCCCTTAGTCTGTAGGCAGTGGGAGGAGTTGAAGGAGAAATTGTTAAGGGTAAGGATGAGTTCTATTAAGCAGATGAGGGTGTCAGTGAAAGGGGACTGGTCGGGCCTGCGGGAGAGGAAGAAGCAGAGGGCTTGATGCTAGGTCAACTTTACTAACACCTTTCACCCCAAGCTCAAATTCACCTGGACTATCTACAATACCTCCCTCTCCTTCCTGGACCTCTCTGTCTCCATGTCTGGTGACTGCCTCGAAACTGATATCTACATCAAGCCCACCGATTCCCACAGCTACCTAGACTATACCTCCGCTCACCCACCTTCCTGCAAGAATGTGATCCCCTACTCCACTTTTCTCTGCCTCCGCTGCGTCTGCTCCCAAGATGGGGCGTTCCACTCCCACACCTCCCTGATGTCCTTCTATTTCAACAACCACAACTTCTCCCCTTTGGTGGTCGAAAATGCTCTCAACCGCATCTCTTGCGTTTCCTGAACCTCTGCCCTCACATGCCCTCCCCCCAACAAAAACAAAGACAGAATCCCCATTGTCCTCATATTTCCCACCCCTATCTGTCTTTCATAGGGACCACTTCCTCGATGACTCACTTGTCCACTCCACACTCCCCACTCGCCCCACCACCCCCGGCACTTTTCCCTGCAACCACAGGAAGTGCTACATCTGCTACTACATCTGCTACTACATCTCCACCCTCACCTCTATTCAAGGCACCAAACAAACCTTTCACATCAGACAGAGATTCACCTGCACATCTGTCAGTGTGGTCTATTGCATCCGTTGCTCCCAATGTGGCCTCCTCTACATCGGTGAGACCAAGCAGAGGCTCGGACACCGCTTTGTAGAGTATCTGCTCTCTGTTCGCAACAAACGACAACACCTCCCAGTCACAAACCACTTCAACTCCCCCTCCCACTCCCTGGGTGACGTGTCCATACTGGGTCTCCTCCAGTGTCACAATGATGCCACCTGCAAACCAGAGGAGCAGCATCTCATATTCCGCCTCAGGAGCCTACAGCTCAATGCTCTAAATGAGGATTTTACAAGTTCCAAAATCTTCCCACCCTGGCATCATCCCATGACCAACCCTCCCTCTCGTCCCTGCCTCCTTGACCTGACACAACCTGTCCATCTTCTTTCCCACCTATCTGTTCCTCCCACCTCACTGACCAATCCCCACGACTCCCTACCTGCACTCACCTATCACCATCCCACCTACCTTCTCCAGCCCCACCCTTTCTCTCTCTATTTATTTCTGAGCTCCCTTCCTCATATGCCCCCCACCAAATTTCTGAAGAAGTGTCCTGATCCGAAACATCAACTCTCCTGCTCCTCTGATGCTGCCTGACCTGCTGTGTTTCTCTAGCTCCATACTGTGTTATCTTATGTTAATAGTTACTGTTGTATAGCATGAAACATTATGGCAATCTGCACACAGCAAGCTTCTGCAACTAACAATGTAACAATGATCAGACAATATATTTTTAGCGATGTTGTCTCAGAAACATGGCAGAATTTCCTTGCTCCTTTTTGAAATAATGCCATATCTGACCATAACTGACTCCACTTTACAAAGTACAAGAAGAGTGAGAAAAAATGAACGTTGATTTTTTTAAAAAATGAACTTAATTTTGAATGTGTACATTGACATCTGAATCAAGTGCAGGTGTAGACCATTTAGCCCTTACAGTCCACTCTGTCATGAAATAAGATCAAGACTGATCTGATTGCGGCCTGAAAACCACATTCCTGCCTTTCCCAAATATTTAGAAACCCCATCCAAAACTAAATAGTTCCATTGAAACAAGTACCTACCCTGTACAATTGGTTCCTCAAAAGGAAACAGGAGAGAAATTTCTGACTGACTTCTTCAAAATCTTCCCATGAATAGTTGCTAATCATGAATTGCTATATATGAAAATTTTCGCTGCCAAAGGGGCGGTTTAAGACATATCCCAATTTCTGTGTCACATTTTAAAATTGTATTAAAAAGCTATTCATTTTAAATTATACAGAAACTTCCCAGCACTGGAAAATGCCTTCTCATTAACCACAGGATTTCAGATGTCTCCCAAGGCAATAAGGCTCTAATTGGACTCAGCAGGCTATAGCAATTAAACATTGTGGTCTTAAAGGACAGGCTTTCCACACAGCTGCCTTTTAGCAGCAGGATAATACATTATGTCTTGAGTAAAATGTTCCTGCCCCTGTGAAATATCCTACCTTCTGACTTAACTTGAGTAACGTCACCAGATTTCTTCTCTACAATAGATCTTCAGGAGGCAGGTGAAAAGGAATATTAAACCAGGTGGGAGCCCCACTCCCTACAGAATTAATGCAGTGGGAGGTAGAATTTTGTAGATGCTCATTTTTCCTTCTTATTAATATACATGATGTGTCTTTTAGTTCATTCCATTACAAAGCACTAAGCTAAAAATACGAAGTATGCCGAAAATGATTGAAAATTATAGCTATGCTGGGTGCTCTGACAAAAATTGAGAGAGAAAAGGCAATACTTTGTGATCTCGCAGAGGATTCTGAGAATTAATTTACCAATTTAATCAAAGTGCTTTTTCATAGGATAAGATAATATGTAATCCATTCTGACTTGCACTGTACAACATTATAAAACATAAAGACCACTGGGCAATACAACCTCTTACATAGGAATGCTATGATATCATGAAAGCTGCATATTTTGCTTTGGGGTACAAAGAAATCCAGCACAACAGCACATTCTCCCCAAAAATACACCATATTCACTTTGTCAGATTACTATCCTACTTTACCTGTTAGATTGATTGAGGAAATATGCTAAAAGGTAGAGTAGTAAGTAAACAGTGGAAGACATTTAAAGAAGTAATTGAAAATATTCAACAAAACATAAACTCCATTCACCCCGTGAGTAAGATCCATCTGTAGCTCATTAGGGAAGGTCAAGTTAGTATTAGTTTAAAAGAAGAAGCTTATAATGCTGTGAGGAATAGTAGTAAACTTGAGGATTTGGAGTGCTTTAGAAACCTGTAAAGGCAACAAAAAAGTTGATAAAAAGTTGATACTGGAACATAGGAGTAAACTAGCCGGGATTACACAATCCAATTGTAAGAGCTCTTACAGATATATAAAAAGAAGAGTACTTAAAATAAACATTTATCCCTTAGAGGCAGAAACCAGATAGATTATAATGGGGAAATGAGGACATCGCAAAGACACCAAACAAGTACTTGTCTTTGTCTTCACTTAGAAGACACAAATTCTGACCAGACATAAGTGATAGCCAAATGAGTGATAAGATTGAGGAGTTTAAGGTTATTAGTATCAGCAGAGAAAAAGGTTTTGAGGGCACATTAAATGATAAAATGTCAAGTCCCCAGGACAACATGGTTTACATTATAGGATTTTTATAAGATAATGGATGGGCTGGTAATGATTTTCCAAAATTCCCTAGGTTGTAGAATGCTCCCAATGGATTAGAACTTAGCAATAGTAACACTGCCATTCCAGACAGGAAGCAGAAAGAGCACAGGGAACTAAAGCTCATATTACCTGACATAATTTGTCAGAAAAATGCTGGAATCTATTGAGGGAGTTCCAGGATTGTGACCTAGTTACACCGAAGGAACATGTGATATATTTCCAAGTCAGGATTGAATCTTGCTGGTGGTAGTGTTCCCATGAATCAGCAAAATTAAAGATTAACTATATTAGTTACGTTGCTGTTCCTAGCAGTTAACATGTCTGAAATTCCTTCTACTTTTCTTATAATGGAGACCTCAGCCCATTAATGGTCATTATATTTTAAATGGGTAACCTTCACTAAAATTGAAAGGGCAAGAATGAGTGAATTATCTTGCAGAATACACCATGTTACTACTATTATCCATTTGGTTTCAATGGAACATTTCCTCAATATGCCATGTTTTTCAAATAGTGGATCACACATGCCCATCACGGGAGGAAATCTGCCATCCTTACCTGGTCTAGCCTATATGTGACCCCAGACTCACAGCAATGTGTTTGACTCTTAACTGACTACTGGGCAACCAGTGAAGGGTAATAAATCCTGACAAAGCTGGTAATCTATGCAGCTCATGAACAAATAAAGACAACCCCAAGGTCAAGGGCAGAAAAGACGATCTTGTCTTCATTTAGAAAACCTATTGAACACAACCCAAACCAATGGTTTACATTAAACAAACAGTGACCACATCTTGATAGGACAAATACTTTCAGGCTTGTTCTTCTCAGTTTACGTCCTTATCCACTACAACAAAACTACCTCACCACCCCCACCTCAACCAATGAAAAGTGTGATCCTGGGTTTATGAATTAAGACAGGATTAGGCTTGGTTATAATATTCTCCATGTTCAGGTTATCTGTTGACTTACATGTCCGTGAATAAACATTTGGACAAGGTACCAAGGATTGCTATCACCACATGAGTGGTCAGGAATCTCCAACTGCATGAGCATCTCTATCATTGAGTGATAATTTCTTAGGATGTTAAACTTCACTTTTTGGATTAACAAGGTAGCTCTCACCCTGGCAAAGCATCAAGTGGGAGAAGAAAGCTTACAAATCTGATGCCACGTTGAACAGGAAAGTGTTTGTGATGGGAAGATCTAAGAACAGGTGAAATTCTCTGCACAAAGAAGTCTTTATTAGTCATCACAAGACCTTTGAAATTAGCACCACCTCTGTATTTCAGGTAAAATATGTTCAAATTTATAGTATCTTGTACAATCTTGTGGTTTCACTGTGTGTCTGTTTGATGTGTGGTCTTCAAACTTATTCATTAGGGATCTAGTCACTCAAAGAGTCTCTTTATAAAGTTGGACATGTGCTTTTTTGATCTGCTATGAAAGCATTTGGATCAGCCTCTGACAACCCACTGAGAAACTGAACTGAAACCCATAGGCTATTACATCATGGCATGCTGTTCATTTGTCAGCATAGTGCACAGGAATGACAGTTAGAATCTTAGCCACTCGTTGTGACACACATGGTAAAATAACTTTGGGTCTCGGTGCACATCTGATTTCGAAGTAACTCACCAATATGCTCGAAGGAATCGTTTCCCTGATTCCACACCTAGGCATGACCTTGATTTCAGTTGAGCCATCCAATGAAAATACACAATGGAGACCACAATTGTCAAGAACTTTGTAAGGGAGATTGTAAGTGGTTGTGTAACTGGTCTGGTAATCCAGAGGCTGGGAAGAATGATAAGCCACCATGATAGCTTGACGATGTATGTTCAGTTTTTTAAAAAATCTAAAAATAAAATGGTGGTTTCCCAGTAGAAAGTGACTGTGAAGGCCTCTGAATTAAGGTGTTTGAATGAATTAAGGCATCTGGAATGCCATAACCAAAAAAAAGTTGTTGCTTCAGAAATGACCTTTTGCGGGGGAAATTTATTGTTTATATCTAGTCTGGCTGATATGTGAGTGCAGTCCCATACTAAATTGGTTAAGTAAAAACGGAAAAAACTGCCGATGCTATAAATCAGAAACAAAAACAGAAATTGCTGGAAAAACTCAACTGAGGTCTGAGTTCACTTGACCTGAAACATTAATTCTGATTTCTCTCCACAGATGCCGCCTGACCTGCTGAGGTTTTTCAGCAATTTCTGTTTTTGTGTCTAAATTGGTTGAGTATTACCTACCCTCTGAAGTAGCCTAACAAGCCATTCAGTTGTGCTATGGGTGGGCAAAATGTATTAGTCTTGCTTGTGATGACCAAATTCCAACACTAAATAAAAAACCAGAAGTGACCTTGTGTATAGAATTTGTGAAGGTGTAAATTTCCTGCTTCCTCAATCAGAGAATGCTGCATGATGACTTAGAATCTTACAGCTGTACAGCAAAGAAAACAGACCCTTTGGTCCAACACGTGCATGCCAACCAGGTATCCTTATCTGACCTAATCCCATTTTCCAGCATTTGGCCCACACCCCTCTAAACCATTTCTATTCACGTACCCATCCAGATGCCTTTCGAATGTTATTGTACTAGCCTCCACCACTTCCTCTGGCAGCTCATTCCATACACACCCTCCTCTGCATGAAAAAGTTGTCCCTTAGGTGCCTTTTAAATCTTTCCCCTCTCACCTTAAACCTGTGCCATCTAGTTTTGGACTCCCCCACCCTGGGGAAAAGACTTTGGCTATTCACCAATGCCCCTCATGATTTTATAAACCTCTATAAGGTCACCCCTCAACCGCTGACACTCCAGGGAAAATAACTCCAGTCTATTCAGCCTCTATCTATAGTTCAACCCCTCCAACCCTGGCTATATCCTTGTAAATCTTTTCTGAACCCTTCCCAGTTTCACAACATTTGGTGAAGGAGATTTATTTTTATATAAATGCTAATATGCTATTTTTCTGTGACTGTTCCATTCACAATGTGGAATGTTTAACTAAAAGTCAAATCTCCTATAGCCCAGACAGGTGTCAAGACAGAGTGTCATCTTCAGTTAAGGGAGGTAAATTATTTTTGGACAGATTGAACAAATTTATGAATGACTTTGAACTGACAGCATACAAATGAGCAATTGGTCCAACTGGTCTCATGCTCCATATCAGCTTCCTCCCATTCTAGAAAAGCAAAATGCTTTTGATCCAGGAAATCTGAAATGAGAAGATAAAATGTTGCAAATACTCAACAGGACTGGCAACATCTGTGGAGGGAGAAGAACGGAGTCAATATTTCCTGTCTAATGGAAATATCTACAAGACAGAATTCATAACTCAAAAATGGGGACTCAATGACCTCAGTTAGTGGAATATCCCCCTCCCTGGTGTGGCATGAGCAATGCTGAGAAAGGACGGTAAAAGCAGTGAGAATGAAACATCAGATTCTCTATGTTGAGAAAAGATTTTCTGATTTTCTCCCTCAAATATTAAGCAGCATCTTCATTTCCTTGTCATTCAGCAGCAACTCCCTTATTTCCACACATCTACACCTCATTGCAACCTCAACTGGCCTTATTTTTATACCACCTGCAGTTTACCTCTCCTTCCTTGCAAAATTAGATGGCACAATAAATACATGACGTATAAATCAGAGTAGGCAACTGAAGCTTCTCAGCCATCATTCAACTACTTCTTCACAACAAGGTCCCTGCATACTCCATGAGGGGTCAGAGCTGTTGAGTGTTCATTCTTCCTATAGCAGGGAGGCCAGAACTGAATGCAGTATTCCAATAGTGGCCTAACCAATGGCTTGTATAGCTGCAACATGACCTCCCAACTCCTATACTCATTGCAATAACCAATAAAGGCAAGCATATCAAATGCCTTCTTCACTATCCTATCTACCTGTGACTCCATTTTCAAGGAACTATGAACCTGCACTCCAATGTCTCTTTGTTCAGCAACACTGCCCAGGACCTTCCCATTAAGTGTTTAAGTCCTGCCCTGATTTGCCTTTTCAAAATGCAGCACTTCACATTTATCTAAATTAAACTTCATCTGCCACTCCTTCGCCCATTGGTCCATCTGATCAAAATCCCATCATAGTCTGAAGTAGAGATAACACAGTGTGGAGCTGGAGGAATACAGCAGGCCAGGCAGCATCAGAGGAACAGGAAAGCTGATGTTTCGGGCTGGCCTGCTGTGTTCCTCCAGCTCCACACAGTGTTATCTCTGACTCTAGCATTGGCAGTTCTTACTATCTCTGATAGTCTGAAGTAACCTTCTTCGCTGTGCACTAGACCTCCAATTTTGGTGTCACCTGCAAACTTACTAACCATACCTCCTATGTTCGCATCCACATCATAAACCAGCACAAGGAAGTATTGGGCTCCTCTGTCCTAACACCTCATATCAACACACAGCAGTGGGCCAACACTATTCCTTCTTCCAACTAGGGGATCTTTCACTCAGAGTATCTGGTTAGATTGACGACATGCAGAGGGGTAAGACATGCTGAGCATATATTCACCTCATAGAGGGCTGATCTGGGATGAGACAGAATGAGATACAATAGAAGAATAGATTCTATCCATGACAATTGTGATGGTGGAACTATTATGCTGTTTACTGTATTGACCATGTATAGATAGGGCTGTTTGATTAATGGGTGGAAAAGACATTTAAATGAAAGTCAGTGCTTTAAGACTCTTCCTGCTCCCAATTATGGTTCAGCAGGCATTCCTTCAAGCTCACCTGTTCCTTCACCTTCCAAAGGTTACCACTGCCCCATAATGTCTCTTTGTATGGAAAACACTATGTTATGCAATGGATCAGGATGATTTTCAAGACCTTGCCAATGGTTTAACTACCTGGCCTAGCCTGCCCAAGCATCAGTTACCATTTCTTGTTCAGATGAGATGTTAGACCCTCCTGCTCTCTCACATGGGTATAAAAGGTCTCAGGTTCACTATTTCAAAGAACAGCAGGCGAGTTATCACTGGTGTCCTGGCCAATATTTCTCTCTCAATCAGCGCCACTAAAGGGGAGGTGACAGCCTAGTGGTAATATCACTGGACTGTTAATCCAGAGACCCAGGTATTGTTCAGGGGACCAGAGCAGATAATGGAATTTGAACTCAACAAAAATCTGGAATTCAGAGTCTAATGATGACCATGAATCCATTGTCAATTGTTGGAAAACCCATCTGGTTCACTAATGCCCTTTAGGGAAGAAAATCTGTCATCCTTACCTGGTCTGGCCTACAAGTAACTCCAGTCCCACAGGAATATGGTTGACTCTTAACTGCCTCTAGGATGGAAAATAAATCCTAGCCAACAATGTCCCCATTGCGTGAATGAATAAAAAATACTAGAATAGTTTTTAAAATCATAAATCACCTTGTTCTTTGTGGGAGCTTGCTGTCCTCAAATTGATTGCTCACTTTCCACACAGCGGCTACTCTTCTGAAAAATGTCACATTGGATCCTTCCTATCTTATCCCATAATTCCTCAGTCTCGGAGGAATTGTTTGTTCAATCTTCTTTTTGCTTTTGATAATAAATTAACTGAAAGTGGGAACACATGGCTGTGACCAAGGTATTGGGAATTTAAGATAACATAGTGTGGAGCTGGAGGAACACAGCAGGCCAGGCAGCATCTGAGGAGCAGGAAAGGGAAATGACTTGTACAAGTTTGTTAATATGCTAGCATTAATAAAAGGAACCCTCTATCTGTTAATGAATTCTGTGGGATTGCCAGAAGGGGTCCTATTAATATTTTTTGTGTATGGGTCTCAAAGGATTCATACTTAATTAAGTACAGCAAGCATCTCTCACTGGGATGATGTTACAGGGAATTGATCAGGGTAAAGAAAGAGCTAGTTCAAGACTGACCTGAGACTGGAGAGACTCCAAAACTACCTGTGAGATCCTTCTTGTACGCCCAGACTCTGTACACCACCACATGCTGCCCTTGAAGCAAATGTGGGGGTGTAGAGACTGTCAATCATCTGCTGGAATGTGCCTTTGCAAAGGAAGTCTGGAGAGAGATGCAATGGTTTTTGTCGAGGTTTATCCTGAGCAGCTCCATGACGCAGGACTCTGTGCTCTATGGGCTGTTCCCCAGGACACACACTGAGACAAATGTCGACTGTGCCTGGAGGATCATCAGCTTGGTGACAGCATCTTTGGTCTGCCTGAAACTTGTTGGTCTTCCAGAGCAAGGAGTTGACCTCGACTGAGTGTTGCAGACTGGTACATTCCAAGATTCAGGAGTTGTGCTGAGGGACACACTAAAGTTTGGGGCAGCTACTGCCAAGGTGCAGTGGGGTAAGATCATTGTATAAGGTCTTTTGGCCAAAGTTAAATGGGGGCTATTCAGTTACTGTACCCTCGCAGTGCCTCAAATGTAAGTAAATATAATCTTGTACAAGTAAGAAATGCCTTTGGTTTGTTTGTTGGATAAACTCCAGTGTTTATTTGGAACAAAAGCAGAAGCTGCTGGAAAAGTTCAGCAGGTTTGGCAGCATCTGTGAAGAAAAAATCAGCATTGACGTTTCGAGTCCGGTGACTGTTCCTCAGAACTGGGACTCAGAACCCGTTCTGGGGAAGGGTCACCGGACCTGAAATGTTAAGTCTGATTTTTTCTTCACAGATGCTGCCAGACCTGCTGAACTCTTCCAGCAACTTCTGTTTTTGTTCCTGATTTACATCATCCGCAGTTCTTTCAGTTTTTATCTATTGTTTATTTGATTCTCCATGTGCTACTGTACAGAACCAAATTGCTTTGGGGACAATGTATGTATATAAAGATATTTTATGAAAAATAAGTATATTTTAGAAATTTAAAAACAGTGATTTAGGTTGTCTTCATGTAACCTGAAATTATTGCAATAGCACAATAAACTTCCCATTATTTACAAAATAAGATTCTTTTAGTTCGAACAGAAAGGTGGCTATCCTCATCCATGCTATACCTCTTCAGGATCAAGGGAACCCACAAACAATACTGACCAGCAAAAAAATGTGCAATGCTTTGTCATACTGCTGGCTAAAAGGCAGAAAGGAATTTAAGTTTGTCTTGACAAACAAGGCATCTGTATTTGATTTATACAGAAACGCCCTGCTGATTGAAATGTCATCCCACACTGCTGGGAGTGGTCTGAGTGGCATTAAAGGCAGTAGTTGCTTTAACAGCTGCTAGCAGATTAATCACTGTTGTTTGGTTCTGGCTTGAGGAGCCAGCATATTCTGACAAACAAAATAAACCACATGCTGGAGACACTCAATAGTCCAGGCAGCATCTGTGAAGGGAGAAACAGATTTATGGTTCAGGTGGGTGACCTTGCACCAAAACTGGAAGGTTTTAGACAACTATGGAGCCAGGGAAAGTGGGGGCAGCAAAGAAACCAAAGGGAGGGATACAAAGTGAGAGAGGCAGGAGTGCCAATGTGACAAAAACAATGATGGGAACAAGGAGAAAGGAAGCGGTAATGGGACATCTAGTAAAACAGCATTTCAATTCAGATTAAATGGTGAGGGCAGATAGCAAAGAGGGAGGGTAATTGCAATTCTGGCAAAAAGATGATTCGGGAATGTGGCAAAAAATATGATGGAGATGGGGATTATATATTAACCTGGATAGAGGACTGGATAATAGACAAGAATTGATAGTACAATTGAGGCATTATCGAGTTGGCAAGCTGTGACTGGGGGATTGTTGAAGGGATCAGTGTTGGTTTTCTAGCTGTTTACAAGATATATTAATAACTTAGAAAAAGAAGTCACGAGGAATGTATTTAGCTTTGCAAATCAGCAAATTTGTGGAATCGTTATAAAGGAATGCCTCAGCCCATACCTCCTCCTCAAGCAGTGGCTTGGGTCCAAACATCTTTCAATATGAGGAGCTGCAGCCTGCGAGAAATAAGGGCAGTAGTTAAGGCTGAAAGTTGTTAAACTCAATGGTAATGCTGGGAGGTTATATCATGGGCAATAGGAGGATGAATTGTTTTTCTTTGAGCTTGTGTCTCATTGAAGTATTGTTGGAGGCCAAGAATGGAGAAATAGGAGTGGGAGTCAGGTGTGACAAACCACTAGAAACTCCGAGTCACACTTGGAAAATGACAGAGCAATGTGATCAACCAATCAGCATTTGATATCTCTATTTTAGAGGGGATCACAGTGTGAGCAACAAATACAGTCTACCCTGTTGGAAGGAATGTTTGGGACAGTATGAAGGGAGGATTTAAAAGGACACGTCTCTTGTGTTTGCACAGGAAGGTGACATAGGAAAGGGAGAAGGTGTTTAGGTGATTAAAAAATAGACCAGGGTGTCACAGATGGAGAGGTCCCTACAGAATGCTAGAATGGAGTTGGCGGACAGTGGGGTGTAAGATGCATTTGGTTATGACATTGTGTTGGAGATGCTGACAGTTGCAGGGGAAAGGTACATTGAATATGGACACTCTTGCAATGGAAGGTAAGGACATGAGGAAGCCTATCATAGTTCGGTGACGGTGGAAAATAGATGAGGGCAGAAATGCATAAAGTGAATGCATTGGTTGTATTTTTCCAAAAGTCCTTGGTTTCTAGAAAAGTACCAGACGATAGGAAAATTGCCAATGTGACAGCTGTATTCAAAAAGGGAGGAAGGCAAAAGTGGTTAACCATAGGCAGAGTAGTCTAACATCTATTGTTGGAAAAGTATTGGAATCAATTATTAAAGAAGTAATAGCAGAACATTTGGAAAATCATAATCTAATCAAATAAAGTTAGCATGGCTTCATGAAAGGGAGATTGTGTCTGATTAACTTATTAGCGTTTTTTTGAGTAAGTCTCAACCAGAGTGGATAGAGGGGAACCAATAGATATCTTGTACTTGGACGTCAAAAGGCATTTGACAAAGGTACCTCAGAAAAGGATAAGTCATAAGAGCCCATAGTACTGGAGATAGAATATTGGCATGGATAGAGAACTGGCTAATGAACAGGAAACAGTGAGTGGTGTTAAGGGGTTCTATATCAGGTAGGTGACCTGTGACCAACTGGATTCAACAGGGATCAACACTGGCACCTTAACTGTTTACAATTTATATCTATGACTTAGAGGAAGGAGGGGAATGTACTGTTGCCAAATTTGCAGAAGGCATAAAAATAGGTTGAAAGGTAGGTTGTAAGAGGAATACAAACAGTTTACAGAGAGATATTGATACGCTAAGTAAATGGGCAAAATGTTGGCGAATGGAGTATAACGTGGGAAAATATGAAGTTGTTCATTTTGGAAGGGAGAACAAAAGAATAGAATATTATTTGTATGGAGAAAAGCTGCTTAAAACTGCAACACAAAGGGACTAGCACACAGGTATAGCAGGTAATCAGGAAGGCTAATGGAATGTTGGCCCTTATTTCAAGGGGGTTAGAGTGTAAGAGTAGGAAAGCCTTACTGTAACTGTACAAGGTGCTTGTGAGATCACATCTGAAGAACTGTGAGCAGTTTTGTTCCCCTTATTTAAGGAAATATTTCATTGGACGCAGTTCAGAGAAAATTTTAAAGGATGATCCTCGTTATGAAGGGATTGTCTTATGAGCAAAGATGAAACAGGTTGGGACTGTAATCATTTGAATTTAGAAGAGTGAGCGGTGGTCTCATTGAAACATACAGGATTCTTAAAGACCTTGACAGGGTAAATGCTGAGAGGATGGTTCCCCTCATGGGAGAGGCTAGGACCAAAGGGCAAAGTCTCAGAATAAAGGGGTGCCAATTTAAAACTGAGGTAAGGAGGAATTTCTTCTTTGTGAACCTTTAGCATTCCTTGCCACAGAGACACGTGGATACAGAGTCCTTGTGTATAGTTAGACTGAGATAGACAGATTCCTGATCAGTCAGGAAATTAAGGGTTATTGGGAAAGAGCAGGAAAATGAATGTAAGGAATTTTGGATCAGCCATGATTCTATTGAATGGCAGAGGAGGCTCGAGGGAGGAAATGACCTACTCCTATTTCTATTTCTTATAGTCTCAAAATAAGTATGACACAGTCCAAGGCTTTTCCAAACTTGCTGAATTACAAACTGTTAGCTGATGAAAAACCAAGACATATCAAAAGTTCTGGTGTGGAAGATTACATCATCAGAATGGATGTGGTATGAAGGAGAGCCCTGGAAAATGGATTAAAATCCTGACACAAAGCAATGTGTGAGGAATTAAATCATACCCAAGTGGTGGTAGATAATGGTGGCATGATAATCCCCAGAGAAGAAGATCAATAACATTAGAATGGGAGGGAGAAATGGTAGTGAACTGTGAAAGTGAGGGAGGAGGTGGATTTTAGAAGCAAAGTTGATAATTGAGATTATAACATTTTTCATAATCTTAAATCAAGGCAAACTGACATCTCGTACGCATTAATTTTCAGTATATCAACTAAGATATATTTGTTTCTAATGGAATAAGTGTTTACTTCTGTCACTAAAGTCAGTTCCAAAGTTGAAAGAAAGGAGGCAGCCATAGCCCAGTTTGTGGTGATGGCCAACATGAAGAGGCAGTTTGTTGGAGAGTGGTTTTGATGCAACAGACGTGAGGCAGGTAACTCTCACTTTTGTGCAAAGTGGTAGGGTGGATGGCTGAAGTGCTCACACTTGGTTTGAACAACCTGGTGAAGGGCTTCTGCTCCTGCTATCCTGCACAGATCTTCCATAACCACTTGGTAAGCTACTAATGTGAATACACTGTCATAAATTTGAAATAGCAATAAACGCTCAGTTCTTAAATCATAAATCTAGAGCTGTGAAAATTAACGCACAAAGTAAAACTGGCAGTTTCCACAGCAACAGTGTAGTGAGCATTGTAGAGTCTTCAAGACAGTTCTCTGCAGAGATACAGCAAACAAAGCTGTCAGATCAACCATCACAATTTGCTTCACGTTTACATTTACTTACCTTTACATTGCAGAAGACATGAGTAATACCCTGAATTTAATGAAGGTCAATTACAAATTGATTGCAAGTAAATTGCTTTTCCTGCATGTTAACACTGCGCTATAATTAATGACTTTCCAGCTAACAAGTACCTTAGGGCTGGGAAAGCCTGAGCACATTCAGAGAAGTCAATTCACACTCAATAATTTGGAATTAGTATGAATCTCTTTGATTAAATTTGATATTGAAGATTTTCCATGATTATGATTAATTCTTATTAACAGAATGTTAATGACAGGGAGAAATGTCAGTCCTGGCAGAAATGGTGTAGCACCCACCCCCATAGGCATTTTATTTCGCATAACCTAATATCTATCGCCATATTAAGCCTTCAAATTGTTATATGGAAGCATACGAAAGTTTTCTTGAATATAATGTTATGATCTCAAGGGAGATCATTAACTTTAAAAAACAAACTTCCAGTTAATATTTGAAAGAACTATGCCACAGGTTCCATGATTTAAACAAAGTAAAATTGCTATACAAGAATTAACAAAGCACTCACTACTAATTTAATGTTACTTTTTGTAAACTCTTGTTCCTTAAACTCCAAACTTTAGCATGTCACTTCCAATTTTGTTTTACTGGCTGGGCCAGCATTTATTGCCCATCACTAATTGGTTTTAAGAAGGTGTTGGTGAGCTGCCTTCTTGAACTGCTGCATTACATTTGCTATAGGTACACCAACAGTGATGTGATGGAGGGAGTTCCAGGATTTTGAACCAATGACAGTGAAGGAACAGCAATATATGTCTAACTAAGCAGAGTGGTTGGCTTGGAGGGAAGCTTACAGATGGTTGTGCTCCCATGTATCTGCTGCTGTTAGCATTTTAGATGATAGTGGTCATGGATTTGGAAAGTGCTGTCTAAGGAATCTCGGTGAATATCTGCAGTCCAACTTGTAGATGGTATACACTACTGCAACTCAGCATTGGTAGTAGGGGGAGTGAATGTTTGTGGATTGGAGCCAATCAAGTGACTGCTTTGTCTGGGACAGGGTCAAGCTTCTTCACTGTTGTTGTAGCAGCACTTAACAAGGCATCTATACAGAATTCCATCAATAATTTGGAATTGACTTGTGACTGAATTGTGTGCCTTATGGATGGTGGGCAAGCTTATGGGAGTTAGAAGTAAGAGTTACTCGCTGCAAAATTCCTAGTCTCTGACCTACGTTTGTAACTATTGTACTTACGGCTACTCTAAGTCAGTTTCTGCTCGATGGTAGCCCCAGCATGTTCAATAGTAAGGAACTTAGCAATAGTAATGGCATTCAATGTCAAGGAGTGGTGGTTGGATTCTGTCTTGTTGGAGATGGTCATTGCCTGGAACTGTGTGGTATGAATGTTATTTGGCACTTGTCAGCGTAAGACATTTGAACGTGGACTGCTTCAGTATTTGAGGAGGTGAACATTGTGCAATCATCAGTGAACATCCCCACTTCTGACCTTATGATGGAAGAAAGGTCAGTGATGAAGCACCTGAAGATGGTTGACCAAGGACATTACCCTGGGGGAATTCCTGCAAAGATGTCCTGAAGCTGAAATGACTCATCTCCAACAACTGCAGCCATCTTTGTTTGTGCTAAGCAAGACTCCAGGTTTGATCCCCTGGCTTGATGGTAATGGTAGAGTGTGGGATACGCTTGGCCATGAGCTTACAGATTGTAGTTGAATACAATTCTGCTGCTGATGGTCCACAGCTCCTCATGGATCTTCAGACTCGAGTTGCTAGATCTGGTCAAAATCTATCCATTTCGCACAATGATAGAGCCATGCAACACAATGTAAGGCATCCTCAATGTGAAGCTAAGACTTTGTCTCCACAAGTACTGTGCAGTTGTCACTCCTACTGACACTGCCATGGACAGATGCATCTGCAGCAGATATGTTAGTGAAGATGAGATCAAGTATGTTTTTCCCTCTTTTTGGTTCCTTCATCATCCACTGCAGTCCCAGAGAAGCTGGATTATTAGGTATTTTCAAGATGAAAGTAAATATATTCTTGTTAGATAGGAAAACAAAGATGATTGGGAGTAGATGAAACAGATCAGTCATGATCTCATTGAATGGTGGAGCAGGCCCGAGGGGCTAAATGGTCTTTTTCTGCTCCTGTTTTGTATGTATGCACACACTTCAACTTGTTGAATAGGTTGAATGTCTTCATTTGTCTTCTGTGGTTGTCTTGCTGGTGAACTGGACATTTTCACATTCTCAGTCATGTTACTGCAGGACTGTTGTTTACTTTGTCACTGATACTGATAATTCTTCCTTAAAAGATATTGAGTTAGAGCCTTACCCTTGCAGAGATGCCCTAATTGCTTTGGAAAGTGCTGCTCCAACTTGCATCAGCTCATCATCCGGCAACAAAATCAAATCTGCTCCACCACTTTGTTCACCAGGCTGCTTTGCTACCTGAACAACGTCAGTTAAAGACTGCACAATGAACTCAAGTTGAATCAAATTAAATTAGCTTTATTGTCAGAAACAAACCAGAAATTGCTAGAAAAGCTGAGCAGGTCTGGCAGTATCTGTGGAGAGAAATCAGAGTTAATGTTTTGGGTCCCATGGCCCCTCCTCAGAATTGGAGGAAGGGTTACTCAACCCAAAGCGTTAACTCTGATTTCTCTCTACAGCTGCTGCCAGACCTGCTCAAATTTCCAACAATTTCTGTTTTTGTTTCTGATTTACAGCATCTGCAGTTCTTTCGGTTTTTATTTAACTTTATTGTCACATGTGCTCAGCTGACTACAGTGAAAAGTTTATAAGCTGCCACTTACAGTATCATCTTAGGTACAAAGGTACCTAGGTACAGCTTTTTCAGTTACAAGATTAGTTACAGTGTAACAGTGTCACTAACACACAGTGCCATCTTCGGTAGAATACCTAGGGACAATCCTTAGTTACAGAATAGAGAAATGAAGAAAAAAATGTTACATTACAGTTATACACAGTGTGACTGTAGGTCAGAAAAACAAGAAGCAAAGTTAAAAAGACAAGTGGGTTGTACAGCTCATTCTTGTTCTGCTTCTTTTGTAAATGTTACTGGTGTTTGTCTTCTGACTTTTCTTTTGTGATGATAGGGATGGAAAACATTTTCACCAATCCTGTAGAGTCTGTGGCTTATTTTTTGTTGATAGCGTGAAACAACTCTCTTCTGCCAACATAGGAAATTGCAATAGGTTCTTTATTTTTCTTGGGTTCAGCCGTGTGTTTAGAAAGCCAAATGAAATTTCTACTCATTGCACTTTGACAGGGTGAGTGTCAAATATCTGTTTCTCAATCGGCTGTTGTGTTGGAACAAGTTGAACTTCTACTACATTAAGGATCTTGAAAGTAAAGCTCAAAAGTGAGAAATGTTGATTGCAAATTACGTACATATTTTCAACTCGTTTTGTGTGGGAGTGTTACTTGTAGCATGTCTTTTTCTTGATAATTATTCCAACTGAAGGATGTAATCTCTTCTTTGTAGACTGTAACTTCTGTTGCTTTTCAAAATATGTTACTGAAATGTATTGTAAGTGATGTTTACACTGTTGCTTTGTTAAAGCAGTAGGAGAGACTGTTTGCAGGCAAACTGGCACCATGGGGTACGTACAAAGTATGATTCAGTTGACAAGTGGCTGATTGTTCTATGGAGTTGTGATCAGTTGTGGCAGACAAAGGCTATCTGCCTGCAATCAACTTTGATTGGCTCCTGGGTTGCTGAATTGCCCGGTAGGTGTGAACAATATTATCAGAAGCCTTTGGATTCTGGAAGGAAGATAGTGTGTTTCTCTGAGGTAGAAAATACCTGAAGAAAGCCAACTTATTTTCCTTCACCAGTTGCTGTAAGCTGTTGCTTTCAATCAATAAGTCAGACACTTTATAATTTGGTTATCGGTCACTCTGTGCCTCCTGAAAGGAAGTGAAAAGTATCTGGAGAAGAGAAATTGAAGAACATAAAGTACTGGGAAACAAATGGATCATCCCTGTGGACAGAGGCCATTGAACTGTCTTCCCAGTTCTTTTCCTCCACACGTAACACCAATGTTTTATACGTGTCTTTATGTGTGTGTCGGGAGAGTTTTATAAGGAGAATTTTAGAATTTTACCCAGTAGAGTTATATGCTGATAGTTCATAGCTGTTTACCTCTAGCTAGAATCTATTTATTTGTAAGAAATAGTAATTCTTCTCAAGTACATGAACCTGGTTCATGATTTGTTTGTTAGCCTGGGTCTAAAATTGGGGAATTCTGCCTACTTTTGTAAAATCTTTAACTTTTGTGATGATTCCAGGAACACTGGGGCTCGATATGCACTCTGTATTATAGCAGAGCATTATGCTTCTGATAAAGTTTTAAGTTCTGTGTTTTGCCAATGCTGTACTGTTTTGCTTCTTTTAAATTTCAAATTCATTTTTATCACAATACTGTACCACTATATTTTGCGCTGAGGTTTTTGATGCCCTTTCCAAATGAAGCTCTTCCCAACTTCTACAGGCAAGTTGGAGGCTACCCACTTCTTTCCGGGCAAAATTAACACTTTCGCACGTTTTCTTGCTGAATTATTTAAAAAATAGATGTGTGGCTGCAGCCTTCATAAATTTTCCCACCAAAATCACAGTTTAAATTACGAATGTCCTAGTTTTATTACAACTTTCAAAATTTTCTGGTTGTCTTGCTCTGGCTCCTGGGGCCATATCTTATGGAACCAGCTCATTTTTAAGGGTAAGTGCTCCTTTTCACCTTCTATCCTTTTTACTCTGATCTTTTTACCCCTTTTCAGCAATAATTTCTAAGTTTATCTTAGAAACTCTGAACTGCTCCCACAGATTTTTCCTCTCTAAGGACTCTGTAATTTCCTGGCGTGACTCATTTTTACCCTGTTCCTATCCCACACCAATATTCCTGCACCATGTGGCTCAGTGGCTAGCACTGCTGCCTCACAGTGTGAGGGACCTGGGTTCAAGTCCACCCTCGGGTGATTGCCTGTGTGGAGTTTGCACATTCTTCCCATATCTGCTTGGGTTTGCTCTGGACTCCTCCCACAGGCCAAAGACGTGCAGATTAGGGGTGTATTGGCCATAAACTAAATTGCCCTTAGTGTCCAGGGATGTGCAGATTATGTGGATTAGCTTTGGGAAATGCAGGGTGGCAGGGATGTGCTCTTTGGAGGTTCAGTGTAGACTGAATGGGCAGAATGGCCTTCTTCCACACTGTAGGGATTCTATGACTACCAGCTTTAAGGTAAGATTTTCTTCTGGAATGCTGCATTTACCCTGATGTAGCTTCCACCAGTGTAGCTGATCACTCCTCCATTTAGAGATAGCACAGTCTGGAGCT
>NC_063357.1:10319220-10347419 GCF_021869965.1 Rhincodon typus | reverse complement strand
AGGCCAGGCAGCATCAGAGGAGCAGGAAAGCTGACGTTTTGGGTTGAGACCCTTCTGAAGAAACCCGAAACGTCAGCTTTCCTGCTCCTCTGATGCTGCCTGGTCTGCTGTGTTCCTCAAGCTCCACACTGTGTTATCTCAAACTCCAGCATTGGCAGTTCTTACTATCTCTGAGTGAGTTATCACTCCTCTATTTACATGCTTCCAACTGCTGACTGACTGAGTCTTTTAAAGCAGTAATGTTCTTAAAGTGGTAAACTTACTTTTCTTCTGAAAACCTTTTCTCCTGTGTCAAATGGATTGTTTCCAATCTTGTTACATTGAGGCATCTATGAACCCCACCATTGATCATCATGTTGTATATTACAATTCAAACTACTGGTGGCTTGTGGTTAGAATATTGTGCTGACACCAATCGTCCAAACCAGATATTTTTAAATCAATCTGTCCAGCCATGTTATTGACACAACCCTGGAGCAGGTGGGACTTGAACCAAAGTGCTGTGGCCCAGAGGTATGCACACTACCACAACAGCCTCCTGCAAAATTGCATCATGGCATATTTTATGTCCACTAAGGAGAGCAGTCAGGCCCTCAGACAGGCAGCACCTCCAACAGTACAGCATTTCCCCAGTACTGCATTGGAGTGGCAGCTGAAATTTCTTTTTGCTAAAAGTCTTTGGACTGGGACTTGAACCCATAGCAGTCTGACTCAGAGCCAAAGTGCTACAGCTGACATGCTGGGACACACAGCAGAAGAAAGAATTCCTTCACAAGACAGCTCTCCAGTAAATCAAAATTTCCTATAACGAGGAAATTCAAAGGGGTGATGAGTTAGGGATAGCTGAACTGAGTGGACGATGGACAAAAGTTGACTGCTACTCTGTTAAGAATGATCAAAAGAGGAATGTTAAAGGAATTGAAACAATACTTTTAAATATTCCATTCATTTATTTATAATCATAGCTCCCTGTGCCATTTTCACAATACTTGTAGCTGTAAAACAAAGAAATAAAACCGTCATTTGATCCCCATTTAAGGAACTGCCATTTGTCTTGTGTCTTCCTTCCTGTTGATGTCAACAGGCAGGGTGGGCCATGATAGAGAAAGAGCTGACTGGGATTTGTAACTTCAACTGCTACTGCAATTAAAATCACATCAGAAGCAATTATAAACATAATAAGTGCCCAAAAATGAATAGTCCCTGTATTTTTTATTAATAAAGTGCAATGTCCTTAAATAGCTCAGAAGTTAAGTACTATTACCTATTGTAACACTGAGGTATACAGATCAGGAATATCCCAGGTTCAACCAATATCCTGTGCTGTGTTATCTGATTAAAGTTTAGAGGGTAACAGAGGAACTATGGTTGGTGTGGTGCCATTGGGCTGATTTAAGAAATGTTACTTTGCTTCTTTCCCTTATTGGAAGCCAATTTTAATTCAACAGTGCAGTTCCAGCTCAAACTGAAAGGAGTGTGCAGCAGACAGCATTGCTATGAATTGCACTGGGAGGAGGGTGCAGTAGTAAGTATCACATTGAAGCAAACTGGGAAGAACCCAGTATAAAGCAGCACAAGCGAAGAATGGTGAGCTTGATGAGATAATGCTGTTAAGGTGCATCTTGAAATAGCTCAATGTTAGAAAGCATCTGGGATGGAGTCAGGTCACTGCTTCTGCTTTTAGACCGTAGTGGGAATACTTGGAGTGAAAAAAGATCCCTAGTGGAATTACTATTCTTTAAAGGGAGTAACTAACAAACTTAATCTAAAAGGAACGCATGGTAGAAGAACTTGCATCCATGATATGCTCCTCCTGCACTATAAAAAACTGACTGTAAAAGCTTCAAGAATTATGTGAAGAGAAAAAGATTATTGAAGACAAATGCAGGCCCCTTGCAGTTGGAAATGGAGTAATTACAATTGGGATCAAAGAAATGGCAGAAAAATTAAACACATATTTTCATTCTGTATTCACAAAAGAGGACGCAAGTAAATTCCCAGAAATTTTAGGAAACCAAGGGTCTGGTAAGAAGGAGGAATTGAAAAAAATCAGAATTAGTTAAAAAAGAAGTGGTTCTTGGGAAAGTAATGGGATTAAAATTTGACAAGTCTGTATCCCAGGGTATTAAAGGAAGTGCTCAGGAAATATTAGATACATTGGTGAGCATTTTCAAAAGTTCTATAGACTGTGAAGCAGTTCCTACAGATCAGAGGGTGGAAAATGTAATCTCATTATTTGATAAATGAAGGAGAGGGAAAAAGAGAATTACAGAGCTGTGAACCTAACATCAATAGTGGCGAAAATGCTAGAGTGTATTGTAAAAGATGTGACAGTAGAACATTTGGAAACCATTAACAAGATTAGACAAAGTCAGCATGCATTTCAGAGAAGGAAATCATACTTATCTAATCTACTGGCGTTTTCTGAGGATGTAATTAGTTGAGTAGATAAGGGAGAACCAGTAGATATGTGTATTTGGATTTCAAGAAGGATTTTGATAAGATCCCACATAAAAATGCTAGTGGACAAAATGGTACATGGTACTGGGGGTAATATACTGGCAAGGATTGAGAATTGTTTGACAGACTGGTAACAAAGAGTGGGAATAAATGGTCTTTTTCCAGATGGCAGACAGTGACTTATGATGTGCCATAGGGATCAATACTTGCCCCCAGCTATTCATGATATTTATAAATGGTATTTATGCGGTAACCAAATGCAATATTTCTAAGTTTGCTGATGATACCAAATTGGGTGGGATTGTGACTTGTGAGGAGGACGGAAGGAGGATTCAGGGCAATCTAGGCACTTTGAGTGAGTTGGCAAACACTTGGGAGATGTAGTATTGATGAATAAATGTGAAATTATACACTTTGGCGTGAAAAGTAGAAAGGCAAAGTATTATTGAAATGGTTGTGTATTGGGAAATGTGGCTGTACAAAATGATATGGGTGTCCTTGTATGCCCGTCAATGAAAGTAAACAGGCTGGTGTCGCAAGCAATTTGGAAGACAAATTGTATGTTAGCCTCCATTGAAAGAGTCTCACTTCAGTTATACTGGTCTTCGGTGAGAGTACAACTGGAATATTGAGTGCAGTTTTGATCTCCCTACCGGAGAGAAGATTTACTTGCCATAGAGGGAGTGAATCAAAAGTTCATTTGGCTGATAATATATTTCTGACGAAGGGAGATTGGTTCGACTGAGCCTGTATTCACTTGCGTTTAGAAAAATGAGAGGAACCTGATTGAAAAATCCAAATTTCTAACAAAACTAGACAGACTAGATGCAGAAAGGATGTTTTCCCTGGTTTGGGTGTTAGAACCATGGCTCACAACCTCAGGATCCAGAGAAGGCCATAGAGAAGTGAGATGAGGAAACACTTCATTACTCAGAAGATGGTCAACCTGTGGAATTTGCTAATACAGAGGGCCGTGGAGGCTGGGAGGCTGTGTATATTTAAGAAAGAGATTGGTACGTTTTTGGATATTAAATGCATCAAGGGGTATAGAGAGAAAATGTGAATGTGGTGTTCAAATAGAGGATTAGCCGTAGTCATATTGAATGGTGGAGCAGGTTAAAAGGGCAGAATGGCTTATTCCTGTTCCTACTTCTGTGTTTTAAAATATTCAAGGGCAAGGTAGGTAATTCTCTTAATCAGGGGGTTTTATTCCAAAAGAAAAATGCCTTTCATTTATTGGTTACTGTTAAAGGTAATCCTTTTTGGATAGAAATTTGAACAGAAGTCTCATCTGCATGTTGAAGTGGATAACAATGATCTAATGGTGTTGTTTTAGTGAAGAGTATTTCAGCTCTCATTCTATCCAAAGCCTTCATTACCAAAATCATTCAACTCATCTGAACACAGGAACAGGCTTAGGTATTTAACTGTTTGAGCCTGTGTCGCCAATTAATTAGATTATGGTAGCCTACACCTCAACTCCACTTTCCCAATGTTGCTCCATATCTCTAAAACAAAATCTATCTATTTGGAGAGAGGAAGAATTTGAGATTTTTGCAACTCTTCCTATGAAAATGTACTTCCAGATGTATAATCAATGGCCTAGCTTGAATTGTAAGATAGTGCAGCATTGTTCTAGATTCTTCAATGTTCTAAACTTAAGGGGATAAAAAACATATTGCATAAAATGCATTTGTGCGCACCAATAATCATCAACATAAAACATTTAGGGTGTCTTTGAAAACCTTTAAAAAGACAATTCTGTTTCTCCCTTAGCTGTCCCTTCACACTTGTAGTTCTCATTTGTTTGGGTCATGGTGAAAAAAGTCATACAGGAATGCTAAGGCAGAGTTTGAAAAATTTAAAAGGAGAGTCTAAACCAGAGAATTGTATTGAAATTTACGGAGAAGGCCATGAAACAACCCAGTTTATTCCCACGTTTCTTTGCAAAGATGAAGAAGATGGAGTCCTGTTCGTTGTGTGTGAACCAACATTTAACTGTTTCAGGATATTTGTGGGGTGGCATTCAGTTTCCAATCCTTCTGCCATGGCGTTAATGAGGAGATAGTACCCTACTAATGGGGACAGTGGCCTCACCCCGTTGACACCAGTAATGCAGCTGACTTGGATTTGAAAGGGGCATACTGCCGGGTGTTCAACCATTCAACCAAAATCCCACGGTGGCTAAAAACCTGAAATAACCAAAAAGGAAAATGCTGAAAATACTCAGTAGGTCTGGCACAATCTGTTGAAAGAAGAGAGGAGTTGAAGGACACAGAAGAACCACTACTTAAAAGTAGACAGCCTCTCAGCAGCAGTCCCAGGTCAGAGGGTGGATTTGTTTTGGCCTACCTTCATAAGGCTTTGGGATCCCTACCTTTCTCAGCAGGGGCCACTATTGCTGATGGCACTGCTGAGGATCCTGAGTTTCTTGCCTACTCATTGGGCTGCCAGCTCTCAGGAACGGGTAGCAGTCCTCAATGGGACAGCAACCCCAGCAACAGCTGCTCCCTGTAAAGTTGACAGGGTGGTCCCACCCGCTATCAGTGCAAGCTGCTGGCATTTCTGACAAATGTCAGGCCCTCAGTAGGCAGCACAATGGCTCAGTGGTTAACACTGCTGCCTCACAGTGCCAGGGACCTGGGTTCAATTCTAGTCTTGGGCAGCTGTTTGTGTGGAGTTTTCACATTCACCCCGTGTCTGCGTGGGTTTCCTCCCACAGTCCAAAGATGTGCAGGTTCGGTGGATTGGCCATGCTAAATGTAGGGTTACAAGGGTGTGGGGATGGATCTGGGTGTGATGCTCTTCGGAGGGTTGGTGCAGACTTGATTGGCTGAATGGCCTCTATCTGCACTATAGGGGTTCTATGAAAGGAAATCTACTGTTAATTCTTGATCTGGTTGTCATGTGATTCCAGACCCTCGTCATGCGTTCTGTAATAACCGAGCAAACCACTCAGCTCAGGGGGAGTAAGGGATGAATATTAAAGTTCTGGCCTGGACAGTGAAACCCACATCTCATGACAGAATAACAGACTACGTACTGCTGGTAGGCTGCACAAAACACAAAATCTAACCCCAGTACTGGCCAAACAGTAACTTGAATTTAGGTCATATAATATGACTTTAACAGTTGTCCTTTGACTTTGATTTTGGGAAATTCATCCCTGACTCATTTATAGCCAATAGAAACAGCTGCCATTTATGTTGCTTCCACCTCCTTCCTGTTTCAGCATCAGGGTTGTGGTGATGGTGGGGGGGAGGGGATTTGAGGGTGGGGCAGAGCTTGTTTAGTGGTATGGAGTCTGGAGAATTGGACCTCAATCTCTCTGAAGGTACTGCTGAAGCTACAGTTAGGTCAGAGCCAAAAGCTGCATTTGAAGAATCCAGAGTCATTGGACACGCTGGCCTTTAGGCCCAATTCTACCTATTACAGCTCCATCAAACAAAGATGATTTATCTCTCTGATTTATCCTCATACAAGATAACCTTGTTTTCCTTGGTTCCACAAATGACTATAGGCTAAGAATTCGTAGACCCTGATGCTTCTCCTGTTTTCCGAGGTACCTAACTCCACATCACTGCCACTGCTTTTGAACCTTTATCAGTTTCTGTCCAGCACCCTTGCAATGTGGTTTAGAAAGTGAAATGTGGTCGACAGATTCTCAGCAACGAGGCCTGGAATGCTTCAAATGCTGAGGATTTTCTCAACCAGGTGTCAACTGTCAGCTGCTGAACACATTTCACTTTTCACAGTCCGCTGTTGTATTTTGCAAACTGCTCCACCTTAGACTGACTGAACTCCCCTCATCCTCACGTGACAAGTTAAACAAATTCTGAAAATCAAACCAGCCCTTAAATCAAATTCAAGTGCTCCCAAGATTAGAATTCTGAACCTTGTGATTTCCCATGTATTGTGGAAGGCTGCACTTTGATAACAGAGTTGTTATCTCTGGTTTGTTACCCGTGCCACGTGCTAGCAAGGCGAGGAATAGGGAGAGAGAGCAGTTGAACACGTGGCTACAGGGATGGTGCAGGAGGGAGGGATTCAGATACCTGGATAATTGGGGCTCATTTTGGGGTAGGTGGGACCTCTACAAATGGGATGGTCTACACCTGAACCAGAGGGGTACCAATACCCTGGGGGGGAAATTTGCTAATGCTCTTCGGGAGGGTTTAAACTAATTCAGCAGGGGGATGGGAACCTGAATTGTAGCTCCAGTGTACAGGAGGTTGAGAGTAGTGAAGTCATGAATAAGATTTCAAGGTCGCAGGAGTGTACCGGCAGGCAGGAAGGTGGTTTGAAGTGTGTCTACTTCAATGCCAGGAGCATCCGGAATAAGGTGGGTGAACTTGCAGCATGGGTTGGTACCTGGGACTTCGATGATGTGGCCATTTAGGAGACATGGATAGAGCAGGGACAGGAATGGTTGTTGCAGGTTCCGGGGTTTAGATGTTTCAGTAAGATCAGGGAAGGTGGTAAAAGAGGGGGAGGTGTGGCATTGTTAGTCAAGGACAGTATTACGGTGGCAGAAAGGACATTTGATGACAGCTCGTCTACTGAGGTAGTATGAGCTGAGGTTAGAACCAGGAAAGGAGAGGTCACCCTGTTGGGAGTTTTCTATAGGCCTCCGAAAAGTTCCAGAGATGTAGAGGAAAAGATTGCAAAGATGATTCTGGATAGGAGCGAAAGTAACAGGGTAGTTGTTATGGGGGACTTTAACTTTCCAAATATTGACTGGAAACGCTATAGTTCGAGTACTTCAGATGGGTCAGTTTTTGTCCAATGTGTGCAGGAGGGTTTCCTGACACAGTATGTAGATAGGCCAACAAGAGGCGAGGCCACATTGGATTTGGTACTGGGTAATGAACCAGGCCAGGTGTTAGATTTGGAGGTAGGTGAGCACTTTGGTGATAGTGACCACAATTCGGTTACGTTTACTTTAGCGATGGATAAGGATAGGTATATACCGCAGGGCAAGAGTTATAGCTAGGGGAAAGGCAATTATGAGGCGATTAGTTAAGATTTAGGATGCATAGGATGAAGAAGGAAACTGCAGGGACTGGGCACAATTGAAATGTGGAGCTTGTTCAAGGAACAGCTACTGCGTGTCCTTGAGAAGTATGTACCTGTCAGGCAGGGAGGAATTGGTCGAGCGAGGGAACTGTGGTTTACTAAAGAAGTTGAATCTCTTGTCAAGAGGAAGAAGGAGGCTTATGTAGAGATGAGGTGTGAAGGCTCAGTTAGGGCGCTTGAGAGTTACAAGTTAGCCAGGAAGGACCTAAAGAGAGAGCTAAGAAGAGCCAGGAGGGGTCATGAGAAGTCTTTAGCAGGTAGGATCAAGGAAAACCCTAAAGCTTTCTATAGGTATGTCAGGAATAAAAGAATGACTAGAGTAAGATTAGGGCCAGTCAAGGGCAGTAGTGGGAAGTTGTGCGTGGTGTCCGAAGAGATAAGAGAGGTGCTAAATGAATATTTTTCGTCAGTATTCACGCAGGAAAAAGACAATGTAGTCGAGGAGAATACTGAGATACAGTCTATTAGACTAGACGGGATTGAGGTTCATAAGGAGGAGGTGTTAGCAATTCTGGAAGGTGTGAAAATAGATAAGTCCCCTGGGCCGGATGGGATTTATCCTAGGATTCTCTGGGAAGCTAGAGAGGAGATTGCAGAGCCTTTGGCTTTGATCTTTATGTTGTCATTGTCTTCAGGAATAGTGCCAGAAGACTGGAGACTAGCAAATGTTGTCCCCTTGTTCAAGAAGGGGAGTAGAGACAACCCTGGTAATTATAGACCAGTGAGCCTTACTTCGGTTGTGGGTAAAGTGTTGGAAAGGATTATAAGAGATAGGATTTATAATCATCTAGAAAGGAATAATTTGATTAGGGATAGTCAATACGGTTTTGTGAAGGATAGGTCGTGCCTCACAAACCTTATTGAGTTCTTCGAGAAGGTGACCAAACACGTGGATGAGGGTAAAGCGGTTGATGTGGTGTATATGGATTTCAGTAAAGCGTTTGATAAGGTTCCCCATGGTAGGCTATTGCAGAAAATACGGAGGCACGGAATTGAGGGTGATTTAGCAGTTTGGATCAGAAATTGGCTAGCTGTAAGAAGACAGAGGGTGGTGGTTGATGGGAAATGTTCATCCTGGAGTTCAGTTACTAATGGTGTACCTCAAGGATCTGTTTTGGGGCCACTGCCATTTTTATAAATGACCTGGATGAGGGCGTAGAAGGATGGGTTAGTAAATTTGCGGATGACACCAAAGTCGGTAGAGTTGTGGATAGTGCGGAAGGATGTTGCAGGTTACAGAGGGACATAGATAAGCTGCAGAGCTGGGCTGAGAGGTGGCAAATGGAGTTTAATGCAGAAAAGTGTGAGGTGATTCACTTTGGAAGGAGTAACAGGAATACAGAGTACTGGGCTAATGGTAAGATTCTTGGTAGTGTGGACGAGCAGAGAGATCTCGGTGTCCATGTGCATAGATCACTGAAAGTTGCCACCCAGGTTGATAGCGTTGTTAAGAAGGCGTACGGTGTGTTAGGTTTTATTGGTAGAGGGATTGAGTTTCGGAGCCATGAGGTCATGTTGCAGCTGTACAAAACTCTGGTGCGGCTGCACTTGGAGTATTGCGTACAGTTCTGGTCACCGCATTATAGGAAGGATGTAGAAGCATTGGAAAGGGTGCAGAGGAGATTTACCAGGATGTTGCCTGGTATGGAGGGAAGGTCTTATGAGGAAAGGCTGAGGGACTTGAGGCTGTTTTCGTTAGGGAGAAGAAGGTTAAGAGATGACTTAACAAAGACATACAAGATAATCAGAGGATTAGATAGGGTGGACATTGGGAGCCTTTTTCCTTGGATGGTGATGGCTAGCACGAGGGGACATAGCTTTAAATTGAGGGGTGATAGATATAGGACAGATGTCAGAGGTAGGTTCTTTACTCAGAGAGTAGTAAGGGCGTGGAATGCCCTGCCTGCAAAAGTAGTAGACTCGCCAACTTTAAGGGCATTTAAATGGTCATTGGATAAACATATGGATGATAATGGAATAGTTTAGGTTAGATGGGCTTCAGATTGGTTTCACAGGTCAGCGCAACATCGAGGGCTGAAGGGCCTGCGCTGTAATGTTCTATGTTCTATGTTCTTTTTGCTGATGTCCCTTTGAGACCTGTTCATGATCCCAGCCAATAATAATACTGGACGAGTCAGATCCTTGACTGAAACCTGGTTTAATTGACGTAACATGTTTTAATTTCGCAATTTGGTTGCCATGGTGATCAGTCACTGAATATAGTCACACAATGGCTGCTGATGTAACTTTAACAAAAGAACATAAGTATGTCACAAACAAAAAAGAAAGATATATGTATATAAAGTAATTTGGAAAGATCTTATCTTAAAGCACAAAGAAAGATTTAATCCTTCGACCCAGCAATACCCTTAAAACCACCAAAACCTCGTGAAGTACTACCCTTACCTTCACTCTCCCAAATGATGAGGTCATTGCATTTTCTTTAGGTGACTTTCTGCACATTAGCTGGAGGTGATTTTCTCCATCTGTAGTAGACACACACACACACACACACACACACACACAGGCTAACTCACTGATGTCTCTTAGTAATTCCTAGAAAAGCTCAGTACTTTTTCCAACCTTCTCTCTTTGGCACTGTTAAACTGATGGCTTTATGCTAAAGTTTATGACTTCTCTCTGTCTCTGGTGGCCCGGAACCTGCCAAAATTAAAACTTCCCTTCTGTTGGTACATATCTTTTCTTCTTCCAAGCCAAACCTGATTGTGGCCCTGGTCTCTCTTTCTATAGGTTGAGAATGCTGAAATTTCTAGACACTTCAGCAATTTTCTCACCAGGTAGCTTATCTAGTCATTTAGCTTAAACCACATGTTTCCTCAGAAATGTTGCTTTGAATTCACTGTGCAAATTGAATTTGTTATCATTGCTTTGAAAAAATCATGTTTGCAAAATAACTGCAAAAATGCATTCCCCTCTACTTTTGTGTCCAGGTTCCCAAAAGAGGATAATAAATAATAAGCCTTCATCACAGACCAAAGTGGGTTGGGGTGTATGCTGAAAGAAGATTAACTGGTTTCATGATTCTGACATCATTAGGTTTTCATGTGACCAGGGGTTGCCTTGCAGATGAACAGCTAAGGAGCAAAGAAGAAACAAAAAGCAAATTGCAATGGGGTTGGGTCAACTTGTGTTTTCTGTTCATCATTTCAGAACACACTGGGAATTTGTGTAAAATGGAGAGAAGCCAGGTTCTCAATGAATGGAACAGTTTCTGTTTGGGTGAGACTTTGGGTGAAATAAGTTTTTCTCCAAATGAAACAGTTTTCTCATTAAAACCATAGAAAAGCTAGTACAGAAATAGACCATTCATTCCTCCATGTCTGTGCCAGCCAAAAAAAAAACTTGTCATTCATTCTAATCCCACCTTCCAGCACTTGGTCCATAGCTTTGCAGGTTACAACACTTGAAGTGTAGATCCAGATACCTTTTAAATGGGTTGAGGGTTTCCGTCTCTACCATGAAACAGAGGATTCCAGATATCTACCACCTTCTGGGAGGAAAGTTTTTTCCTGTCCATTCTATCTAAGTCCCTTGTAATTTTGTACATCTTTAGAGGTTTTAGAACAGATCCTGGTGCTGAAGCAGGGCTTTGAGAAGAGAGCAGAGTCTGTGTTACTGTTTCCTATACAGTGGGAAAGAACGTAACATTGAAAACATGAAGAGGATTGTGGATTTGATGAGACCCATTGCTTCCACAGTGGTATGGTTGAAATGTCATTGGATTGATAATCCATAGCCCCAGGCTAGTGTTCTAGGGAAATGGGTTCAAATCCCATCACGACAAATGGTGAAATTCAAATTCAATAAAACATGGAATTAAAGAAAATTCAATCTAGTGGCTCTGTATGTAATCCAGTGGCAATGTTGATTGTTGTAAAAACCCATTTTGTTCACAAGGGAAGAAAATCTGCCACCCTAACCTGGTTTGGCCTACACATATCTCAAGCCTTACAACTATATGGTTAACTCTTAACTGCCCTTTGAAAGGGCCTGGACGGCCAATGAGTTCAAGGGCAACTAGGGATGGGCAACAAATACTGACCTTACTATAAAGCCAACATTCTGAGCAAGAATAAAAAATAATTTAAAAATGTTGGATGAGAGAGTCTCTAGGGTTCCTGCTCCTGTGACCCAAGTGAAAGAAAGTTCATAGATGCACACCTTATCAGGGTAATCTTGTCCAGGACTTTGATTGGAATACAGGTGCTCAGGAAACTGACTTAAAATGATTGGATGAGAAATGAGTGATCCTGCATAATGGAGGAGAAGCTGGAAAGACTGAGAATACATATCACACTACATTTTTATCTTTGTTATGTCAACTGTTAAAATTAAAATGTTTTAGTTTAAATATCCTTTGTCTGTTAACTAATCTTTGAGTTATGTCAGTTTTTGCAGTCATAGACTTAAAACGTCGAAATCCTGTGCAGTGATCTTTCCATTGACATTGTATAGGGGTTGTAATAACCAACATTGACCTTTTATCAGCTCAATGATGGATTTCGGAACTTCTGAAGAAGAGCCATTTTGGAAATGCCAACTCTGTTTCTTTCTCCATAGATACTACCAGGTCAGCAGAATTTCTCCAGCGTTCTCTGTTTTATTTAAGTGATAATTATACAAATTGCTGCAGGTCTTGGAAGATGTGAAGTATGGATAATATTCAATTGATAATAAGATGGCTGTGGGTTCGAAAACTTAAACATCTAATCTCGGCTGACCTTTCAGTGTAAATCAGAACATCACCAAAGCTTACAGCACAGAGGAGGCCATTCAGCCTGCTATTCCTGTGCTGACCTGTCCAAAGAGCAATTGGACTTTTGTCCAACATTCCTGTCTTTCGCTCATAAACCTGTAAATTCCTCATCCTTAAGTACCTCTTCCAACTCCTTTTTAAAGTTATGAAATTAGCTTCCACCTCATGCATTCCAGATCCTAACAGCTCTCTAATTGAAAATATTGCTCCTCATCTCCCCTCTAAACCGTTTGCCAATGATTTTAAATCAAACTGTGTTGATTGACCCATTCACCAGAGGGAACATCTGAGTCTTAACTGCATTATCAAAATCTCTTGTAGTTTTGAAAACTTATATTGGTCTCTTAACCTTTTGTGTTTTACAAACAACAGTACTAACTTTTCCAAATGCTAAGAGCAGCTGCTATTTTTGTATTGTCTATTTTGTATTGATGCTGATTATTTTAATGGCTGGATACCAGTAGGAATGCCTTCAATTTCACTAAAGCATAACTGCATTTAACATAACCAGACCAAAGTGATCTGATGAGAAGAGAAACAGTCTGTTCACAGCAAGCAACTGGACCTGAATTTTGCTCTAAATCGTCAAATCACTATTTGAAAGAGTTATGTTCCTATCATCCGTTTCTTTGGCTTCTCTTAGTGGGCTCGTTTATTTCATATCAGTTTGCAACTAAACAGAAGTCGATTTGCTGTGCACCATTCAATGTCTTTTCATAGAGGACCCTCGCAGCTAGAAAGAGGAAATCTTTATCCTATTACAGTGAGTTTGGGATACCGAGGAGAAATGCTTCTTCATATAAAAACAGTGCTTATTCCTGGAAGAAACAGTATGTGTCCATTTTATCCCTTTCGACAATTACAAATTATACACTAAAATACCACAAGAAAATGCAACCCATACACCTGGAGTGGTAACAATAAAGGTAACTGACTAAATTTTATGACCTGCAGTTCTGGAAAGACCTTATTTGCATTTCTACCTGACTATCACTTTCGCCATAAATCAATGATGTTCTAGTAAAAGTGCAGGTTAAGAGCCAAAAGCAATGAAATACAGAGAGAGAAGAAAGAGCTTGGATTTTAAGCAACTGTATGTTCATCATGTATGTTCACATTTTGAATGTTTTAGATTTTAAGTTTTGGAAAATGTATTTTGTACCTATTGCTAAATTCTGTTTGACTGTGGCTCAGTTGGTGGCACCATTCCCTCTGAGTCAGAATGGTCTAATTCTGTTTGCAAAAATGACCCTGACTTACCGGGTGCCTGCCAGTTCAACGTACCACCCTGTTCCCTGGCCAATATCTCTGTCTCAGTCTTGCTGCAGTGCTCTTATGAAGCTCAGCACAAGCTGGAAGAACAACACCTCATTTTCTGCTTGGGAACCCTGCAGCCTTCTGGACTTAATATTGAATTCATTAATTTTAGGGCTTGGGCACTTCTCCCATGTCCTTACCCTTAACCCCACACAAGAGGCCTTGTCATCACATGGATGCTACAACAAACAATCCACTGTCAGTCAGTAATGGTCCCCATCAGCAGCTATTGATTCCCCCAGGCTGACCTTTACACATTCCTTTGTCTGCTCAAATGTTGTTCTGTCTCTCTGGGCTTCGTTTTCTCATTTCCCCCTCCCTTCTGGAGCATATATACCAATCTTTTTCCAGCTACAATCAGTCCTGAAGAGGGATCATTGGACCTGAAATATTAATTCTGCTTTCTCTCCAAAGATGCTGCCAGACCTGCTGAGTTTTACAAACAATTTCTGTTTTTGGTTCTGATTTCTAGCATCTGTTGTTCTTTGTTTTTTTTTTGGTCCGATTCTAGTCCCACTTCGGGGCTGGAATTTTCCCCTCTCTTGAACTGACGACAGAAATGGTGAGAGGTGGAAAGATATGGATGAGTTGGCCATGGAGACGAATTTGCCCCTTTCTTGCCACCTTATATAGCTTCTGCTCAAAAAAGACCTTGGGCAGCTTTTTGACTCACCAGCCACAAAGGCTCTGTAACCAGTCAATTAACGGTCACTTGAGGACATTGACTCACCACCTTCTTATCACTCGTTGCCTGCCTTCCTGATGTGAGAAAAGTGGCTACTTTCTCTTCTGGGAAACCAGATAATTAGGCCAAGTTTAGCGGGGAACTTGCAATGGTCCTAATTTAGGGACAATCTAAACTCCTACTCTTGCCTCCAAGACTCCACACACACCTCCCCTGCAGCACGCATCCCACAAGAAGAATGAAAATAATATTTACCTTCTGGATGCTAGATCTCGTAAGGAATGGGCCTCAATAGGACCCAGAATCTTCCAACATCTGATTGGCCGGCAATTTCTTGCAACCTGATATGCCAGCATCTGATAGGGCAAAAAACCAGTATAAGTGCTGGCTGACAGTGGTTAATGAGTTGATAGGTTCATGACATGATGAGCTATCATGCTCGTAAGATGGTATATTATTCATTTTAAAAAGTTTTTTTTAAAAATTGAAAGATCAGTCTCTGAGTTGTTTGTGAAGTGTAGATAGTGGAACATTACGGTAGTTATACCAAATGATACAGGTAGCATTGACATTGGTAGGTGAGTTTTGAAATTCTTGGTTTTGAAGCTTGATTGAAATTCTTTTATTTCAGTTTTTTTTATGGTGGTTGCCTGGCAGCATTCAGAGTGAGAAAGGGCCTTTTGCCTTTCTTCACCTGCAGTGCAGGCTATTCTCAATCTGTGATCTTCACAGCACCCTAGTCCACAACAGGCCGTCTATATATTCAGACTGATGATTGCAGTCATTTTTAGCCATCTTTCTGTATGTCCTTGCAATGGGTAAGCATAAACATGCCTGCAAGAGATGCCTTCCCACTGAGGCAGGGGTGGGTGTGTAGTTGGTCTCTTGTTATCTCATCTTTTTCAGTCTTTCAGTTTGAAGTTTCTCTGATTCCGTACAGGGGCGACATTCCCTGGGTCCACACAGGACTCTGCCAAACTATTACTGAATTTACATCTGCAGTCATATTTTGGTAGCAGAGACTTCTTTTTAAAAGCACAGGTTGGAATCAAAAGTTCTACATGTCCATGGTACTTTGGGGTTCTGATCCATTGACATGACACTTCTCCTGCAGGACAAGTGAAATGATGTTAAGCCACAGCTTGTTTTTGGACAGAGGTCCCATGCAGTCTATTAACACCTTGTGGAATGGTTCCCCAAAGCCAGCACTGGCATTGTAAGTGTAAGTCTTATTGTGGTTGGGATTTTCCCACAAACTGGTCATCAGGCAAATTCTGCAAAACCTTACTACGTCATTGTGGAGCTTTGGCCACTAAAAGTGCTGGTTTATGCAGACTCGGGTTTTGCATAAACCCGCCTAGCCATTGGAATCACATGAGCTAGTCGCAACATTTCCCTATGGGACCTCAGGGAACATTACTAATCCACTCTTTGCTTGCAGGTCTGTGAGGGTATCTCCATTTCCCCATCAGTACCACCAGCTTAAATGCAGTAGCATTCAGGGTCTTTTAAAAAGCACATGTTGGGCTTAAAAGCAATGGATCAGAACCTCAAAGTTCTTATGGACAAATAGAACTTTTCATTTCAACCCAATTTTTAACTGCTTCAGAGTTCTAATCTATTATCATATCAGGAGGTACCATGTTTTAGGTGAAAACTTAAACTATTTCCCATTTATCAGTTGGGTGCGAAAAAATATCCATTGCAATAATTTTGAAGAAGGCTGTGGGGTTGGGAAATGTTATTTTTTGTATTCTGGCCAATGCTTATCCCTCAACCAACATCACAAAAGCAGATTATCTGGTTAATATCAGTTTGCTATTAGTCAGATGTTGCTGTGCACAAAGTGACTGCTATGTTTCCTACGTCGCAACAGTAGCTACATTTCAAAAATATTTCATCAATTCTAGCATTTGGGCCAATCTGTGTTTTAAAAAGTATTTGTTAAGGGTCCAGATGCAAAATGACAACTTTCTTGCCCCTCAGATGCTGTCTGGTCTGCTGTGCTCCTCCAGCTCCACATTTTATCAGCTCTGACTTCCAGCGTCTCCAGTCCTTTCTATCTCCTTGTGTATTCCTACTCTTTGTTTCCTGTCTACCAACTAGTTCTCCATTCATGTCAGTACATTTCCTCTAATTTTATGCATTTTAGTTATACATAATAATCTCTTATGTGGATCCTTATCAAAAGATTTCTGAAAACCTAAATAAATCACATCCACTGGCTGACCCTTATCAACTCTACAACTACGTTCTTGAAAGATTCCAGTCGATTAGTCAAGCATGGTTTCTCTTTTGTAAATCCATGCTGATTCAGTCCATAAACATGTTTGAGCAAGAAACTGTCTGGTGTGTCTAGAGCAGGATGGCTTCATGAGGAAAACCTGTATGTGCCACTCACAATCTAGTTTACTAGTTATAAGGGACAGCACCAATTCGATATTTGTTACAGTAAGAGATGGGGCATTTACTTAGTGTCCCAGATTACAGTCAGTTGAAACCGGAATTTGAAATATCTGTACATGAAGCTTAAAGTCCAGCAACCAAGAGCCTAAATTATAGATTATGAAAAGTGTAGAATACCATTTGGAGTTGTTATACAAGGAATCATCATTCTAATTTTCCTCTTTCTGTTATGTTCTCTCTCTTCATTTATAGTGCCATTTCCTGAGTTAGCATCCCTTACATTGATGCGGTTTGTATCAGTATGCCTCTTGTATCATCATGTAAGTGATATCATCACATCATCAGTGAGACCCCTGACTGTGCTACTGGAGCTGACACCTTTGTGTCTGTTCCCTGCAATCAAAGGTATGTACTTTAAATAGTTCTCTCCACAAGTACTGAAGTAAATTTTGTTTTTAAGTTTTGATTTTTTGTTTTTTCTCTGCTGTTCACACCTGTACTATTAGAGGAACTGCTGTGTACTTAGATTTTTTAAAAAATGATCTTTTGTACAATACTGTACAATACTTTAGCCGTACAGGTACAATTGTTGAAGAAGCTGTACTGTACTGCAGATGTCTTTAAAGCTAAGGGGCAACTTTTTCATGCAAAGGATGGTGCACGAATGGGATGAGCTGCCAAGTGGTGGAGGCTGGTACAATCACAACATTTAAAAGGCATCAGGCTGGGTATATGAATAGGAAGGGTTTAGAGGGACGTGGACCAAATGCTGGCAAATGGGACAAGATTAATTTAGGATACCTGGTCGGCATGGATAAATTGGATCAAAGGGTCTGTTTCTATGCTGTGACCCTATGACTTCTATGTAAGAAAGAAACCTACTTTCTTCACTGAAACTTTTTTTATTTTGTTTTGATATTTATGTGCAGAATGCACAGTGCTGCAAATGTATGATGCGATATTTCTACTTTTACCTTACCCTTTCCAGGTAAAAATTGTCCTCAGGAACTTAAGCATTGGCTTTAACATTGAATCCAACGTTAAGTTTTTTCATTAAATTTGCAATTTTCAGGAATGTAATCCTGACTTAAAGTGAGGACACCCAGTATATGGATCTGAAAGGGTTAATACTGAGGAGTGCCATAAGTTCCACCCACTGTGATGATGTCAAATAGACTTGTGGGAAGTACAGCTCAGGATCTTGATGGAGTGAGATCTACCATCTGGCGGTCTTCAAAGTTTCTGTAACAATGTCCATAATGTGGATGTTACCTGTAAGTAATTGATATCCTGCAATAAACAATATCTTGTTAACTACAAGAGGTTCTTCTTGTCATTTTTCATCATTCAAGGGAGGATGGCTAGACCAGCATTTATTGCAATTGCAGCAGGCAGCTAAGAGTCAGACCCATTGCTGTGGGTCTGGAGTCACATGAAGGCTGGACCAGGTAAGGATGGTAGATTTCCGTCCCTAAAGGGCACTAGTGAACCAGATGGGCTCTTCCGTCAATCAACAATGGTTCCATGGTCATTCCAGATTTTTTATTGAATTCCAACTCCACCATCTATCATGGTAGGATTTCATCCTGGGTCCCCAGAACATTACCTCGGTTTCTGGATTAATAACCTCGTGATAATGTCACTAGGCCTTCATTAGACCGGGTAGTGTTTCTCCTTGACCACACTAGATGAAACAGGCTCTGTAGTTTCCTTCACCTAAGGGCGAAGGGGGCAGCATCTTACATCATGACCAGCAATCAGAACGGCATGCCATATAATAAGAGTAAACTTATTGGAAAGGGAATCTAGAAGCCTGCAGCTTCATTAGTAAAAACATGTCTTCTCAAGCTTAGAGTCTACAGCAAGTTGCAAGTTATGTTAACTTTAGATAGTCACCCAGTTTTCTTTTCCACCAACAAGCCTTTCACTAGTTGTAGTTGTAATTTGGACAATAAAATGAAAGGTTGTCCAGGGTTTTGATCTGGTCAGCTGGCTTGCCAAATGGATTAATTCTGCACCGTTGATCTGGAGTGCATATAAAACCTCCCTCTGATGTTCTCCTCTCATTTCCCGGTTTGTATACTTGTCCAGGGAGTGTAGCAAGAAGAATATGAAGAGGAGTATGCAACATGATGCCTGTGGAGCTTGAGGTCCCAGCTGGGAGTGAAGGACCTCACTTAAAACTTTCTTTTCACCCAGTTTGGTATTCACAGGGCTTCTATCTGAATGCCTGCCTTCCGAACAAATGAGTAGCCTTCAATGTGCTTTGATAACTGGGACATTTGGAGTTCTGCCAATGATTCAGGCACAATAAAACTAAAACACAGAGCTCGAAGGTGTATTTTGAGGAGACATAAAATATAAGACAATTAAGGAGGGTGTGGTGAGAGGGCAAATCTATGCTGAAGACATTTCACCAAATTAAAGATTTATAAATTTCCTTTTGAATGGTAATGTGACTCTTACAGGAAATATCAAGCTAAAGCTTAACTTCTTACAGATTTTATTTTAATGGCTGGATCTTATACAATAAAACGGACACACAATGAGTAAAATGTCAACTGTAATAGCAGTAGATATTCTCTTTGCTAAGACTAAGTATTATTAAGTTGACAAGACAAGGAATGAAGCCATATTAAAATAACCAGACTGACAAAACGCTCATACAATAAAGCTCAAACCTGCCAGTTGTATTATGAGCCATTACATTCTGACAAGCGTAAGATCTGAAAAGAAATCATTTTAACAGCTCTTGGCCCAAGCCTGAGATAGCAATGAGGACACTGATGTTAAGTGGATTTGTCAGCAGTGCTTGTGATGGGATTTTGTGCGCTCGGCAAACAGAGAGGATTTATCCCTGTGTCACTTCATAATGAGATAGACAGTAACTTCAGCATTTTCACTTCACTAAATCTGGATTGGAACCTTCCTCCCCAATGGTCTCCCACTTGCTTCAGTTGCTGAGCCATGTAATCAAAACCCACGGTTCAGTCCAGGTTTACTGCTGGTGACATTCTGTCATGTTCAGACTTTAATTTTAAAATAAAAAGGCAACAGTTGTAGGAGCTATAGGGGACTCAGAGTAAATACAGAATCTTTGCTCACCCACTCTTACCTCACCATTTTCTTCCTTTTATTATCATGTAATAAAGACAGAATTGATATGAACACTGTGATAACTGAATGTGGATTTTTAACTGCATGACTCAGTTATTACTGTGTTTTTTCCTGCTTTCCTGAAGGTGCCTACTCTTGCAGGGGCACAGTGGCACAGATATAGACAATTCTGACAGAATTAGTTCAATCCCAGCCTTCCAGACCACTAACCCTGTCATCCTTTCATTGTGGCAGCTAGCTTTTAAATGATTGCCCCACCCTGGAATGTTATTCTTGTCGGTTGTGTAAATTGAAACTCCCATTTATGTAGGGAAATTCATTCTAATTTCCCCTCAATACACCTTTCACAACGATGAACTGCGTGCCAACAGGTCCTAGAGGTTTATATTTCGGTTTCACTTTTGTTATACTGTTTGAGAAGTTATGTATCAAATCTTACAAAAGGAAGGTGAGGAAAGCCCTCAATTGCACACTCACTAGAAGAAGGTCAGTCAGTCCATCATTCCTGTGCTGGCTCTTTGATAGAATGACCGAATTAAACCGATCAGAGCCATGCATATCTTTCTTTTGCAGTTTATATCCAATACCCTTTTGAATCAGCTTTCACCACCTTCTCAGGCAAAATGTATTTCACTTCATAACAATCCACTGTCTATCTTTTACTTCATCCAGGTCCTTTATACTTTTGGACATTTATTAACTTGGCTTTAATGTTCTCTACTCCAAGGAGAAACATGTTAGATTTTCTGACCTCTCCACATGAATGAGTCCATCGTTTCTTTCTTAAATTCTCCTCTGCCCCTTCCCCAAGGTTTTCATATCCTTCCTGAAGTCTGACAGCCAGAATGAAAACAAGGAAGATTTGCATTTTTATAGCGATTTTTGTGACGACTGAACAACGCAGTGTTTGAACAGTCGATGAAATAATTTTTGAAGCGCAGCCATTGCTGTAAAGCAGAAAATGCCGCAGCCAATTTGCCTGCAGTAAGTTCTCATAAACAACAAATAATGACCAGATATTCTGTTTATTGTGATGCTGATTGAGACTTATCTATTGGCCAGGGCAATGGTAATAACTCTGCTGTTCGTTAAAGTAACATCATGTGTTATTTTATATCAACCTGAGAGGACAGTAGAGGAATTGGTTTAATATTTCATCTGAAAGATGGAACCTCTGAAGTACAGCCCTCCTTTATGCTACACTGGAAGGCCAGCATGGTTTTATTATGCACAAGTCCTGGAGGCCATCTACATATCTCCCATTCCTAGTGTCTCCACTGAGCACGTACACTGCGCTCCATTCATTGCCATCTCTGTAGCCAATGTTTGCTTATAATATGATAACCCTATAACCACCCCACAACCTCATCAACCACCCCACCTACTATAGCCCAGTCATTATTCAATCACTATTAAGAGCCAAATAGACTACTCTGAGATATCTCCTTACAAATAATAAGTTCTGTAGAACAGGTGAAGAAAAATTCTTTGCTTCTACACACCCAGCACATGCTGGGAATGCATGGAGTCATAGAGACATACAGCATAAAACAGACCCTTCAGTCCAACTCGATCATGCCGACCAGATATCCTGAATAAATCTAGCCCCCTTTGCCAGCCTGTGGCCCAAATCTCTCTAAGCCCTTTCTATTCATGTATCCATCCAGATGCCTGTTAAATATTGTAATTGTACCAGCCTTCACCACTTCCTCTGGCTGCTCATTCCATACACGCAATACCCTCTGTGTGAAAAAGTTGCCCTGTAGGTCCCTTTTAAATCTTTCCCCTCTCACCTTAAACCTATGCCCTCTAGTTTTGGACAATCCCACTCTGGGGAAAAGACTTTGCCTATTTACCCTGTCCATGCTCCTCATGATTTTGTAAACTTCTATTAGGTCACCTCTCAGGCTCCGACACTCCAGGGAAAATAGCCCCAGCCTATTCAGCCTCTCCCTATAGCTCAATCCCTCCAACCCTGGCAACATCCTTGTAACTCTTTTCTGAACCCTTTGAAGTTTCACAACATCCTTCCGATAGCAGGGAGACCAGAACTGCACAGAGTATTTGAACAGTGGCCTACCAATGTCCTGTACAGCCACAACATGACCTCCCAACTCTTATACTCAATGCACTGACCAATAAAGGTAAACATTCTAAATGCCTTCTTCACTACCTTTGAAATTAGTCATTGAATTTTTACAGCATTATAAAAGGCAGTTCAGCCCATTATGTCTGTGCAGGTCATCAAGCATCAATGTACTCTGATCCCATTTTCCAGCACTTGGCCTATTGCCTTGGATGCTGTGGCATTTCAAGTGCTCATCTGGACACTTCTTAAATGTCTTGAAGGCTCCTGCCTCTACCACTCTAGTAGGCATTTTATAGAGTCATAGGATCATACAGCATGGAAACAGACCCTTAGGCCCAACTCATCCATGCCGCCCTATACGATGAAAGCCAGGGTCTTTTTCCTAGTGGAGAGGAGTTCAAAACTAGAGGGCATAGGTTTAAGGTGAGAGGGGAAAGATTTAAAATGGACCTGAGGAGCAACATTTTCACGCAGAGGGTGATACACATATTGAATGAGTTGCCAGAGTAAGTGTAGAGGCAGGTACAACTACAACATTTAAAAGACTTTTGGACTGGTACATGAATAGGAAAGATTTAGAGAGATATGGGGCAAATGCAGGCAAATGGATCTAGCTTAGTTTGGGAAACTTGGTCTATTGTGCACCACCAACCCATATTCTTCCATCCAAACCGACAGGGATCCACAAGAATACATAGTTCTACAAAGCGTCTTACCAGGCTCCACAAGAGTGAAGAAGTTAAACTTTAACTCCACTCTTTTTAGTAAGCCCCCAGCTCTGTAGCTGTACTCCTAAGTTGACTGACAACAGGTCATATTTTTGCTTAAGCATTCTCTTTGCCTATTTCCATTAATTATCCTGAGGTCTGCAGGATGTGGTCCTCACAACATGTATTGCTAAACACTTTCAGCAAAAGAATGCAGCTCTTATCTTGCCTTGACGCCACGGAAACAGTAAAAGAGCCAAATTGCCCCAGGAGCTCGACAACACCGCCTGCTCCTCCATCAACACGCCACGTGATCTCTCTCCTAATTAGCTTCTTTTATTCTGGAGACTATTTGGGGGAAAATGCTCAGTAATGAACAGCATGATTTGATTTTGAAAAGGTCAAAAGAGAATTCAGCTCACACATGATTTAAATCACCAGACTAAATGAAAATACAAGGCTGATTTAATTTATGATATGCATAATTCAACAGGAACACAACACCAACAAAACAAATTTCTTGATAAAAGTCAAGGTTATCCAACAATGACACACCTGGAATGCTGCCAGAAGCTACTTATGTGCTAAATGTACGAATCCATGTTTAAACCGCCCGCTGAAAGCCAAGAGCTTTCCTGTTGTTCCCATCTATAATAACCTATAAATGAACTTTATGTACTCTAACTGACCTGATAGAACCAGGCAGTCCCAAATTACAAAAGCCTGACTTACAAGCTTTTGTTTACAAATGAGATCCTATACAGGGGTGTATTAATATTAATTTTAAAGATCTTCATTGCAAACATTTCCTCATACTTATGACTGGCTACTTTATATTATCCCATACTGTGTTTGTCCTTGCACACATATCAACTTATGAACGTATTCATGAATGAAACACATTCACAACCCAATGACTGCCTGTATTTAGAAGCGAAAGAATCAATGACCCTTTTAAAGCTAAAATATTTGGCCATTCCAGTTCTTAAATATCCATTTGTGAAAGTCTATTCAAGCAACACAGGTTCATCTTGGTTTGTATACACGCAAGATGCAGCTGGGATTGGTGCGGATGCACTAATATTGCACTAGCAGGTGATGGTGTTCCCATGCATCTGCTGGTCTTGTCGTTCTAGGTGGTAGCAGCATCATTCAACATTAAATGCTTTTGTTGGTGCACCTGCATTGATAAACTCAGGGTAATTAGCAAGGGTCTCTGCAGATATATTCAAAGAGGGAAGAGGAAAAGAAGAAATTGTATTTATGTAACACTTTACACAACCACCAGACGTCTCAAAGCGATTTGCAGCCTGAGAAAAGTACTCCTGAAGTGCAATTATTTACTCAGCAGCCACTTTGTACAGCGAAATCCTAAAAACAGCAATGTGTCAATGATCAGATAAACCCATGGAAAGGGTAAGAAAGAAAAGAGAATTAAAGTTTTGTTTGGTCATTTTTTGAGGATGTGTAGCATTGGGTGTCTATCTGTTGGGTAAAAGATGTAAAACTGGCTACCAACTCCTTATTAACTATTTTATATTATTGGCCAGAAACATCTACATTTATATTGCAGTTTTAACAGAGTAAAGCATTGCATGCTTCAAAGGAAAATAACCAAACAAAATTTGATACCCAGTCACACAAGAAGAAGTAAGAGTGGTGAACTGAAAGCTTGGTCACGGGAAGAGAACACAATGGTTCGGAGGTGGAGAGGTTTAGAAGGGGAATTCCAAAGTTAAGGCCTGACCTGCTTTGTGTTTTCCTGTTTTATCCAACATGAAATAAAATAGAATGAGCTGCCAGAGGAAGTGGTGGAGGTTGGTACAATTACAACATTCAAAAGGCATCTAAATGCGTATATAAATAGGAAGTGTTTAGAGAGGTTTGGGCCAAATGCTGGCAAATGGAGCTAAGTGTCATCATTGTTCTCCCCTCTCCTGCAATGGAGACTTCAGCCTTATCATTTTAGTTTGATTTTAGTTGAATTCACCAGTAGTCAGAAGAATATCAAACAAATTCATTTTTTATTTGAATGTATGATGGTGAATATAACTGGCTTTAACCAGCATTTATTGCCCATTCTCTAATTGCCCAGAGGGCAGTTAAGAGTCAACTGCTTTGCTGTGGGTCCGTGTGGGCCACGTACGGGCCAGACCAGATAAGGATAGTAGATTTCCTTCCCAAAAGAACTTTAGTGAACCCGCTGGGCTTTTACAAAAAACACAGAAAATGTTGGAGAAACTCAGCAAGTCTGGCCGCCTCTGTCGAGAGAGAAACAAAGAATGTTCTGAAGAAGATTCAAATGAGTCAAAACTCTTTTATCTGCCTCCACAGATGCTGCCAGACCTGCTGAACTTCTGCAGCATTTTTTGTTTGTTTTAGATTTCTGCAGTATTTTGCTTTTATTTGAGGGGTTTTACAACAATTGACAATGGTTAAATGGTCACCATTAGGCTAACTTACTATAATGCAAGTTCATGTCTGTTTGAATAGTGGTCTGATGATGCGTTGCCTTTTATCAGGTATGTTGACTTTGAAATATATTGAACTGAGAATTCTGTAAGTTTCTCTGCACCTCAAGCCTGCAGAAATACAAAAGATATGAAGAACAAAGGGCAAAAGTTCTTTTTTATATTGAAAGGCTCCAACCTCACACAGACATTCAGCCATTCTGAAGATTGTTTTCTATGTCCAGTGGTAGCATGGATAACTAATTTAAACATCTCTCCTGAGTTCTACAGGTTGGTGCAGTACTGTACTAGGATTCAATAGAAGTGAGAAGCAGTGTGTAGTAGAGACAACAAGGTGCAGGGCTGGATGAACACAGCAGGCCAAGCAGCACCATAGGAGCAGAGAGGCTGACGTTTCGGGCCTAGACCCTTCATCAGAAAGTAGAGGCTGAGTTTGGGAAGGACCTAATGAGCTGTTAGAGATAACACATGGGATCTGAGAACAGCTCCATGTTGAGATGGTTTAAAAATAGCCACTTTCCCAGCTAATCGCTCATTAATATGTTCGCACTGGCTGAGAATTCTACCATCAACTCAGACAATCCTTCTGTCATCAGCCTTTTCGAAGATTGATTTGACTTAATCAGAATGCTAATTTACATATTTGACTTCAGCCAGCCTCCAGTAATACTCATTAACAATGGCATCAAAAAGGCTGTGCCTCCTCTGGGTCACAGTAAGCTCCAATGTGTGTTCATATTGAATATCTGTCTTACGTGGCCCCTTGCGAATTGGCCCAGCCTTGCTCTTGGCTCCATTGTGGTCTTCTTCATGTCTACAAGAAGCATGCCCTAAGGGCACCGAAACTAACAGGAGTAAAATGTGAGATTATTGTTTGCATAAGAGGGATTTTAATATTAGTCTGTGGCAATGTAAGAAGATTCATCAGATTAAACATAATGTTTTAGTGTATTTTAACCCTTGGGAGTAGAAAGTTTTAACTTACATGGGCCAGTCAGTTTCTGGCACTCCCACCAGGCTATCAAGCAAACCCAACTGTCACAGTAATAAAACTGCTCTGAGTCAGGAGTTGTTTCATTGTTGTAATATTAACAACAGCATTATTCAAAAATAGAATTTTAAAACTTCCCAATCATCACTTCTGTTTGTTCATTATTTTCTTCTCTCAATTCTCTTTATCATTTTAACTTCTAAATAATTATTTTCATGTTGCATACTGTATTCGACCTAATTTACATTCTAATGAGATAATTAAAAACATTTTCCTGTATTGCTTTGTTTACTTATTTCCATGTTTAGAGATGAACCCACTTAAAGATTTTTTTATAGATAATATTCAGCACAGAAACTGTTTATTCAACCCAACAGATGCATGTGGTATTTCTACACATCATAAGATCCATCTTAACACTCTTCATCTGCCTTAATCAACATAATCTCCTGTTCCTTTTCCATTATGTCTTTCTATACTTCCCTCATGCTATTCACCTCAACTGCTCTCTGTGTTAGCCATTCTAATCACTCTCTTGCTTAAGAGGTTTCTCCTGAGCTCCTATTGAACTTATTAGTAACTATTTTTGGCCTTTGATTGGCTGTAGAATCGAGCACCAAATATCTGAAGGTTAACATTGTCGCTTTGAAAACTTCAGCAGGTGAACCTTTGGGTCCTTAGATTTCAAAAGCAGGATAATAGCATCTTTCTAATTGGCAATATGTAGAGGCTGTGTCATTAAGTACATCCAAGGCTAAGATAGTTTCTTAATCAGAAGGGCAATCCAGGGTTATGGGGCATAGTCAGGAAAGGGGAGTCGAGGATGATCAGTAATGATCTCTCTGAATATAGGAGTGGATGTGACGATTCAAATGGCCTATTTCTGCTCCTACGTGCTATAGTCATATGGGTAACTCGATCTTTCAGCGGCATTACCCGCCCATTGGTACACAAAAAGTTAAACCACTGTTTGGGTCATGGTGAGTTGCAACATGTTGAAAGGTCCAATCTATGTTACATCTCTCCTGGTCTTTTTATTTCCAATGAACTTTCAGTCACTGCTGTTCTTTTAGGAGAGATCAGTGCAAACCATAAGGCACAATTTTACAACCCTGATGGTGTTAATTGCATTTAGACTACAAGTCTCTGCTGAGGTTGCACTGAGGAAGTCAATATAAGCAGGAAGTAGCTGTTTATATCCAGTCAGTGAATGTATTTTAGATTTGCTTTATCCAGTCTGAGCTATACTTTAGATTGCAAAAAACTAAATTGTTGTGCTGACCATTCTCTCATTCCCTAAATTCCTATTTAAATCTGGAAGGTGGTGGTAAGGAAACATACTACAATTTACAGGTGGTAAATTACTAATGCAAAGGCCACTATAATTCTTACAAATATAATTCTTCAGCATTAGCTATTGACATTCTAGCTACGTGGTGCGAGGCATCAGGAACACAGGTCTTATGGAATCAATGTCTGTGGGCTATATATGCCAGTCATTAACACCAGTTAAAAGAACACGATGAGCAGACTTCTGAATCCAAATGTCAGACACTTCAATTGTCTTAATGATAGGTATGCCTCTGGTGATGTTGCTGAAACCATAGGATAATTTATCAAAGTTGACTGGGGGTGGGAGACAGTGGGTAATGTCATTTATTTTCTTCTTTAGGAATTGTAGACGAAATAGATTACTACCTAAAAAATTACTTCTCTCACAAAAGAGTTCCAGGTACATTAAATGGAGAGCTAGATGCAGTGAGCACTTTAACTTGTAAGCACAGTGAGTATGTATGTATGCATGTCTATTTATAGACATGTATACGTGCGTGCTATGGACTAGTCTCTAGCATCATCTGGTTATGTGGGCATTGTGTGTTGTATGTGTATATGTGTTTATAAAATCCCTTTACGTGCTTCTGTCTGTGCATGTGTCTCTACGAGTATGTTCATATGGGCACATTTGTGTAAATGTATAGAGATATCAAGGTGTAGAGCTGGATGAACACAGCAGGCCAAGCAGCATCAGAGGAGCAGGAAAGCTGACGTTTCGGGCCTAGACCCTTCTTCAGAAATTTCTGAAGAAGGGTCTAGACCCGAAAC
>NC_063357.1:10296863-10318820 GCF_021869965.1 Rhincodon typus | reverse complement strand
AGACCCGAAACGTCAGCTTTCCTGCTCCTCTGATGCTGCTTGGCCTGCTGTGTTCATCCAGCTCTACACCTTGTTATCTCAGATTCTCCAGCATCTGCAGTTCCTACTATCGCTGTGTAAATGTATACCAGTGTTTGTGTTTTTTAAGCATCTGAATAAACATAAGTATCTGGGTGGGGGGGGCGGGGGGTGGTGGGGGGTGTTGGGGGGTAGGGGGAGGTGATGGCATAGTGGTAATGTCAGTGGGCTAGTACTCCAGGTAATGTCAGTGGACTAGTACTCCAGGTAATGTCAGTGGGCTAGTACTCCAGAGCCCCAGGTTACCTTCTGGGGTCAAGTGTTCAAATCCCACCATGGCATATAGTGAAATTTGGATTCAAGCAAGTTCAAGAATTAAAAGGTAATCATTAAAAACTCATCTGGTTGACAAATGTCCTTAAGGGAAGAAGTCTTCCAACTTTACCTAATCCGACCTACACGTAACTGCAGGCTCACAGCAATGTTGCTGACTATTACCTGGCATTTGAATAACCTACCAAGCTGTTCAGTTTAAAGGTAATTAGGTTTGGTCAACAAATGCAGGCCTTTCCAGCAACAATACAGATCCCATGCAAGAATAAACTAAATGTACGTACACATATATAATATTTACATGTGCATACATATGGTTTGGTGAAGCAGTTTGAGTCATGTAGGATATTTAAGTAATGGAGAAATTTAGCTAAAAAGAAGTGAATGTTGTCGTTTTCCTTTGTTTTTCCATAGATTTGAACAAGGCACCACTCACAGTGTCTTTAATTATGTATACGTACCTACAAAGGTACACATCCCCAGCTGTTTCAAGGTTACCCTCTTCTCCAAATTAAAAATGGTTTGCCAAATGCTTTTTCAATCAGTGTCCCTTTAATTAGCTCTGACTGCCTGAGCAACATATTGAATAATTTATTGTACAGCATATGTTCTGGGCATCCTGTTTTAAAGCCTTTTTGAACTGCCCCTGTGAAAAATATTCAAGGTAAATTAATAGTGCTCATTTCACTCTAAGCGTTTATTTAACTGTGCACATTTTCCTATTTCAACATTATGAAAGACAAATTTGAGATGCGCAGTAAAATCTTTCACTTTGATCATTCTGAAGTAGGGAATATGAATGTTTTAACTATTAGCAGATCCCCTTAATATTTAAAGATGTTAGTAGCTAATTAAATAAAAAATCTTCTTTTTTAAAATTTGGTTTTAGTGTCTTTACTTTGACAATAAGAGACTGAAAGGTGAAGTAATCAATCTAAAGAAACCAATTTCAGAGTTTGTCTAAGCAGTGGATGAACAGAGAATGTCACTTTCAGTGACTGTGAAACGGACAAGTGAATATGTTATTACACATTCTGCATTCCTACGATTTATTCAGTTAAATCTGGCTTTTATTGACAAAATTGCTGAATCATTTTGGTTGCTCAACCTTTCAACAGAGAACAATTTGCGTAGAAATTCACCACAGGAGTTACAACATAAATACAATCCATTCTTAGAAAAGATTTACAAGGACGTTGTCAGGGTTGGAGGGATTAACTACAGGTAGAGGCTGAATAAGCTGGGGCTATTTTTCCTAGTGCATCAGAGGCTGAGGGGTGACCTTATAGAAGTTTATAAAATTATGAAGAACATGGATAGACTGAATTGGCAAGGACATTTCCCTGGGATGGGAGAGTCCAAAACTAGAGGCCGTAGGTTTAAGGTGAGACGGGAAGATTTAAAAGGGACCTAAGGGGCAACTTTTTCACGCAAAGGGTAGTGCATGTATGGAATGAAATGCCAGAGGAAGTGGTGGAGGCTGATACAATAACAACATTTAAAAGGCATCTAGATGCGTACATGAATAGGAAGGGTTTAGAGGGACATGGGTCAAATGCTGACAAATGGGGCTAGATTTATTTAGGATATCTGGTCGGCATGGATGAGTTGGACTGAAGGGTCCATTTCTATGCTGCACAACTCTATGTCTCTATGACTCTATGACTCATTTAGGCCATCACATATGTGCCCACTTTATAAATGCAGTCATTTATTAAGGCCCCATTTCCTTACTCTGACTCAAAATCCCTTTTAAATGATGTAATACCCACAGCCTCAATAGCCATTTGTGATAAGGTAATCTGTGTCTCAAGGAGGTTCCACAGGAGAAAAAGATAACGTTCTAACTTCCTTTCCAGACGGTGACCTCTATCCCCTCCTTGTCACTGTTTTGTTGACTGAGATTTCGCTGTTTGCCCTCTCAAAACCATTCTTACTTTTGAAAACTTGAAACTTTTAGCACATTAGCTAATGCACACACAGTCAATTTCATTTCTCTGGCTTGCTTTTGATGGGAGTGAGGGGATTTGAGAGGAATTTTCCAAGTACTCTCTCCACTTCACTAACCTTATTTCCTTATGCCCTCAGGAGATGACATCACAGTGAGATACTGACAATGGTGGTAGGCTGGGGTTAGTAGTGTGATGGGGGGAGGTGCATTTGGGGAAGGGATGGTTTCCCTGTAGATATTTCTTAACCTCATGCTGCAGGTATCATGAGTACAGGGCAGGCTTGGTGCTCTTATACTTTTCTCCTGTGGACAGTTTTGTATAATAGCATTTTTACATTACAATGAATGTAGGCAGATCGTTTAACATGGCTCTGTCAGCACAGAACCAGAGAACAGATTGGAGAGGAAATTTTTGATTGTAGTACCCTAAATTGGCAATGGGTCAGTATTGTTTATGTTCACCCCCATGAGGTAAAATATAATGGTAGGTTGAGGATTCAGTGAATCGCTTCAGGAAATAAGGTGTGTATCATAGAATCCCTACGGTGTAGAAGCAGGCCATTCAGCCCATCAAGTCTGCAGTGACCCTCTGAAGCACATCCCACCCAGTCCCAACCCTCTATCCTGGCCCTGTAACCCTGCATTTCCCATGGTTAATCCACCAAACCTGCACATCCCTTGACACTGTGGGAAATTTAGCATGGCCAATCCACTTAACCTGCACATCTGGAAACCGGAGCACCTGACAGAAACCCAAACAAACATGGGGAGAACATGCAAACTTCACACAGACAGCCACCCAAAGCTGGAATTGAACCTAGGTCCCTGGTGCTGTGAGGCAGCAGTGGTAACGACTGTGCCACCTCTATGGATGGGTCTGATGCAGCCTTTCCAATCCTGAGAATGTAACAATGTAACACACAGAGTGCACGATCAAGGGAGTGAAAATAACATTGTACTATAACCAGCATCACCACAGAACAGATCAATATCTAGAGAGCAACAACACTGAGTAAATGTAGAGATGTTCGAAGATACATGGGGCATGTTGCATCCTGAGCTGCTGAGACTGTTTAAACACTATTGTAAAGAAGACACGTTGTTAATGATCCATTAAATGGATGTTGCATTGCTTTGCTTGGCTTTCCTTCGAAAAGACACTTAGAAAAGTGTAGGACTGGTCAAAGCTTAATGACCCTGGGCAAGACACAAGCACTGCAGTGGAAAATTACTGCATCGTGAGAAATTTAATTCTAACTTTAATTCAGTTGCAATTTTGGCTAATTAGTATTTTGTTCCTCATTTTAATTGGTGAGACGAGCTCTGAATGTTGGTTGATCAAGGGCAGGCTGCATTTAAGTATTATCTACTGTCTAGAGCATAAAAAATAAACAACTCATCCAGGCTCATTTGACAGCACCTTCCAAACCTGTGACCTCTCTCTGCTAGAAGGAAAGCGCAGCAGATGTGTGGGAACACCACGTCCAACCATAAACCATACCTACTGGGTATTGTATCGCCATTCCTTTATTGGCACCAGCTCAAAATCTTGGAATTCCCACCCTCACAGCACTATGTGTGTACCTACTGCCCCTCCTAAGGCAGTTCACCACCACCACCTTCCAAAGTGTGGTTAGAGATGGACAATAAATGCTGGTCTAGCCAACCATGCCCATATGGTGTGAATGAATAACTATTAAAAATAGAGAATTAGAAAATATTTCATCATGGGATAGGTTTCTCAGTCGCTGATAGAAAATCTCATTGGGTGAGAATGAACGGGGAGCCATTGAAATTCTAACCAGTGAGGATGAAAGGACAGAGTTTAGTGCGCTTGGATTCTGTCAAATATGAAAGTTTAGGAATGAATTTTACATTGTAAATTCAATTCAATAGATATGAATGAGAAGCAGTTAGGGCCATTGATAGTCCAGGATCTCAATGGACCAATCTGTTTTCCATAATGGAAAATGTTGAAACATTTATGATCATCTGGTAGACTATTGAAGTGGAAACAATTATAGGTGGTTCTGCTATAACGTGTGTTTCGTTAACACGAATTGGCTGTAATGCGATTGATAAATTGTGGACACTGTTTGGATAATGTGAACTTTCTGCTGTACAGGTATAGCAATTTTCCATGGCGATCTCCCTATAACGTAATTTGCTATAGCGATTTCCCTATAATGTGATTTTCTATAGCTATTTCCCTATAACGTGATTTTCTATGGCGATTTTCCACGGCGCGATTTTCCATAGTGTTAGGTCACACAAGAACGAAATTATCACATTATAGGAGAAGTACCTGTAAATGAGTGTGCAAATAACTGGGCTGTTAAATTCATTGATATGTATCAAAATAGACTTGCTATGTAGATGTAGGTTGAAACTCAGTTGTTGACATAACAACTTAGAACATGTTCTTCAATGGAACTTGTTGTAATCTGCCTTCTCCCTCACTGTTGGAAAGATGTTATAACTGATGTAGCTGGGAGACTAGTAGCCAAGTCTTTCCACTCAGGGGCTTTCTGCATTTCTGCATTACAACAGTAGCTTCACTGCGAAAGATACTTCATTGACTTTAAAAAAACTTTGGAACATCCTGAGATCATGGAAGGTGCTATATTGATGCAGGTCTTTACTTTTCAAATAAAGGGAAATTATGTGTACTGTGTCAGTTTAATTGCATTATTATGACACACTTTACTAGGATAGGACACCTTGCCTCAAAGTAAGGACTATTATGTCTAAGGCAATAACCTGGACTTTAAAATTAGACAGATGACATGGTGGATCACCCTCTAATGGCAAAAAGCTTTCACTGCATGAGACTGGCATTCACTAATTATGTTGTTGGTCACAGTCTGTTGGTATTTGCGATGTCCCTGCAAAAATACCCAATGAAGTGGTTAATCTATCGGAGATATCCTAGAATACGCAAGAGTAGATTGAAAATAGTTGGAAAGTAAATGATTTTCACTGAATAGGAATTTGTGATCATCTTGTGACTTATTGAGAAAGAAAGATGTGCATTTCACAAATGATTGTGCAGATAAGTGGATTGTCTAATTAAGTGACACATTTATAAATAGAATTAATGTGTGTCAGGGCTGAAAAAAAAATTTCCGTTGCTCACTGTGCAGTATCATTCTCTATTTTCTAATTGCATAAGAGAATATTTGCTGAACATTATTTGATGAGAAAATTCATTGGGGGTGTTTAAAATCACAAAGGACTCAGATACAGTCAATAAAGAGAAATGGTTTCTGGTGGCCGTAGGACAAGTAACCAGAGAGTGAAGATTCGAGGTAACAGCTGGAGGTAACATGAAAACTTTCAATATGCAGTGAGCGGTTAAAATTTGGAATGCACTGCCTGATAGGTAGATAGAAAAGGAACTGGATAGATATTTTGAAGAGAAAGGTTGGAGGAATTTGAGGCAATTATAGAGAGGTTAGACTGCTATGTTTGCCTTTGATAGAGAAGACGCAGAGTTGATGAGAAAAATGGCCTCCCTTTGTGTTGGACTATTCTATTGCTTCAGTTCATTACTTCCTAAAAGTTAAAAAAGCCATTTTGTCCAGAAAGATGAAAAATCATCTATTAATATTTGGCTTGTGACATTATTATCTTGGAAATGATTCAATTGCTTTTTTGTTGGACTAATATCCTCCCCTCCTCTGCTAAATTGTTTTTGTTGCCAGTTGGCACAGGCAGGACTCCAGGACCTTAACAATTAACTTTAACTGCAGCAATTTACCACGACTTCGACATCAAAATCTTCCAAACCTCTAAGTCTCACACTTCCCTTGAACATATAACACAGTTCTTTATCATAGCTCTGTCAAAAACCTGGAACTCACTACCAGTGAGCAATGTGAAACACCCTCACTACACAGACTGCATTGGTTCAAGAAGGCTCACTAACACCATCTGAAGGGCACTAGAAGTGGACATTAAGGACTAGCCTTGTCTGGGATACATAGGCACATCCCAAACATTGAGTGGCCATTCTTCATCTTTGACTCTGACAAGGGCAGTCAACAGGTAATGTCACTGCAGTAAGAGTTAACTGCTGAGGCCAATCTTGATCTCAATGAGTATTCAAATTTACATTCAAAATGTTGTCATTGAGTGAGAATCAGGAATGCGAGCTCTGGCTGTTCTAAAAGTTGTGAGGTTAACAGAAGCTCATCAATTGCTTTTGCTGAGATCAGTTAACTCCAGAGATGTTGCACATTGACTGTAGCTTTAAGTTCTGTATGTAAACCAGGACAAAGTGATCAGTTTGATTGTCAGTAAAAAAACATTAGCTTAAACATTGACTTTTTCTATCACCAGCACCCTATGACAGCAGAACTATCAAAAAGACACATTGCAACAACTCCTCAAGGTTTCTTGACAGCACCTCCCAAAGTTTTGATGAAACATAGGAACAGGAATAGGCCATTCAACCCTGAAAGCCTGTTCCATTATTTAATGAGATCATAGCTGATCTGTGGCCCAACTCTATATATGTGCCTTTGGCCCATATCACTTAATACTTGCTGAACAAAAGTTTACCAATTTCAGATTTAAAACTGATCTAGTATCAACCGCCATTTGTGGAAGAGAATTCCAAATCTCTACCAGAATTTGTGTGTGTAGAAGTGCTTCCTAACATCTCTCCTGAGCAATCTAGCCCTGATTCGCACAGTTAGGCTACCATTTGGAAGGACAACAGTAGCAGATACATGAAAACATCACCATCTGCAAGATCTCCTCCTATTCACACACCGTCGTAACTCTAAAAACATCAGTGAAATTGAAAGGCCCAGAAACTTAAATATTGAGAGTAACTTGAAATGAGGAAACACGGGCAAAGTTTAATGGGTGCCTCACTGTTGCCAGAACTTGAATTCCACCCTATACCTGGCACAGCAATTGTGCAGTCACTTCCACCTCAAACAGTAAAGGCTGGCCACTCATTTTCCTGTGGACATTTTAGAACTCGAGAGCTTTGCTTTTATCATTGATACAAAGAACAAGAACAATACAGCACAGAGACAGGCCCTTTGGCCCTCCAAGCCTGCGCTGACACATTTTGCCCTTCCATGCAGTGCAGACACAATCACATCCTGTCCAAGAAGATTCCAAATTAAGTTGGAATTATGTTGACATCCCAAGGGCACTAAACCACTTGGGAGAGGCAGGCAGTATCTCCTTTGATGTGTAAGCAATGGTCACATTAATGAATGAGAAATCAATTAGTTAATGTAATTTAAATTTACATGAATAGTGTTTTCCAACAGTCACATTAAATTCATTGCAAAGGTAAACCTAAGCCTCTATATTCAACTGAATTTATTGGTCTCGGCTTCCTCGTTGCAGCCTGTTGGTAGGGAATTACTTTTGCACTTAATTAAATATCTTGTTACCAGTTATGATCTGGATCTTAATGATACTGCACTGGTGGACAGCACGAGGATTCATATACTTCCCGCTTTGAATATTGATGGGTTTGGGGCTCTGCAGTTGGACATCGTTAAGGCGTAAATGGAAAGTAAGAAGAATTCAAATAAACATGAAATTCAATCCTATTTAAATATTAGTTTGTAGCGTATAAGGCTATGGAGTGATGCATGATGCACCAGCAGATGAGCAATTTAATACAGCTCATCTGAATTTCTCTTATCACGTTAGCGGAGGTGAAAATCCATCGAGGCGAATGGATTATTGTCTCTGCTGAAACTGCAAAGGGAGAAATTTCAGATGGTATTGTTAAACTGCTATAGGGTTGAATCCTATGGTGTAATTTCAGAGCCTGTACATTGAAACAGCTTGAGCTCTTTTACAAAACAGTATTTGACAAGTTGATCAACAGTGCTTGTCAGGGACTGAAATAATGATCTGAGTCACCTCATTAGCTTGCCACCGCATTACTGAAAACATTGTTCGCTTGCTCAATAGTCATTTGCTCTATTAAAGATGATTTGACTCTTCTGGCTTTCTTCATAATCAAGATAAAGACGATGGCCTCCAGGCTTGAGACTGGAGAGGGCAGAAAGCTTGGTTTCTGCTTTAGAATTTGGTGTGGAATCTGGTAACACTGCGATTAGCTGCCCGATCTTTTAAGTTTTAGTGTAAATGTAGTGTTCTCCTGGATCAATTTTTTCCTTGTCTCATACATCAAGGCAGATTGGTGATGTGAGGGAAGTCCCAGCCTTTCTGGGGAAACTCCACCTTTTAAGTCCTGATTTCCCAGGAATTTCCACCAGCTGATAGGGTCAGTTTGAAGCACTGTGATCATTTAGACAATAAAATAGTTCATTTCACAACCAGTCAATTGCCTTGAGTATATAAGGTAAATGGTCCTTTTTGGAAGAAAAGTCCAAGGAAGAGTATTGGGTTTTGGAGGACTGGAAATGACTGGGGTCTCAGTGGGGTCACTTGGTGTGACTGGGATGCGTGTTATTGATGGGTGATTGTAGGCACTAGCAGCTTGCTCCAAACATGCACATGGCCCTATCCACAAGATTTGGGATGGTGTACCTGGGTTAGTGGGTGGGAAACAGTGCTCTCCTGCAACTGTGATAACAAGGTGTAGAGCTGGATGAACACAGCAGGCCAAGCAGCATCATAGGAGCAAGCAGGCTGATGTTTCGGGCCTAGACCCTTCTTCAGAAATGGGGGAGGGGAAGAGGGTTCTGAAATAAATAGGGAGAGAGGGGGAGGCGGATCAGTGGGAGAGAGATCACCAGGGAGTTGTGACTCGGTATATTCAGCAGCATCTAAACTCTCTCGTTCATTTAAATTGAGACTATTGTGTTGCAGATCTGAACTCCACATTACAGGAGGGATGTGATTGCACTGGAGGGGGTGTTAAGGAGGTTTACCATGATGTTAGAAACAAAAACAGAAATTGCTGGAGAAACTCAGCAGGCCTGGCAGCACCTGCGAAGAGAAAGCAGAATTAACATTCCGGGTCCAATGACCTTTCTTGAGAACACTGAAGAAGCGGCCAGACCTGCTGAGTTTCTCCAGCAATTTCTGTTTTTGTTTCTGTATTTCATAATCCACATTTCTTTGCTTTTTTTTTAACCAGGATGTTGGCTGGGCTGGAAAGTTTTAATTATGAAGAGAGATTGAATAGACTGGGGTTGTTTCCTTGGAGCAGAGGAGACTGAAGGCAAACATGGTTGAGATATATACAATTACCAGGGGTATAGACAGAGTAGGCTGGAAGGAACTTTTCCCCTTGATGCAGGAATCGATGATCAGAGGGCACAGATCTAAAGTAAGGGGCAGGAGGTTTAAAGGGGATGCGAGGGAAAACCTTTTCATTCCAGAGGGTGGTGGCAATTTAGAACTCACTGACTGTAAGGGCGGTAAAGACAGAAGCCCTCATGTTCGGCATGGATTGGTTGAAGCAAAGGGTCTGTTTCCATGCTGTATGACTCTATGAAGCTATAGGTATTTATATGTGTACTTGCGGTGCCAAGAGGCGTACAAGGCTGTGGGCCAAGAGCTGTAAAATGGGATTAAAATACTTAGGTGGTGGTTTTTGACCAGTATAGACTGAGTGGGCCCAAGGGCCTTATTCTGTGCTGTAGATTTCTATGGTCCTCAGTGGATTAACATTTTGAGATGATCTGTCCCTGCTCCTTTCGAGCTCTCCCCACTACAGTACGGACCCTGTTTAAATGGTGCTCCACAGAATGTTGGATTGCTGCCTTACTGATATGATGGCTTTGCACTTAAACTTTCACTGAGTCCCCTACTTAAGGGAGTTGAGTTTTCTTACTGAAAATAAAAATATTGATTTTCAAATTCCAAGCTTTTCAAGCACATCACACACGATTTTTAAAAATACACCCGTTTGGCTAGAGTTCTAAACTAGCCTAGCATGACCACCATTGTACAACCAATTACTAGGAAAGACTTTATGAAGCATGCAGGGTTGGGTGTTAAATGTGACCATGGCAGAATTGTTCATGTTTTGAGAACAGTCTTTATTTCAAATGCTGCTCTATTTTACCCTTCTTTTTAATTTATTCGTGGGATGTGGGCACTGTTGACTAGGCCAGAAGTTATTACCCATCTCTAACTTGCCCAGACGACAGTTAAGAGTCAACTACATTGCTGTTGGTCTGGAGTCACATGTAGACCAGACCAGGTGAGGATAGCAGATTTCCTTCCCTAAAGGGCATTAGTAAACCAGGTGGGTTTTTCCACATTGGTTTCACAGCCATCAGGAGACCCTTAATTCCAGATTTTTATTGAGTACTAATTTCACCATCTGCTATGGCAGGATTCAAACCTAAGTCCCCAGAACATTACCTGAGTCTCTGGATTAATAGTCTGGTGATAACATCAATAGGCCATTGCCTTCCCTTGTCTGATATCCATAAAGATACCCATGTGATTAGTCCTCTATTTGCCTCATTTTTTATATTCTCCCATCCTTATTTCTAGCTTATTTACTGTAAAATGATATAAACCATCTGAGTTAAAAGTAGTGGTTTTAATTGTCTCTCTGTAGTTAATGTTACAATGGAGAGATACTGAACATTTGACTATACTTCCTGAGATGATTGCTTTGTTCAAAATTATGTTTATGAAATAAAAATAACAGAAGAGAAATAAAGGAAAATGGATGAATAGCCCCAAAATCAGTCAAAAGTAATTTAATATCAAAATTTTGCAAAATAATAGCTAATCTAATTACACTTCATTCAATTGTGAGTTAAAATTCATTAAAGGAAGTAAATCTTAATTACGTTTTCAAATACTTCCTACATTTTAAAATAATAATTGGAATGTCCATTTGTGGAATGTGGCTCAGAGTTCTTCACTTGCAATTTATTGTAATGCAAATAGAATCTAAATGCACTCTCTGTTGGTTTTTCAATAATAAGGGATAGGATCTGAATAAGCACTGCCTCCAAGGCAGTGTAACAACATGAAAGCTGCCTTGTGCACAGCAAAGCATCTGGAATGCTGTACTTCCTGAAATAAAAGCTGGAAAATCATTCAACTTTTGTGGCAGATGGTTCCAGCAATTCAAATAAATCCTTAAGAGCTGACAGATTAAACCTCGACATTCAGACACATTCAAAATGCAAGCTTCTGATCCCTTACACGATCTAGGTCAGATAACTTTAACTCTTTCAAAGTCGTAGAGCTCTCGTTACCAAGGTGTGGAACTAAGTAAGTAATCCAGATTCCCGGGATATGTGCATGTGTTCCACCACTGCAATTGGAGAAATTTAAATTCAACAAACAAAATCTGCAATTGACAGTTAGTCCCAGAAACAATTGCCATGAAACAATCGATTGTCATAAAAGCCCATCTGGTTCACCAGTATACCTTAGGGAAGGAAATCTGCCGTCTTTAACTAGTTTGGTTTACATCTGACTCCAGGCCCACAGCAGTGTGGCTGACTTTTAACTCCCTGCTGAAGTGGCCGAGCAAACAATCTGTTCAAGGGTTAATTCGGGATGGGCAACAAATGCTGGCCTTGCTGGTAGGGGAGTCTAAAACTACAGGGACAACAAGGTGCAGGGCTGGATGAACACAGCAGGCCAAGCAGCATCATAGGAGCACAGAGGCTGACGTTTTGGGCCTAGACCCTTCATCAGAAAAGGGGGAGGGGAAGGGGGTTTTGAAATAAATAGGGAGAGATTGGGAGGTGGATAGAAGAGGGATAGAGGAGAGGATAGGTGGAGAGGAAACAAACAGGTCGAGGAGGCGGGGATGGAGCCAGTAAAGGTGAGTGTAGGTAGGGAGTTAGGAAGGGGATAGGTCAGTCCAGGGAGGACGGCATCTCAGTTGTCCTCGTTTTTCAAGGACCGTAACTTCCCCTCCTCGGTGGTCGAGAACGCCCTCAACCGTGTCTCCCACATCTCCCGCACCTCATCCCTCACACCCCGTCCACGCAATAAAAACCAAAAAAGAATCCCCCTCGTCCTCACGTACCACCCCACCAACCTCCAGATCCAACGCATCATCCTCCGACACTTCCGCCATCTGCAATCCGACCCCACCACCAAAGACATCTTTCCCTCCCCACCCTTATCTGCTTTCCGGAGGGACAACTCTCTCCGTGACTCCCTTGTCCGCTCCACACTCCCCTCCAGCTCCACCACACCCGGCACTTTTCCCTGCAACCGCAGGAAGTGCTACACCTGCCCCCATACCTCCTCCCTCATCCCCATCCCAGGCCCCAAGAAGACTTTCCACATCAAGCAGATGTTCACCTGCACATCTGCCAATGTGGTATACTGCATCCGCTGTACCCGGTGTGGCTTCCTCTACATCGGGGAAACTAAGCGGAGGCTCGGGGACCGCTTTGCAGAACACCTATGCTCGGTTCGCAATAAACAACTGCACCTCCCAGTCGCGAACCATTTCAACTCCCCCTCCCATTCCTCAGACGACATGTCCATCCTGGGCCTCCTGTAGTGCCACAACGATGCCACCCGAAGGTTGCAGGAACAGCAACTCATATTCCGCTTGGGAACCCTGCAGCCCAATGGTATCAATGTGGATTTCACAAGTTTCAAAATCTCCCCTCCCCCTACTGCATCCCAAAACCAGTCTGGCTCGTCCCTGCCTCCCTAACCTGTTCTTCCTCCCACCTATCCCCTCCTCCCACCTCAAGCCGCACCTCCATCTCCTACCGACCAACCTCATCCCGCCCCCTTGACCTGTCCGTCCTCCCTGGACTGACCTATCCCCTCCCTAACTCCCCACCTACACTCACCTTTACTGGCCCCATCCCCGCCTCTTCGACCTGTTTGTTTCCTCTCCACCTATCCGCTCCTCTATCCCTCTTCTATCCGCCTCCCACTCTCTCCCTATTTATTTCAAAACCCCCTTCCCCTCCCCCTTTTCTGATGAAGGGTCTAGGCCCGAAACGTCAGCCTCTCTGCTCCTATGATGCTGCTTGGCCTGCTGTGTTCATCCAGCCCTGCACCTTGTTGTCTCGGATTCTCCAGCATCTGCAGTTCCTACTATCTCTAAAACTACAGGGCATAGGTTTAAGGTGAGAGGGGAAGAGATACAAAAGAGATGCAATTTTTTAACACAGAGGGTGGTGAATGTCTGGAACAGGCTGCCAGAGGTAGTGATGGAGGTGAGTACAATTTTGTCATTTAAGAAACATTTGGACAAGTACATGGATGGGATAGGTCTGGAGGGAAATGGACCAAATGCAGGCAAGTGGAACTAGACTAATTGTGAAAATTGGGTGGTGTGGGCAAGTTGGGCTGAATGGCCTGTTTCCATGTTGTAGACCTCTATGACACTTTGACTGTATGGTGATACCCACATCCCATGAAAGAATAGAAAACTTGGCATCTTTGTCCATTGGACCATCAAGATCCATAGTGCATAGCAGCCTCAAGTCTGATATTAATAAATAGAAGGGAGGGATGAGCTGATTCAAGATGTGGTGATGGAATGTCAACAATGTTAGGTTTAGGTTGCACAAGAAAAAGAAAATGAAAGGAACCGTGAAATTTCGGTTTTGTGGTTCTGAAAAATACTGAGTTTCAGCATCACCACGACTGAGATGCAAGATGGAAGGAGCAGTTTTTACAAACCTGACAGCAGAAAGAAGGTGGTTAACTAAGAGTCTTGAAAAATATTCTCCGAAAAATTATTTTCCCATCATCTTTGATTCCTCTAGTTTTCAAAAATTTATCAATCTCAGTCTCAAATATTTTAACAATTAAATATCCTCATTCCTCCTGATCAGATAATATTAGATTAATTTGCCTCTGAATGAACATATTTCTCTGCAAGATAACTATAAATTGTTGATCTGATAAACTGTTCTCGACTCCCCTGCCCATGGAGACATTCACTCAGTGTGTCAATTGCATTCTAAGAATTGTACACGTTTCAATGAAATCACTTCTCATTCTTCTAAGCTTCAGAGACTATAGTCCTATTCTACTAATTCCATGAAGCTATATAATGAACCTTTGTTGCAGCCCCTCTCAGGTAAGTATATCCTTTCTTCACGGAAGTAAGATTGTACACAATACAACAGGTGCTTAAGGCTTCCTTGGATTTACACTCCCATCTCTTTGCAATAAAAATGAACCCATACTCATAAAGCAATCCTCTTCCTTGTTTAATGAATAGAGCCATGGCACTTGTACAGCCCGAAACTGTGAAGGCAATGGAAATATTATTTTGAAAAAACAATATAAATACAATCTGGATTTTACGGCAACATTTGGAAATTCACTGTAAAGCAGAAGTATAGCAATAATAAAGTGGATCTGCCATTTACTGAATGTGTAACTGGCTGTGCCTCTTACTGAGAGGGTTAACTTTAGGCATCCAAAGAGAGGAATGCTGGAAAACATAACAGAAGGCTGCAATGTACAGCCTTTAAAATTAAATTTGAATGTCAAGTTCTGTTCACATCACATGGACAATAATCCTTTGCTCTGACCTACATTTTGAACTAACAATCCCCTGTTTAAAGGGGAAAATCAAACACTGGCTTCAATTATAAATTTTATATGCCATAAGTAAAATGGCATGAAAAGTTTGGTTTTCCTGTGCAATGCTGTATATAGTGTACTTGAATATTAAGCACTGATTGATATCTGAACTCATATTTCATTACATCCAATTTTTTTTCTATTCATTCATGGGAATTAAATATCACAGACAAGGCCAGCATTTTTTGTCCCTTCTTAGTTGCTGTGGAGAAGGTGAGGGTGAAGTTTTGGCTGGAACCAATTGGTGTGGTTTTAGTGCACCCACAGGTTTCAGGATTTGACCCATTGATGGGGGAAGGAATAACAAAGCATTTCAGAATCAGAATTGTGGCTGACTTGCTGGTCCGATGCAGCAGCGTTGTTCTTCAAGGTGATAAAGAATCTGGATTGGAAGGTTGGTGCAGTACATTTTGTATATGGGTATCCATATTACCACCACTGAGCATCGGGGTTAGGGCATACGAATATTTAAGGTATTGGATGAGATGCCAATCAAGTGACTGCTTTGTCCTTGGTAGTATTGAGCTTGTTGAGTGTTTTTAGTGCTCATTCAGGCAATTACATCCCATGACATTCCTGACTTTGACTTGTTGATGGTGGAACATCACTGGGAAGTCAAGGGATTAATTAGTTTCTATAGTACAGCCAATTTCTGACCTAGTTTTGAATTCATGTTGTTGATCCCTCTAAGTTTATTGGTCAATGATAACCCCCAGATGTCGATGGTGCAGGTTCAGTGATAGTTGTGCTATTGAACATCAAGAGGCAAATCATGTGAATCTTTACCACCCATGACACTACAGTGTACACACTGATCACAGTGGAAGCAATACATACAAATGCACTGTTAGCAAGTCATGTGGCAGAGAAACAACTCTGAAGTTTTTCAGAATTCAGACTCTGGTTTTTCTGTACCTGTCTTTTTCCTGCAGCATTTCCAGCGTAGCTTTCAGTTCAAGTTCTAACACACTTCCTGCATGCTCTGGCATTGCAATCCTTTCCGAAACAAACATTATCAATTATGCTTTTGATTCTCACTCCTAATCCCTTGAGGATTAACTTTGATAAAGGAAAAATATAAATGTAAACTGCTGTTTGATGTGTCTTTTTTAAAAAAAAGCTTCCGGCAACACCCTGGTGGTGTTTTACAGGTTTCAGTTGCTCACCTGTTAAATATAGGTTATTGAAATATTTTTATTCCTTCTTTTGTTGATGTATTGCTCTCTTAAATTTGCAAGTTAGCTTCCGCCATTGAAGTCCATGGGCCTTAGTGTCCCTGCTGCCAAGGTGTTGAGAAAACAGTCAGTTTCCACACCACAGCCAATGTTCCTGTATAACCTGTGCGAGGGACTTCAAAGGCAAGTCATCTGATCTTCTCTGTCCCACTTGTCATGGCCATGAAGGCAAATGGAATAAAGTGGAGAGTAAATTACATTTGACACTCCCTGTTCCATTAGCTCTAATGCCTCAGCTCCAGCCACCACTCTCAACAAGCTTTAATGGTCCTTGACTAAAGATCACTTGCATTCTGAACCTGAGTGGTTGGATCCCCCCTCATTAGAAGGATTGCCTGCAGGACCAGTAGTATTTGATGCACAGGTTTTATATAGAACTGCACAGTCAGATGTTTGGTGAGGGGAGAAAAGTAAATGGTTTTCAAGCTGTGAATCACCTGACGTTTTTCTCATTATACAATCACTCTCTCCTCAACACACTAATTCCTTTCAATGCTATCAGCACAATAAGAGAGAGCCAGAGCTTAGGGAAGCAAATAAGAAAGGTCGGGTTGAACATTGGAGCACAATTTAGAGGGAGAAAGCTAATCTTAGAGCAACCAAAATAAAGTAGTGAAACAAATCAATGTGAAAGAATAAACTGAGGGCATTGGGCAGCCAAAGAAATCGTTGCAATATTTTCATAAAAGTAAATTTGTGTTTCGATTGCACTGCACTCACAGTGATGCCAACTTTTCTAATCACTTGCCTTTGTAAATCCTATGCTAGTAGTTTCTCCTGGTATGTCAGGGCAATGTCAGTACATCACTGAACGTCAACAACATAATGAACAGGCCCATTCAGTAATAACTATTTTGCCTTGGCTTTCATTTCAGCAGATATAATAAAAATGGATTCAACCTGAATTGGAATTTCCCTGGATCGTTTGAAGAGAATCATGTCTGATGACTGGTTGAAATCCAAGCCACGATGGAATAGCTCCAGACCAAGCCTTTTGTACTTTCTGCAATTTTTCACTGTTCAGCAGTGGTAGCCAGCTCTCCATATGACAACAGGAAGCCAGGTCAGAGTGCAGGATAATAACTGACATGAACTACTAAATGGTGTTGTATCCACATCACTCCACCCACCTCCCTCCATCCCCGTCCCAATGATTTTGTTAATTCTCAGCAGAGCTGATATTTTACTCCACTGTTCCTGCCTTGGTCTCTATCAGCTAACTCTAAGATTAAGAAAAGGATAAAATGACATCTTCCTTACTCACCTCTGAGGGAAAGGGTGCAGATGGCAGAAATGTGGATAGTTCCAACACTTTTGATTGTAAATTACATGAAAGCATTCACAGGCACAAACTTGTTTTCACTGAAGAACAGGGAACAATCCTTAATTTTAAAATGCTGAGCAACAGTACAGATGTTGGTGTAAGTCAGTATTTGAGTTATGAATGTTAGTCCAAAGGAGTAGAGAGTGGAATTATTTCCCCCTGCACAGACAGAATAAGTGGAACAAACTCAGAGATAACAATGGTTATTAAAGTATGTTGACTAAACCCTTCAAAAAGGAGCTGGATAACTATCTGGTTGATAAAGGGACTGAAGGGTATAATGGTGCAAGGGAGTGTGTTAGCTCAGTTAGCTGGACAGCTGGTTTGCGATGTAGGGTGACATCAACATACAGTCATGGAGATGTACAGCACAAAAACAGACTGTTCAGTCCAAATTGTCCATGCCGACCAGATATCCTAAATTAATCTGGTCCCATTTGCCAGTATTTAACCCATATCCCCTTTAAACCCTTCCTATTCATGTACCCATCCAGATGCCTTTTAAATGTTGTAATTGTACCAGTCTCCACCACTTCTTTTGGTAGCTTATTCTATACATACGCTGCCATCTATGTGAAAAAGTTGCCCCTCAGGTCCCTTTTAAATCTTTCCCCTTTCACCTTAAACCTATGCTCTCTGGTTTTGGATTCCCCTACCCTGGGGAAAGACCTTGGATGTTCACCTTATCCATGCCCCTCATGATTTTATAAATTTCACCTCTCAGCCTCTGACGCTCCAGGGAAAATAGCCCCAGCATATTCAACCTCTCTCTATGGCTCAAACCCTCCAACCCCAGCAACATCCTTGTGAATCTTTTCTGCAGCCTTTCAAGTTTCACAACATCGGTCGTACAGCAGGGAGAGCAGAATTATGTGGGCTTAGTTCCTGCACAGGCTGAGGCTACCATGAAGGGCTATCCTTCTCAACCTCTCTTAGGTTAAATTACCACCATTTATCTAGAGAATAGTCCTATGATCCTCTGGGACTATGGCTACCTTACTGATAGGTACAATTAGAGATGACCAAGTTATTCCTTGTGGCATCTTATAAAAAAAATTATTTGTTCATAAGATTTGACATTTCTGGCAGGGCCAGGATTTATTGTACATTCCCATTTGCCCATGGAAGGTAAGTGGTGAACTGCCTTCTTGAACCATAGCGCACTAAGAGGTTAGGTACTCCCACGATGCTGACAGGAAGGGAGTTCAGGATAATTGACCCAATGACACTGATGGAATAGCAATGTATTTCTAAGTCTGAATGGCGTGTGGCTTGGAGAAGAACCTGCATGTGGTTATGTACCAATTTATCTGCTACCCTTGTGCTAGGTGGTAAAGACCATATCTCTGCCTCATATCCCCAAGAATGTTTTTTGTTGTTATAAGGCTAAATGCTCTAATAATAACATTATAGTACCATAAGACCATAAGATATAGAAGCAAAACAGGCCATTTGGCCCATTGAGTCTGCTTTGCCGTTCAATAAGATCATGGCTAATCTGATAATACTCAACTCCGCTTTCCTGCCTTATCCTCATTAACCTCGACTCCCTTGTTGATTAAAAACCTGTCTGTCTCAGCCTTGAACATATTTGATGACCCAGCCTCAACGACGCTCTGTGGTAAAGAATTCCATGGACTGACTACCCTCTGAGAGAAAATAAAAGTCCTCCTTGATTCTGTATTAAATGGGTGACTCTTTACTCTGAAACTATGCCCTCTGATCCTACACTGTGCTACAAGGGGAAGCAACTTCTCCACAAGCCACTAAGAATCACATATGCTTTCAAATGCTTTTCTCTTTGTACTTTAGGTATAATACTTTAGGCATCATTTACCAAATATGGCTTTCTTAATGCTTATTATCTAGTGTTGAGCTTACTTTCTCTCTCAATTTGTTTTAAGGTTTATTTCATCAAAACCTTTCACCTTATGAACAAATAATTTTTTAAAAAATGCCATGAGGAATGGCTTGGTCATCTGTCTTTGTATCTATCAGCAATGTCTTTCAAAGCCTTTGAGGTTATGCTTTGTTGATTGATGCCTGTCAAAGCCAACATATCATGGAACCAGAAAGATTGGAACTTGAGTTTGGCTGCTGTCTTTAATTATGAAGACTTATGTTTGGGGAGATGGAAGAATTCTCTGAAAACCTTAATGTTCATGATAATACTGTGATGATGCTTTAAGAGATCATCTTTGATCCTATTTTGTTCATACTTCAGTCTTGAAGAAACATTTGTGGACCATCAAACTTTTGAGGTTGCTCTCTGTGAAAGGGTGGCAGTTTATATCTGAAGCTATGCTTAATAATGATGGGCTTTTCACTAAAGCCATGTGTGAAGAAACCTCAGGCTGACGCTACAAGTCAGCATGTGTAAAATAAGTGAAGTCCTCCAAACGTCCACCTGCCTCAGGCCCTGGATTCACTTGAACATAGCCTAGGAATGAAAGATTGCATCGAAGGAGAAAATCAAATCATCACTGGGGGATGAAGAACTTTAAATAACATCTAAAAGATTCTATCAATCAACTTGTCAACTTTAACTCTTAGAAATTGGGCGTACTGCAAAATCAAGAAGGGTTGAAAAGGTTAAGGGGAAATTTAATAGAGACATTCAAATCATGAAGGATTTTGATAGAGTGAATAAAGGAAAAGGGTTTCTAGAGGCAAAAGGTTGGTAACCAGAGGGCACAGAATTAAGATAATTTAAAGCAAAAGAACCAGAAGTGCGATGAGGAGATTTTTTTCTTTGTTTTTACACAGTGTGTTATTATGATCTGAAATGAAGTGCCTGAAAGGATTTTGGAAACAGGTTCAGTGTTAATGACCAAAAGGAGATTAAATGAATACTGGAAGAGGATAAAACTGTAGGACTACCAAGAAATATCTGGGGAATGGAACTAATTGGATCGATCTTTCAAATCGACACAATGAGCCTCCTCCTGTGCTGCATCATTTTAGAATTCGATGACATTAGGGTAATTTGAGATGTCTGGTATTCAAGTCAAATATGAACCATCACAAAACTGATATGCATGTTTTAAACCAGTTATTCATATGTTTCCAAATGAAACCTACAGTATGGCAGCAGATGATGATATTCTGAGACTCATTTCAACAATTTACTCTACTGCTCATGCCACAGGGCATCAGTGCAGTTCGACTTTCCTGGTGGGATTACAAAGGCAGCAGAGAGGTACACAGTGAAAGGTAGGAATTACATCCTTGGCAGACAGTGTGAATGGAAATAAGGGCAATGGTCCATGAGGAGTTCTAACTCCTTCCTAGTCATTCTTGGTGTGGTATTGATCTCTGACCGATGTGGTTCATAACTTGACAAATGTGTGCTATTGCAGTTTGAATCCATGCCTTTGGGAAGTTGCATTCTTCCAAGAGTAGAGACCAACTTGGAGGTAATCCTCAGGGTTTAGTAATAGGTTTAACTATCTAGCCCTCTGCTGCAGTTCACAATCACAAATTACATTGACAGTTCATCATATCTCACTGCATTACTCCCGTATCTGAGTAAATTGAAAGGTTAACTATCCCTAAACAGAGCCAGAAACAGAACAGGGCAGCTCCACTCAACTCAACTCACCAGGGTCAACCACAGAATGTGGATACAGAAGTGGTGGGACCCACAAGGATAAAGGAGTCCCTGGGCATCTGAGCAGGAGAGCCTGTATTTGATGCCTGGCTTTGAATAACCTTCAAATCCATCATCTCGGTGGATAAATCTGGCCTGGCCGGCTGCTGAAGCTGCTTACAGTCAGTAAGTTATTCATCTCTCTTGTACTGCATTGTAAGCACACATCCATCTGTCCATCTTTGGATAATCACTGTCACTAGCTAATAGGATCAAAAAAAATCAGTGCTGAATATTACATCTGCTTGTAGACGCAGTCTGTGTGGGCTGATTTCCTCCCAGCATTTGTATCACAAAGTCAGGAACCCTTTTCTATGAGGGATTGGTTCACGATTTTGTTATTTGCAAAACACAGAACAAGCCTTGCCCCATGGGATTCATTTTCGAGACAGCTTTATAAACCTCAAAGAAGAAACTTTCAAAGATAGTAATTTTCATTGGCCAGATGAGTAGACAATTTGGGATTTTGGTCAAAACAAATGCTTTTCTTGGAAGCTGAATTCAGGATTTTTAAAAAAAATTCTGTAAATTGCCACATCCTTCCAACCTGTAGTTTAAATCACATCCTTCAAATTATTCTAATCCTACAGCAACTACTCAGAGCGAATGTAAATAATTGATTTGTGAAGTTACTTTGCTCCAGCTATCTACAAAGAAAATGCTAAAATCTCACAAGTACCAGGGAGAGGATTATGTACAACTTGCCCTCTAGGTTTAGCACATCAGTAAAACACCAAAACGTAGCCTTTGTCTTAAAAAGCTTTCTTTACTTAATTGCTTTATATAAATTCCAGTGCAAAGTCTCTCAAGTTTCTGTCTCTATTGTGAATCAAATGCAAAGAGAGCATCTGAGACAACAAGGTGCAGAGCTGGATGAACACAGCAGGCCAAGCAGCATCATAGGAGCAGAAAGGCTGACGTTTCGGGCCTAGACCCTTCATCAGAA
>NC_063357.1:10280637-10296463 GCF_021869965.1 Rhincodon typus | reverse complement strand
CTGCACCTTGTTGTCTCGGATTCTCCAGCATCTGCAGTTCCTACTATCTCTGATTCAAAGAGAGCATCTGACTTCTTTATATTATTCTTCCATGGGATGCTATCACTACTGGCAAGACCAACATTCGTAGCCTATCTGTATTGGCCCTTGACCTGAGGCACTTGCTGGGACATTTCAGAGGCCATCAACAGTCAATCACATTGCTGTGAGTCTGGAGTCAAGTGTTGCCCAAACCAGGTAAGGGCAGCAAACTTCCTTCCCTAAAGGACATTGGTGAGTCAGAAAGACATGTTTTATAAAAATTGACTAGCTTTCAATTCCAGATTTACTCATTAAATTTAAATTTCATGAGCTGCTTTTGTAGGATTTGAACACATGAGCCCAAAGCATTAACCTGAGTCCTTAAGTTACAATTTCAGAGGCATTATTACCATTCCTCCATCTATCCAGTGTGTATGTGGAATTCTCTGGAGAGAAAATGTTGGCAAGGGGTCACAGGCTTTGGGAGGTACCTGGTCTTTATTCAGTACGACCCACATATGGTTAAATGGTTGTGGTGTGCATGCCTGACCCCTGTAGTCTAAGACAGGTGATGTCAGCTGTCCTATTGTGGAGATTTGTCATTCTACTTCAAAGCATATAGTTAATGCCCAACAACCACTGGTAAAGTCAGCTAACAGTTTCTATTTTGTACTAGATACCTACTGAACTCTGTGAGTTATCCAGACCAGTCAAAGATCTAAAAGACCAATTAAATCTCAACTAGGCATTTGTGATCTTGGACCAGACTATCAAATTGAAATTGCCAAAGACCAGTAAACCTTCTCCAAAGTTGACAAAGTGTGACGCTTTGAACAAAAATAAACTTTGCTATACAATGTTTGAATAATAATACAATCTACAATCCTTCATAGAATCATAGGATCCCCACAGTTTGGAAGCAGGCCATTCGGCTCATCGAGTCCAAACTGACCCTCCAAATGGCATCCCATCCAGACCTGAACCCCCCATCCCAATCCCTGTAACCCTGCATTTCCCATGGCTAACCCACCTAGCCTGCACATCTCTGGACACTATGGGCAATTTAGCATGGGCAATCCACCTAATCTGCACATCTTTGGATTGTGGGAGGAAACCGGAACACCCGGAGGAAACCCACACTTGTGCAACATATTCTAACATCCAACATTAACGTGTGGCACACAGAGGGAATAGGTTGTAACTAAATACCCCTCAGAGCACATTAAATAGACAATCAGAAGAGATCAATATTAAGGACACGATGGGAGATCAAATCTCATTAAACTTCACAAAGGATCATAATTCTTCACTTTGTCACTCTCCTTTCCCAGATCTACACTTCGCTGGACTCCGGAAACTGTACTCCCTCAGAGGTACAACTCCAGTTTTTCACATACTGTAAGCTTCACTAAATAAGTGCTATTCCTGGATTTTTCTGAGTTTTGATCTTTCTCAGTCGCATACCGCAAACACTGCTTGTGGGCCTCTCAATCCCTCTCTCAGTTGAACTGAGCTGTTAGTGGTATGTGACTTCTTCTGAACTCCCACAGCTCCCAGGACTTCCCTGAGCCCTCACTAAACACACCTGTGAAATTCAGTTGCCATCCCAGCACTCCGAAAATGGAGCCTACTCTCTGTCTGCCTCTGCCTGTAATCTTTGAACTTATCCAGCAACCCTACCTCTAAACTGCCCTGAATGACCTGTTGAAAACTTTGCAATAAACTGTTCCCCTGTTGCTGGGCAGAACTGAAGCTGTTATCAAGCAAGTCTCGGAAAGGTCTGTTCCACAAATATTGCCACAATAGATTACCGGCTTGCTCAGTAAAAACATGGACACAAGTGGAATATTTAATCATATGTGACACTAGTTAAGGAGGTACAATTATTGCAGCAGTCCTTACTTGGGGAAAGGAAATATCCAGAAGGTTAGTAGATAATATTCACTTGAGAATTGGATTCAGTTGTAATACATCCTGTGTAATAGGCCAATGATATTCACTTCCTTAGCTCATAGCTGCTTGGCTGAAGATTTGCCTGTCTCTGCTGAACTATACACAGGAGAAAATGAGAAGTGGGGAGAAGGAAACAAAAGTTTAAAGGCAAAAATCGAATGCACTTTATTCTTTGTCTCACAGATGGAATGCAAGGTTATAAGTACGTATGGTATCGATGTCTAGACATAACACTGGAGCTGACATGTTGTAAGCACCCACAAGCTGATGAACTATAATTATAAAGGAGCAATGTCAGTGTATACAAGACAAATACAACTGGGTAAATAACAAATGGAAATTCTCATTTCCAAATCTTCCTGCCTGCCAGGTCACTTTTAATCCCGATGATGGTCATTTAAGCAATGAGGACCAAATGCCTTCATCCTGCTGTAAAGATGAGGAGACCTTTTTATTCCCTTGGGCTATGCAATGCTCATTCCACAGATCTTTCTATGCTATGGGCCGACACTGCTCTGCAAATAGTACTGTGCTGAGAACAGTGAAATGGCATTTAGAACGCTGGCTTCTACGTTTGGCTTTGGTTATTTTTATTTTGATTAACCACTTTTCTGTCTACATACAAATCATGGTGCAAACAGCTAACCAACAAAAAGGGTATAAAGTCATTGTAGTCCTACTGGACCATTGGGCAGCTCTATCTTTAGAGAGAGGGACCACTGGTGGTTTAATCTAGGGGTACCATACCTCTATGTGGGACATGCCCTTCAAAATGGGCTTTGGGGAGGGAATCCGCAATTGGATCCGATTGCTCTACATCAACATCATTAGTGCAGGGTGGGAATCAGAAAGCTTCCTGATCAGATCCAGAGTCAAGCAGGTTGCCCACTCTCTCCTGCCCCATTTGTATGTTGTATAGAACCTTTTGCCAAGTCCATCAGGAAGGATGTGAGCCTGAGAGGGGTGACTATTCAAGGCAGCGGAGGTCTGCATGTCAAAGCCTCCCCGTACGTGGATGACTTTGCTGTTTTCTACTTGGCTCTGCTGTCAGTGCAAGAACTCATGAGCATCTGCGACCGGTTCGAACTGGACTCGGAAGCCAAAGTAAATCAAGGCAAGAACGAGGCCATGTTCTTTGGGAACTGGGCCGACTGATCCTTTATCTCCTTCACTGTCAGGACAGATGACCTGAAGGTGCTGGGAATATGGTTCAGAGGGGCCAGGACACATGCAAAAACTTGGGAGGAGCGGATCGCCAAGGTAAGGCAGAAACTGAGCTTCTGGGAGTACAGCTCTCTCTCCATCGCAGGTAAAAACCTGGCCATCAGATGTGAGGCACTCTCTCTGTTGTCGTATGTGGTGCAGGCCTGGCCCATTCCCAGAACCTGTAGTCACCAGAGCTTTCTTCCACTTCATCTGGAGGTCTAAGATGGATCGTGTCCGCAGGGACATCATGGATAAAACTCTGGATAAGGGTTGGAAGAACGTACCCAATGCCACCCTTATCCTGATGGCCAACTTTGTGTGGGGCCTTAACAAGCAGTGCGTAGACCCTTGGTCCACAGATACCAAATGTCACTACGTACTGAGGTTCTACCTGTTCTCGGTGTTACAAAGAATGGGACTGACAGGAAGTGGTTAAGAGAGGGTGGATCCTGTCGGGTGGTTCCCTGAGCAGACTGCCATTTGGCAGAATGCTTCATCACTAGAATGTTCTAACAAGCACCAAGACACTGCTTGGCTGATGATGCGAAGGGCAGTAACTGTGAGATTCTTTGTGTAAGCCTGGACTCTCTGCGTCACTGCATGCTGTCCATCTCCTGCTAGAATGTGTCTTTGCAAAAGAAGTCTGAAAAATGATAAAGCAGTTTTTGTTAAAATTCGTCCCAAGCAGCTCCATGACACAGGACTCTGTGCTCCACGTTCTGTTCCCCGGGACACATACTTCTGATGAAGGATCCATGCCCGAAACGTCAGCCTTTCTGCTCCTATGATGCTGCTTGGCCTGCTGTGTTCATCCAGCTCTGCACCTTGTTGTCTCAAACATCAACTGCGCCTGGAGAACCATCAACTCGGTAAAAGACACTTTCTTCTCTGCCCAAAATTTGTTGGTCCTCTAGAGCAAGGAGTTGACCTCAATCGAGTGCTGCAGACTGGCACATTCAAATATATGTAAATATAATCTCATACAAGTAAGAAATGCCTTTGGTTTGTTTGTTGGATAGAGTCAAAAACTCCACTGTTTGTTTGTTTCTCCAAATCTACTGTACAGAACTGAACTGCTTCAGTGACTATGTGTGCATGTAAAGAATTTTTTATGAATAAAGTATATGTTTGAAATAAAAAACAGGGAAGAGGTTTAGAAGGAAAGTCCTTCATGGTAACTTCAGTTGGTGTGGGAACTGAACCCACACTGTTGGCGTCACTCTGCATTGCAAACCAGTCATCCAGCCAACTGAACTCGTACATGCAAATTATATCATGTAAAAAAATCTTCACATTATTTATATTTTAATATTTCCTCTATTTTTGCTTGCAAGGAGGACATTGTGTGAGGGTATTTGTCTGCTGGCATCATTGTCAACTGTCAATCATTTTCCGTTGGCTTCATACTAATGCCAGCAGTTTGGTAACACATTGTTCAAATGGAGTAGGTACTGAAAGTGGTTTGAAATCTTCCTCAGATTTTACAACATGATTGGTAGCATGAGATGCTTTTCATCACTTTGTCAGGAAACATTGCTTGTTACTCATCAAGTTAATTTTGGACCCATTGACTATTTGGCATGAAAGGAAGAACAAATTTGCATGCCTATAACCTTTTCATATTCTGTAAAGTACTTTATGTAATATTAATTATTTTTAAACTTGTAAATGTGGCAGTAATTTCCTATATCGTAAAGTCCCACAGGCAGCAATGATATTAATGACCTTCAAATCTCCTCCTGGTCACACATCATCCTTTCCTTTGTAGTCCTTGAGTCAGTTTCTTTTCTTCATTCATGAGACATGGGTGCTGCCTGGAGTAGTGCTTATTGCCCATCTCTCGTTGCCCTTTGGAAGGTAGTGGTGAGCTGGCTTCTTGAACCACTGCAGTCCATGTGCTGTAGGTCATATCATAGGAACTCACTTCATAATGCCATTGTGAAAGCACCACTATAACAAACAATGCAGCAATCAAGGAAGGTAGTTCGCTATTCAGAATCTCAGGGTATATTTCGGATGAGGTGTTCAACCGAGCTCATTCCATCCTCTCGGGTGAATGTGAAAGATCCCTCGAACGTAATTCAAAGAAGAACTGAAAGTTCTCCCGAAGTCCTGCTAAGTCAAATACTTAGCCCTTAGCTAAAACAGGTGGTTTGGTTTATTGCTTTCATGGCTGTTTACGGGAAATTTCAGTTTGTGAAATGGTTGCAGTGTTTCCTGCATTACAATAGAGTATTTAGTTCACTGCTTTGGAATGTGCTAAGGACGCTATGCAACTGCTGATATTTCCATTAACTAGCAATGGGCAATATACCCGACTGAATAGGCCAACACAAATTTTTCAAGTGGACTTTCTTTTTTAATCTGCTTTTGGTGATGATTGCTCAGGGAGAAAAGTTGACTAGGTTTCCAGGAAAGTTAAACAGAGAATCCTCTACAGGTGACTCAGTGGTTAGCACTACTGCCCCTCAGCACCAGGGATCTGGGTTTGATTCCAGCTGAGGTCTGTGGGAGTTTGCACATTCTCCCTTTGTCTGCGTGGTGTTTCCTCCCACAGTCCAAAGATGTGCAAGCCAGGTGGATTGGCCATGCTGAATTGCCCCATAGCAGCCAGGGATGTGTAGGTTTGATGCATTAACCATGGGAAATATTTGGTAGGGGGTGTGGGTCTGTGTGTAATGCCCTTTGGAGAGTCAGTGTGGACTTGTTGCGTTGAATACCTTGTTTCCAAACTGTAGGGACTCTCGATGACTCTTTGAAGGGGCATTACATGAACTTTAATCTCCATTTTAACAGGAAGAGGAGCCTCTGTTTAATTTTTTGCTTTCTGAACATTGAGAAGTGAAAATTTAAAATGACCATCCTACATAATCTCCACTTACTTTCCCAAGCCACTGCTATCAGTGTGATGCTTTGGGTATTTCTGAGAAAAGCCTTTGTGTTTATTGGGAAAGGAGTGATTTGTTCAGTTGCTGAATCCATAAAAACTGTGGCCTTGGCATGTTTGCCTTTGCCCAGTCCTTTGCTTCCTTTTCTTCTTCCAGATTTGGGTAGCATGGTGACTCAGTGGTCAGCACTGCTGCCTCACAGCACCAGGGACTTGGGTTCAATTCCAGCCTCATGTGGCTGTCTGTGTGGAGTTTGCATGTTCTCTGCATTGGTTTTTGCCTGGTGCTCCAGTTTCCTCCCACATTCCAAAAATGTGTGGGTTAGGTGGATTGGCCATTCTAAATTGCCCATAGTGTGCAGGCTAGGTGGATTAGCCATGGGAAATGCAGGGTTACTGGGATAGGATAGGAGGCTGGGTCTGGGTGGGATGCTCTTCAGAGGGTCAGTGTGGACTTGAAGGGTGAATGGTCTCTTTCCCCTCTGTAAGTATTGTAAGATTCTTCACTCAAGTAATCTCTCAGCTGAAGGACATTACCTCTGGCATTGAAACCTTTACTCTGTAGTTCATTGAAGTGTCAGCTTAGATTATGTGTTCAAGCACTGAACTGAGTTAAAAGCCAGAAACTTATGAGAATGTCACTAGCCTGAGCTAATGGGTAGGTTCCTGCACTCCCAGCAGGGAACTGTACTTCAAAGAAGCCTGGGTCAGAGAGAGGGCCATGGCATAGTCCTGTGATTCTTCATCCTGTGCTCTCCCTATGAGAAGTAGATCATTGAATCTGCACTTTTGTTCATTGACATGGAGTGTGGTATTCCATGTTAAATCCCACAAATCTTTCCACTTTATGCAAGAGATGGACAGCTGCATTTCAAATGACACATTTCTTGAGTTTCTCATAAAGAAATAAAGAACTTGAGAAAATGCAAGTCTGTCAAAGCCATGACCAATCATTTTTCTCCTGGCATGCAGACATATATGGCACCACGATGATCAAGACTAGCACTTTACATATTCGGAGTGCAGTGATGGCCTTTTAATGCATTAATTCAATTCTGAGAAGTAAGTCTTTGTGGTATGCCCTTCAGTAAAGTTGCAATGTCTTGGCTGGGACTTCAGACTTCCCATAAATTAAAGTGTTGTTCACCCAGACAGCCACAACTCATTTTGCTGAATTGCACAAGCTGTACTTTAAAAAAATAAACCTAATGTTAGAGTTTTCAGGCACTCATTATCTGAGACCAGACTTTAATCAGTTCAGTGATATATTGCACATCATCTGTGATGCTTCTGTTCAGACTTGTCGTGTGTGACTTATTGTCAGTGGCTTGAGGCAAATTGTTATTTATCCAGGAATAATTAATGTTGCAAACAATCTGTATGTGAATGGGTTGATTAAAAGGTTGCTCCTTTTGGAGTGATCTTCTTGAACTCCACTTTAAGGCAAGTATTAGCCTTTATTGCGAGAGTGTTGGATTATAAGGAGAAGGAAGTCCTGCTGTAATTGTACACAGCATTAGTGAGATCATTCCTGGATTTTTGTGTTGTTCAGGTCTCGTTGACTTCTGCCTCCATTTCCAGGGACATGCTGGCCACTAATATTCATTACAAATCCAGCACCTTCTATAGCTACCTCGATGACATTTTCTCCCACCTTGCTTCTAATAAGGAGTTCACTCCATTCTGCCATTTTTTTCTATCTCCATTGCTTCTGTTCTCATCATGCTACCTTCCAACACGTCTTTTTTTTTCAATTGTTGACTCTCTGCCAGCATGGTTAATGTGATGCCTGAACCCAGTTCTTGCACTACTGCCCTCCCCAAGAACCATGATAGGGTTCTCTTGTCCTCACTTTTCATCCCATCAGACTCTAAAGTTCACCGTTTTCACCTCATCTGGCACTTTGCTGTCAACAAACAAGACCCCTCCTCCCCATCAGACTGTTTCTTTTGAAACATCCTAGACCACACCTCCATCACTCCATCATCTTATCCCCTGATCACAGAACCTTCCCATGCAATTTCAGAAGGTGTTTCCCCTGTCCTTTTCCTTCCTCTCTGCTTGTTGACCAAGGCCCCAAACACTCCTTTCTGAAGTGGTGATTTACTGCTTTCAATTATTGTTCCTATGTTTCTGCTTTTGGAGAGATCTGATTGTTATTCTGTGATTAACAGAATGGGTGGCACGGTGGCTCAGTGGTTAGCACTGCTGCCTCACAGCACCAGGTAACCCAGGTCTGATTCCACCCACGGGTAACTGTCTGTGTGGAATTTGCACATTCTCCCCCGTCTGCGTGGGTTTCCTCCGAGTGCTCCGGTTTTCTCCCACAGCCCAAATATGTGTAGGTTAGATGGCTTGACCATGGGAAATGTAAGGGTTACAGGGATGGGGTAGAGGGTCTGGGTGGGATGCTCTTCAGAGGATCAGTATGGACCCGATGGACTGAATGGCCTGTTTCCCTACTGTAGACATTCTATGAACACCTACTCTGCAGAGATGCTTTATTTCTTTATTACAATGAATAATGCTCCCTTTGGTTTTGTTCCATGACATGTCTTGTGTTTAATCTCCCTCACCCTTCAACCTATCTCTGATCTTCTATGTTGATATGGTACAGGTCTGTTGGTTAGCTCAGTTAGCTGAATGTTGGTTTTTGAAGTAAAGTGATGCCAACAGTGTGGGTTCAGTTCCTACACCAGTTCAGGTTACCATGAAGGACTCTTCCCCTTACCTAAGGCATGATGACCCTCAGGTTAAATGATCACCAGTCATCTGAATTGAGCTGGATCATTTATTGTCATATGTATTCAACGTAAAAACACAGTGAAAAATGTGTACCTTTACCATACATACATGGTGCCATTCGCATTAATTTAGGATAAGATAAGAAAAAAAGATAATTTAAGAGAATCCAACTTTCCTTTCCACTGCTGCAGTGCCACTCAGGGCTTTCCAAGGATTATGGCGACTTGACCGTTTACAGGACCCTTACTCATTTTTCAAAAGCATAAAATTCAACACATTTGTACCCCTCTTCATTTCCAAATAATTCATGTGGATTAGAAATGTTAACTCTATTCCTCTTACCGCAAATACTGTCATTTTTCCAGCACTTTCTTTGGTTGTACCCCTGAGTTTTTTAAAGCCCTCTGATTGGGATCAAAATGTGCCATTGATTCTCATACCTTGCTGTAGTCATGTGACGTTTACTATGAGGCTTATACATTGGAGGCGGCCATTTTACTAGCATGGCAAGGTAATCCCAGACCAGATTACTGCTTTGTGAATGTAGGATACACTTCCTTCCTCTCTCCTATCCTTCTTTCAAAAATGTCACGCAGCTCAATCTGTTTGTCATAGGACCATTCAGCCCCACACAATCGTTCCTCCTGCACCAACTCCTTCTTATTTTTGCTGCAATCTGAGGCATGCTTCCACAGGAACAGCACCAGTTATTGTCTTTGTCCTTACAGATGATGTGCTGTACATCACTGATCTTGTCGAAGTTTAGTGTCATGAAGATGACTGAGTGCCTGAAACCCATTGGCATTTGGATATCTTTTTAACTGCAGACATTGCACTTCAACAGAATATGTAATGACTGTCTTTGTGAACAGATTTTTAATCTGCTGCAAGTGTTAAGACCTGACTGAGAACCTGTAGGGTCCAATGTGAGCTCTGATTAAGCCAATGGGTTTCGAGTGAGTTAAAATCACAGACATCTTTGCAGAAGGAGTACTTCAAGGTCTTGTCTTTTCACAAATACGTCCAGTGCATCATACAGGCCAAATCTGTGCACCCAAAACATATGAAATAGATATCTCAGTCATTCTTCGCTGTATATATTTCCTTGTAAAGTATCTGAAGCCATTTTTTGAGTATTTGTGCAGTATTAGCAATATCTATCACACAACAAGCTTTGCAGGAACCACAATTGAAAGCTCCTTGAATCACCAGCCAATGCGTGAGACATGAGGGAGTCATGTGTGAGATGTGTGGAGGTGTCATATGTAACATGGTAACGTAAAAAAACACAGCAAGTAGGAGCAAGAGTAGGCCACTGGCCCTTCGAGCCTGCCCTCCCATTCAACATGATCATGGTTGATCATCTAACACAGTGCCTGTTCTTGCTTTCTCCCATATCCTTTGATCCCTTCAGCCTTAAGAACTTATATCAAACTCCTTCTAGAAAACATTCAATGTTTTGGCCTCAGCCGCTTACTGTGTAAAGTGAATTCCACAGGCTCACCACACTCTGGGTGAAGACATTTTTCCTCATCTTAGTGCTACAAGGCCCACTCCGTTTTCTGCGACTGTGACCCCTGGTTTTGGACTCAGTGGTCATCAGGAACATCCTGTCCAGTCCCTTAGAATTTTATAAATTTCTATGCGATTCCACCCCACCGCCCCCAGCCTTCTAACCTCCACTAAATATAGTCCTAACTGATCCAGTCTCTCTTCAGACAGATGGGTAAACATTTGTTGCACTTCCTCCATAGCCAGAACATCCTTCCTCAAAGAAGGAGACTGAAACTGCGCACAATACTCCAGGAGTGGTCTCACCAAGGCCCTATACAATTACGGCAAGACATCCTTGCTCATCTACTCGAATCCTCTCACTATGAAGTCCAAAATACCATTTGCCTTCTTCACTGCCTGCAGTGACTGGTGTACAAGGACATCCAGATTTCATTGCACCTCCCCTTTCCCAACCAATCACCATTCAGGTAATAATCTGCTTTCCTGCTTTTGATACTAAATAGATAACCTCACATCTATCTGCATTATGCATCATCTGCCATGCAACATAACAAATTAATGCTGTGTGTCATACCTGTTGCTGACGAAGAGTTGGGGTAAATTGTCTTTTAGCTGTAATTATTGTAACAGGCTGAGACAGGCTGCAGTGCTGCCTCCGTGATGACTCAGAAGAATAGACACTCTAGTCTTGCTGGGTTTAGAGATTATAGTGCCACCCTGTGAAGGAATCAAAATTAACAGACATAGCTGTCACCTTATTAGCAATTCAAAGATGCCATTGATCCAACAAAAGTTTCAAAATACACAGATAATTGACGTGTAATAGTCTCTAGATAAAATATAATTTTCATATTTTTCATGAGGACTTGAAGAGTAATTATTTGTCTCCAACCTGTCTCGTTCTCCAATCTTTCAGAAAACACATTGAAACTGATAAATTGATGAAACAGGATTTATGTACACTGGAGTTATAGATGAGAGGAGATTGATTCCTCAAAGGTGAATAATTAAAACTTTGTGTCTTTGAGTAATGTGACAGGTATTAAAGGGTGTCTCATTGATGAAAATAGCATTTCCATTGACAGATTCACATTGAAGGCAGAGATAATACTGTTCCTTTTACCTCACACAAAATGGTGCATGTTTCTGGATCATTCACCCCCTGGAATCTACAGGATTAAGTGGAAGTAAAAGGGTTAATTATTAACAACCCTCCAATTTACAGAGTAAATGTAAGAAACTTGGACGCATGAATATGTTGTTTAAGATCATGGTTCTGAGAGAGTTGATGGCCAGAAACAGACAAAAAATTGCACACATACATTTTGCTCACTTCTGCACTGCAAACACCCAGATAGGACTCTCCTGTAATAAAATGGTGAGGGGCTGTCAAAGGAACATCATAGTCAACAGAGGGTCAGAATCATTCAAACCCTGCACACTTTTGCATCAGTGGGTCTGCTGTAGTCTCGAGTTTAACAAGGGGAGTTGGGTCCGTTCAGGGGCACTCAGGTGGGTCGTTGAGTCAGGTTGAGAGAGATGTAGGGGGTTCAGGGTTGAGTGGGAGATAGATTGAGGATTGACGGAGGAGGCGAGGGGGTCAGTGTGAGTGTAGGGGGTAGTTACCCAGAAGTCACACTCAGATTATGCTGTCTAACCGTTCCTGGAGAACTATCCAGATAAGTACATTGGAGTTGTCTAACTGAGAGTCAAAGACAACTCCAGAGGGTCCTGGGTGGTAGGGGAATTGCCTGTTGAAAGTTCAAACATCCCAAGCACGTTCCCATGGAGTCATTGCATTAGAACTTGTGAGGAGGTCCTGTACCACATCTTTCTGCGGTAAACCTGGCTTCTGGTTATCTGCAGCATGGAAAACCTCAATGACTTTTGCTCACTTTCTGATTCTTTATTATTTCAGGCTTCTGCCACAGGGTTATGATCTCCACATAAGGAATGTACTTCAGTGAAAGAATATAGCAGCAGCTGTAGACTGGACCTGGAAGGAGTAGCCAACTTGAGCCATCACAATCACCCTGCATTAGAGGAGTTTCTGAACCGCATCACTTTCAAATACAACAACAACACCGAAAACAAAGTTGCTGGAAAAGCTCAGCAGGTCTGCAGCATCTGTGAAGGAAAAAACAGAGTTAACATTTCAGGTCCGGTGACCCTTCCTCAGAATTGAAGTGTCACTAGACCCGAAACATTAACTCTGTTTTTGCCTTCACAGATGCTGCCAGATCTGCTGAGCTTTTCCAGCAACTTTGTTTTTGTTCCTGATTTACAGCTTCCGCAGTTCTTTCGGTTTTTGTTTCACTTTCAAATACCCAGGCCTCATGCATCTATACACTGTTGGCAAATCCACTCAAGACAAGAAATTCAACGACCAATCTTATACCTCCCTATGGTGTCCACATACTGGGACAGGGAGGGTTGGTTTCTGACTCCACGACTGACCCCAGTATAACTGTAAAATTGTAGATATGCTACTCATTATGTTTTACATTCGTTCATGGGATATGGGCATCACTGGCTAAGCAAGCATTTATTACTCTAATTGCCACTTGAACTGGCTAGTTTGCTCAGGCCATTTTAGAAGGTAATTAAGAGTCAACCATATTGCTGTGGGTCTGGATGTCATGATCAGCAATGACATATAAGAACATAAGAACTGTGAGCATGAGTAGGCCATTCAGCCCCTCGAGCCAGCTCTGTCTTTTGAAACGATTGTAGCTGCTCTCATCTTGGCCTCAATTCCACCGTCCTGTCCACTTTTCATAACCCTTCAACCCATTACTAATTAAAAATCTTTCTATCTCGTCCTTTAATCAGTGTCCCATCATCCTCTGCACTCTGGGGTAGTGAATTCCACAGATTCACAACCTTTCAAGAGGAGTAATTTCACTTCAGCTCTGTTTAAATCTGCTACCACTGCTTCTATCCTGCTATCCTAGATTGCCGGAAAAGTGGAAACATCCTTTCTTTGTCTACTTTGTCAATCCCCTTTAGCATCTTATATACCTCATTCTTCTAAACTCCAGACAGCAAAGACCTAAACTGCTCAATTTCTCTTCATAAGACAAACCCCTCACCTCTGGAATCACGGAAAAAGACCTTTCGGTCCAACCAGTCCATTCTGACCATAATGCCAAACTGACTAGTCCCACCATATCCCTCCAAACATTTCTTGTTCATGTACTTATCTAAATATCTTTTAACTGTTGTAACTGTACACGCATCCACCACTTTCTCTGGAAGTACACACCACATACAAACTACTCTGTGTAAAAAAAAAGTCTCTCATATCTTTTTTTAAATCTTACTCCTCCCACTTTATAAATATGCTCCCCAATCCTGAATCCCCCCATCCAGGGAAAGATACCATTCACCTTATCTATATGCGTCATGATTTTATAAACTTCTATAAAGCCACCCCTCAACCTCCTACGCTCCGGTGAAAAATGTTACAGTCTACCCAGCCTCTCCTTATAACTCAAACCCTTTATTCCTGGCAATGTCCATGTAAATCTCTTCTGAACCCTCTCCAGCTTAACAATATCCTTTGCATAACAGGGTGACAAGGACTGGATATTAACATTGTGCCATTCATTATTGTGTGAGACAGTGAAGGACCAGGAGAACACCCTGCTCCATTTGTATTATGCCATCAGATCCTTAAAATCCATGTGAAACACTGGAACCGGCAGACAGCGTCAGTTTAATCTCTGAATATGAGGAGTGGCACCTCTGACTGTGTAGTTTAAATCTTGGGATGGTGCTAATTGAACCTGTTTCCTGTTGACCGAAAGGCTGAAGTACTCCCTGCTGAGCAAAACTGACATCTGCATTGTCTAGTTCACAGCAACACAAATGGCCCACTGTACTGGGGAGTAAAAAAATATTACTATTCCATGTTAAAGTGGTGAGTAGGACTGCATAACAACAGTGAGTATATTTCAGAGCCAGCACATTGACTATGAAATACTTAATGACACCCTGTATATGTAAAAAGATGTTGATAAGAGCGTGTACGGTTGGACAAATTATATTTGCTTTACTGCTCCTTTTGAATTACTTCAACTGCTTGGGAGAAAACAAGCCCTTGTGTCATGTTAGGTAGCCAAGAGGAAGCAGTGTGTTCTCACCTACTTGACAACATTGCTACCTCCACGGCTGTGAGACCCAAACAGAGTGTTAGGAACATGGCCAAGCTTCCTAATTTTTGGGTGAATGGTTTGTTTCTGAGTTAGCCTCACAGAAATTATTTTGAAAACTTTTAATTTTCTTCATGGATTATACCACACTGCTGACCAAATCAAGTTAGCTGCTATAATTTCATGGAAAGAATTTGTTGGGTGTGGATGAGGTTCTGGTGAGGTCGATGCTCTGACATTAGACAAGACCTTCAAATCCACATGAAGGGGCCAACAAACAAAATTAGGTTGGGGAAAGGGAGATCAAGTGGGGGAGATTATGATCAGAATTAGAAAGGCAGTAGTAATAGAGTTTTCAAGAGCTATAGAAGGGCTTACATGATCCTTTGCTGTGCACGTTGACAGTCTGGATGCTTTGTTGTTTTACAAGCGAAACTCAAATGAAACACAAGGGAAAGAATATAGTCTTAAAAACGTTTCAAATGTATGCCTAGCAGGGCACAATATCAATACATTTCAAAAAACTAGCAATAATTACCTTCCAGGAAGATCTGATTTGCTAAGTTGCAAACTAGACAAGAATGGAAAATAAACATATTGGGATATGATACAATGAATGAGATAGAAAAGATAAAGAAGGAGAAAAAAATGGAAAGGGTGGGGGAGTGGGACCAGCTGAACTGGTCTCTTGGACAGGTAGCATAAACATAAGGAGTCCAATGGTCTATGAAATAGAAGGTAGAGAGGATTGAGGTCAAAAGAGACACAGACAGATAAAAGAGGATTACATAAATTAGTAAGGGTACAATACAGAAGATAAAGTAGTACTGTCACTTGACTCGTAATCAAGCAACCCAGTTAACATTCTGGGGACTCAGATTCAAATGGCAAATGGAAGAATTTGAATTTAAAATAAATCTGGAATTAAGAGTCTAATGCTGACTGTGAAATCACTGTTGATTATTGGAAAAAACCCGTCTGGTTCACTAGTGTCCTTGAGGTAACGCTGGTATGCGAAGGTAATGCCATTCTTATTCCAAATCCATGACAATGTAGTTGACTCTTAACTTTACGCTGGGTAATTAGAAATGGGTGATAAATACTGGCCCAGCCAGTGCCACCCACATCCCGTGAATGAGTAACTAAAAAAGAACTTCAAACTGTGAGATGGAAAAAGAAGAGGAAGTCCAGAGATAAATGCGAACCACAGGAGTATTGTTCTGGGAGATTTTAATATTCCACATCAATTATGACAGAAAAAGAGTTGCTGGAGAAAAGGGAATTAGGTATCCAAAACAACAAGGTGCAGGGCTGGATGAACACAGCAGGCCAAGCAGCATCATAG
>NC_063357.1:10277503-10280237 GCF_021869965.1 Rhincodon typus | reverse complement strand
AGGTAAACTTAAGGTTGGGGTGGAAGGTGTTAGTGAAGTGGATGAACCATTCGAGCTCCTCGTGGGAGCACGAGGCGGCGCCGATACAGTCATCAATGTAACGGAGGAAGAGGTGGGGTTTAGGGCCGGTGTAGGTACGGAAGAGGGATTGTTCCACGTAACCTACAAAGAGGCAGGCGTAGCTTGGGCCCATGTGGGTACCCATGGCTACCCCCTTTGTCTGTAGGAAATGGGAGGAATTGAAAGAGAAGTTGTTGAGGGTGAGGACGAGTTCGGCTAAGCGGATGAGGGTGTCAGTGGAGGGGGACTGGTCAGGCCTGTGGGACAGGAAGAAGCGGAGGGCCTTAAGGCCATCTGCATGGGGAATGCAGGTGTAGAGGGACTGGACATCAAAGATGAGGTGTTGGGGACCGGGGAATTGGAAGTTCTGGAGGAGGTGGAGGGCGTGGGTGGTGTCACGGACATAGGTAGGGAGTTCCTGGACCAAGGGGGAGAAAATGGAGTCCAGATAGTTGGAGATCAGTTCGGTGGGGCAGGAGCAGGCGGAGACAATGGGTCGACCAGGGCATTCAGGTTTGTGAATTTTGGGAAGGAGATAGAAGCGGGCAGTGCGAGGTTGGGGAACGATGAGGTTGGAGGCCCTGGGTGGGAGGTCACCTGAGGTGATGAGGTTGTGGATGGTTTGGGAGATGATGGTTTGGTGCTCAGGGGTGGGGTCATGATCAAGGGGGCGGTAGGAGGAGGTGTCGGAGAGTTGGCGTCTGGCCTCGGCGATGTAGAGGTCAGTGCGCCATACTACAATTGCGCCTCCCTTGTCTGCGGGTTTTATGGTGAGGTTGGGATGGGAGCGGAGGGAGTGGAGGGCTGCACGTTCTGCGGGGGAGAAGTTGGAGTGGGTGAGAGGGGTGGAGAGGTTGAGGCGATTGATGTCACGACGGCAGTTGGAGATGAAGAGGTCGAGGGAGGGTAGGAGGCCTTGGGGTGGTGTCCAGGAGGAGGGGGTGTGTTGGAAACGGGAGAAGGGGTCAGTAGAGGGAGGGTTAGGTTCACGGTTGAAGAAGTAAGCGTGGAGGCGGAGGCGGCGGAAAAACTGCTTTATGTCCAAGTGTGAGCGGTATTCGTTGATCTGTGGGTGGAGGGGGACAAAGGTGAGCCCTTTACTGAGGACTGACCGTTCGTCCTCAGTAAGGGGTAGGTCTGGGGGGATGGTGAAGACTCGGCAGGGCTGGGTGCTGCTGTCTCCTCTGGAGCTGCTGGCTGTGGAGGCTGTGGGTGGAGCGACGTCAGCGTCGGCTGTGGGCGGAGTTGCGTCGGCGTCGGCTGTGGGCGGAGTTGTCACGGTTGAAGAAGTAAGCGTGGAGGCCAAAATATATCTTTCTCAGGTGATTAATTGGTCAGCCTGCAAGGACTTCCAGTAATAAAAAGCACAATAACTTGTATTAATACAACATCTTTAGAGTAGCAAGGTGTCCTAACATAATCTCCAGCAACATTATTCAGCAAAATTTGACATGAGCTTCAGAAGTAGAATTTTCTTTGTTATTTTTAAGTGGGTGTCTCAAGCAAGGGCAGCATTTATTTCCTATCCTTAAATGCCCCTGTGGCAGTGGAGATGAAAAACTTTCATAAACTGTTGCAGCCTGTGGAGAGTGGAAGCACACACAGTGCTATTTAGGTAGGGAGTTTAATAGCAGGATACATAACTAAAAGTTTGCTCAAAGACACTTAGAGATGGAGAGAGATGATTGATTGTTCGATTTATTGTCACGTGTACCGAAGCACAGTGAAAAGCTTTGTTTACGAGAAGTACAGGCATAGTAAACAAGGATATACAGATCATAGGGTAAGAAAAAACTTAGACAGAGGCGTACAGGTTACACCGCACAGGGCATGCGCTAGGCAACATCAACTTTAGCAAGATCAGCATTATTTGAAGTTAGAGCGTCCAGTCATCAGTCTAATAACGGCAGGGAAGAAGCTGTTCCTGAACCTGCTGGTGCACGTGTTCAAGCTTCTGTATTTTCTACCTGACAGAAGAGGTTGTACGAGATCATTACTGGGGTGTGATGGGTCTTTGATGATGTTGGCAGCGTTTTCGCAGCAGAGAGCCGTGTAAATGGAGTCCATGGATGGAAGGTTGGCTTCCGTGATGGCCTGGGCTGTGCACACCACCTTCTGTAGTTTCTTAAGGTCCCTGGGCAGAGCAGTTGCCATATCAGGCCATTATGCACCCGGACTGTATGCCTTCAATGGTGCATCTGTAGAAATTGGTGAGGGTCCTTAATGACATGCCAAACTTCAAGAGCTGCCTGAGGAAGAAGAGGTGTTTTGTGCCTTCTTGACCGTCGCATCTACGTGGGAAGTTCAGGATAGATGGACAGACTTAGGGAGTAGAATCTGGAGCTTAGGGTCCAGGCGGCTAAAGGCAAAGCTACCAGTTAGAGCAGGGTCGTGGAACTGAAGGCTGTCACAGAGATAAGGAAACAAAGCCATTAAGGGTTTGGAAAGCAAGGTGGGAACGGAGAGGTTGAGTAGGGATAGCAGGAACTGCAGATGCTGGAGAATCTGAGATAACAAGGTGTAGAGCTGGATGAACACAGCAGGCTAAGCAGCATCAGAGGAGCAGGAAGGCTGACGTTTCGGGCCATCCCAGCCTCTTTGACCTGTCTGTCTCCTCTCCACCTATCTTCTCCTCTATCCATCTTCTATCCGCCTCCTCCTCTCTCCCTTTTTA
>NC_063357.1:10268486-10277403 GCF_021869965.1 Rhincodon typus | reverse complement strand
TTTGACCTGTCTGTCTCCTCTCCACCTATCTTCTCCTCTATCCATCTTCTATCCGCCTCCTCCTCTCTCCCTATTTATTTTAGAACCCCCTTCCCCTCCCCCATTTCTGAAGAAGGGCTAGGCCCGAAACGTCAGCCTTCCTGCTCCTCTGATGCTGCTTGGCCTGCTGTGTTCATCCAGCTCTACACCTTGTTATCTCAGAAGTTAAGTAGGTTGCTTTTGTATTCATTGGAGGTTACAAAACTGGGAGGCGATCTTATTGAACCATACAAGGTTTTTTGGGACTTGACAGCTTAGATGCGGAGACATTATTTCCGACTGTGGGCATGACTAGGATTAGATGGCAAAATCTCAGAATAACGGGTCAAACATTTAAGACAGAGATGAGAAGGATTTTCTCTTCTCAAAGGGTAGCAAATTTGTGGAATTTTTTTACTGCAGAAGGCTGTGGAAGTTGAGTTGTTAAATATATTCAAGGATGAGATATAAAGATTTTTAATCAGTAAAGGAAACAAATATTGTGCAGAAAAAGCAGGAAAGCAGATTTGATGATTATCAGACCAGGCATGACTTCATTGAATGGTAGAGCAAACTCAATGGGCTGATTGGCCTACTGCTAGAACAAAGAAAAAGAACAAAGAACATTACAGCACAGGAATAGGCCCTTCAGCCCTCCAAGCCTACACCAACATGCTGCCCACCACAACTAAAACCCCTGCCACAACTAAAACCCCCTACCCTTCTGGGGACCATATCCCTCTATTCCCATCCTATTCAAGTATTTGTCAAGAAGCCCTTTAAAGTGTCTCCTTCCACTACCTCCCCCAGCAGCGAGTTCCAGGCACCCACCACCCTCTGTGTAAAAAACTTGCCTCATACATCACCTTCAAATCTTGCCCCTCGCACCTTAAACCCATGGCCCCTGGTAACTGACTCTTCCACCCTAGGAAAAAGCTTCAGACTGTCCACTCTGTCCATGCCCTTCATAATCTTGTAGATCTCTATCAGGTCCCCCCTCAACCTCTGTTGTTCCAGTGAGAACAACCCAAGTTTCTCCAACCTCTCCTCATAGCTAATGCCCTCTATACCAGGCAACATCCTGATAAATCTTTTCTGTACCCTCTCGAAAGCCACCACATCCTTTTGGTAGTGTGGCAACCAGAATTGAACACAATATTCCAAATGAAGCCTAACTAAAGTTCTATAAAGATGCAACATTACCTGCCAATTTTTAAACTTAATGCCCCGGCTGATGAAGGCAAGCATGCCATATGCCTTGTTGACTACCTTCTCCACCTGCATTGCCACTTTCAGTGACCTGTGTACCTGTACACCCAGATCCCTCTGCCTATCAGTATTCTTAAAGGTTCTACTCCTATGTCTTTTGGTCTTATAGTCTTGAATTGAGCATTGCAAATCCATGAGTGAATGGCATTTGGTGCAAGTCAACATATGGCCAACAGAGCTTTGGATGGGTTTAAGCATTCATTGTCTACATGTTTTCATTGTAGCTTACAGTCTTCCAGACTCAACACTTGAGTTTAAAATATCAGATCTTGTATATCAGTACCTTGATCTGCACCCAATTTTAATTTTATTTCTCTGTTTTCAGATGTCAGTTGTTCGTAATTTGACATTTTCCCCACCTCCTCAGGACACGGTTTGAATTTCTTTTCTCATTCCATCACCCGTTCTGCTTTGCATCACCATCTGTTGTGCTGTTCTAAATCTCTCCTGTTTTCTGTCTTAGTGCAGACCTTTCCATTTTCCATTCTTCACTCACACCCCACCTCCGTACTTACTTTAAACTTGCTACATCCCCAGCATTTGATGAAAGATCATTCACCTGAAACGGTAACACCGATTCTCTCTCCAAAGATTTTGCCTGACCTGCCAAGTATTTGCAGCATTTTTTTTATTTTTAGGTTTCAGTCCTTTGACGAATACAAATTCTGCTCTCAAATGTTGCAATGATTATGTTGCCTCCAGCTCTTATGATGTGAATGTGTTTGATTTTGCTAAGGTTGTGGGCTGAGAACTGTTGATCCATCCCATTTTTCACTTCATGGTTTCCAATGGACGTGATCACCATTTATCTGAAGCGCAGGTGGAATGAGTATCAATATTTGGTCCTACCTTATCTCCTTCTCTGAGGTAGGCACCAAAGGGAAGTGAGGTAGTTAATGTGGCATTGCAGATCTACAGAAATAATTAGACTGGAAGGATCAGAGCAAAAGAGGCAAGGAACGTTAGTTGGTTAGTTATTACCTAAAGTATGTCTGTAGTTACTTCATATGTAATATGTATGTAATATGTTAGTAATATTATGGGCTGCGTTTTACCGTGATAAACTGGGAGGGCCTCCAGTACATCCCACCTACTTCCCCCTCCCACTCCCCAATGTGAATGAGACGTAGCGTATGATGATGTCAGGATGGCAATATAACATCATACCAAGGTCCGAAATGACAGGAGGGTGGTGCCTCAATATTTTGAAATGACCAATTAACTATCCCTAATGGACTAAGTGAGTGAGTAGGCATCGCAGAGGGCATGCAGGGTTAGGGATGCGGGGGGCAGGTGAAGGTGAAAGAGTTGCAGATAATAGTGAAGGTGGTAGAGCATGAGCCTTGGTGGCAGATGGGCTCAGTAGAGGAGAAAGAGTAAGTGTGAAGTATTAGAGAAAGAAGATGGTGGCACATAGACTGGTAGAGCAGCACAGGTCATTGACCTTCTTCCTACAGCACTGGGCGTTTTTCCAGACAGCTGAGACTGCACTGACCCAGCTGGCAATTATGGAGCAGGCTGGCATGGTCCGGTTTCATGGCATCCACTTGTGGTCCTGGGGAAAGGGTAAGTCCCACATCCTGTCCAACAAGACCTCAAGGTCCCTGCCCTTAAAGCAGGGTAACAATGTGCCCCTGTTTGCTGAGCCTAAAGCAAATGTCAGCAACCAGTGTAGTGTAGGTCCACACTGGCAGTGCTTTTGAAGATGGCACTGGTTTAAGGGGTGCTGGTCTGTTGGCAGATGACCAGTGAGTTATGAGTTGATCTAGGAATGGTATGTGATAAGATAGAGTTGGGCGTGAGATTGGAACAGGGGCTATATAGTTGATGAGACAAGTTTGGGGACATAGGACGGTGAGAAATCTCACTGGTCCTTGTGGTGAGAAATCCTCCCAAACACTTCACGCAACTTGCACATAGCATAAGATTCTGCCCAACGTTCCCCTTCTGCCACACTTATCTCATTGAGAAATGTCAAAATGTAGCCATGTATTTAGACTCAGAGTTTGAAGATCACCTAGAATCGAATCCCAATTAACTTTTTGCTGTTGACTCTTCTCTGATGATCCTGATGCCTGTAGCCTTGTAAAATGTATTTACTAACAAATACTGCATTGGTCTAAAATATACACAAAAAAAGAGGGAACCGAAGCAGACCAGAGTTGTTGAGTAAGCAAAGTGTTGTCAGGCCATAAGTAGCAGTTTGGCCAATGCTACTTTTGTATGACTTTAAAAACAAATTCATCTTGGCTCTGAGCATTGCTGGCAAGGCCACCAGTTATTGCCCATCTCTACTTGCCCATGAGAACTCATATCAGTACAACCTTCCCGAGACTGAGGAGGTAGTTTCTCAGGGAAGCTGGTCATTTCAATGCTGAGCTGGTGGAAATCAAGCAGGCCATTCAGCCCATTGGGTCCACATCAACCATACGAAGAACATCCCACCCAGACCCAAACTCCCTGTCCCTGCATTTCCCACGGCTAATCCATTTAGTCTTCACATCCCTGGACACTATGGGGCAATTTAGCATGGCTAAGGCACCTAACCCCTGCACAACTTTGGACTGTGGGAGGAAACCGGAGCACCCGGAGGAAACTCACAAAGACATGGGGAGAATGTGCAAACTCCATACAGTCACCTGAGGGTGGAATCGAACCCGGGTCCGTGGCGCTGTGAGGCAGCAGTGCTAACCACTGAGCCACCGTGCTGCCCCGGGCAATGTGGATGATACCCACAAGTCCAAAGAGAGAGAAGGCACCATGTCTAGAAGTTAGAAGTAGAGTGCAATGAATGAGACTGACAGTGGGGTTAATGTGACAGTAGCAGTGGAATGAAGAGTGGAATTTACACTGTTGACAGGTCAGAGAGGGTAGGAGTGGTTCTGGTCTTCTCCTGCAAGGGCCTCATAGGGAGTGGGTAGCCTAATGTCAGGCCTGTTATGGGCTGTTTTCTTCTGTAGTGAGAGAGGGCTCAAGGGAGGTGAAAGTGACTGGCATGACTGTTAGTGGGTGAAAGGTGGTGAGATGCTCCCAGCAAGTCAGTGCACAGTGCAGCTGCTGTTCAGGGTCAATGGTGTGGGACACCAGGGTTGGTGAGAACAAATGGAGAAGAAGTTACAGGTAATAGTGAGAGTGGCAGAGCATGAGACATGGTGGGTGCAGTAACAGAGGCAGAGTGAATGAGAGAAGAGTGTGGCACTTACCCTGGCACGGTAGTGAAGATTGCCGACCTTGTGGCACTGCAGGCCATTGCTCCTCATTGCTGAAATACCACCGACCCGGGTGGTGACCTCAGACAAAGTTGCCAGGGTCTGATGGTGTGGCCTCCTCAGCTTATCCTCTGGGAAGAGGATTCCTGTCTTTGCAACATCCACTGGTTCAGGACATCCATGTCTTATCAGAGAATCAGCGTGCTATCTTCCCCTTCTTCACCTTCAGAAAACTTCCTTGACCAAGCAGGGCAGTTTCGGAATGCCGGTGTTCATTTGGATGGACATCAGTGAGTGGCACTGGCACGAGGGAGGCCAGTCTTTTGGTCGATATTTACAGAGTGGGGTGTTGTTCGGGGAATGGCGCAAGGTAAGCTTGGGTGGAAACAGACATGAGCAATGGCATAGGGACAGGGTGAGCAGTTAATGATGTACCTTTGGTAAGATACAGTAAGAAACGTCACTGAGCCTCACAGTGAGAATTCCTCTAAAAAGCTCGACACAGCTCGCACTTAACCAAACAAAGTCAAATTCAGCCCCAGGTGTGATACAATGCCATGAGATTCTCACTAGTGAGTCTATTTGCATGTATTATCATCCTCATTTGTACATTGTTTGCCCTCAGATATGAATATGAATGGTTTTATTGTCACATGTATTTTACAGCGAGAAAAATACAATAAAATACAATGAAAAGCTTTTCCACGTGAAAATCATCATCATCAAGATGGCGGTGGAGTAGGGACTCCTGATTCAAGGCTCGTCCACTCTGATCGCTTTTCTTTTCCTTCTTTTTTCCCCTCTTTTCTTGTTTCTTTTCTTTGCTTTTCCTTTACTTACCTCTTGTCCTGAGCTCGGGCGGCACTGGCTGTAGTGTGTGAACCCAGTGAGGACATCATGGCAGCGGTGAGTGAGCCCAGAGTGAGCTCGAGTGAGCCCTTACTTCCTTTTCCAGGCCAAGCGTGGGACCTGGTATCGGAATCAACGGCAGCAATGTCAGCGAGCTGGGACCAGCAGCAAAAGACAGAGCTTGAGGATCGGAGACTTTGTCGGTTGGGTTGGCGCTGGCCATCATGGTGACAGCGAGGTGGGCCCAGTGGTGCAAGATGCGACTCTGACGTTGGCGGGGGACGGTGACAGAGGAGAATCGATGAAAGATGGCACCTGAAGTGTGGGGACTTCAATGTTGGTTGGCTCCGGTGTAGACACCAGCGAAGCAGCGGAGGGGGGAATAACAGCACAGGCATCATCGATGAGCTGACTCAGGACTGATGGACTCTCTTTAAGCTACATCTTCCTATTATTTTTCTTAATCTTAAACTTCTGTTATATGCCACTTCCTATTCTCCTGCCTACCAGATAGAAACTGGACAGTGACAATTGTCAACATGATAGTCCGGACTGTTTCCTGGAGATTTGAGCTCCCCACTTGTTCCTCCAGTTCTCCATCAATCACCATCATCTTGGGGCAAGCCAAGTGGGCAGTAAATGCTCGTAGTACCCTGGCCACAAGGATCTTCAGGCTTCCATTGGCAAAACAGAGTATCAATTAGCCTCTGTTTGACATGTGGGGACTACTAACAGGAACTGAGTAGGGCAACTCCAGAAACCAATGCATGGTCAGGTGCCCAATTGGGCTTTAAATATGGGACCATTCTCAGGAATCCTGGGAGGTCCTGCCAATGGCCAGAACATCTTGCCTGTGGTGAGTGGAGGAATACAATGAAGGAGGCACATAGGGGCTTGGCGCATAGGTAATAAGGATAGCGTTGGAAGATAGCACGAGAAAACCTGTTAGGCTCACAGAAAGAAACTCTCCATGAAACTCACCAAAAGAAAAGATATCTAGCCAATTTCTGGTAAGGTTCAGCCTCAAAAGTTCAGAGCGATTGTGATAAAGAAAATGAGAGGGGCAAAGAATGAAAATGAGAAGTTACCAGCTGGTAGCATCTTAAAAGATTCCCAAAGTCTCCTCTGGGTATATAGATAGAAAGGTAGGAGAAGTTGGGCCAATTAGGGGACGTATGTATGGAGACTAAGCTATTAAATGTGTAATTTGCTGTATCTTTATTATGGAAGAAGATAGTTGCAGTCAAAATGGAAGGGGAAGTAGTTGAATTACTGGTTGGGCTTACAGTTGATAAAAAGAATACAGTTGGAAGGTTGGCTGTATTTCATATTCATAAATCACCAGGCCCACATGGGTTGTATTAAAGGGTAGTGAGGGAAGTAAAGGTGGAAACTGCCATCTTTAAGATTCTAATCCACCTTAAATTATGGGGGGGGGGGATTGTGCCAGAGGACTGCAGAGTTAAATGTCATATCCTTGTTCAAAAAGGAATACAAGGATAATCCCAGCAACTCAGGTCTGTCAGTGAATTGAAATTGCATGGAGAACTGGCATCTCATAATGATCAGGCAATAAGTCCAGCATTCTGCATTGAACCAAGTGTTACAAATGTCAAATATCAATCAATTCAAAGTAGCACAAGCTGTGCGCAAGGCTTGTGATGTGGAAAAAAATCGAAAAAGGGAGTGTTGCTGACATTTGTGCTTGCAGTTAAAGCCACAATTTGAAGAAAAACCCACATTGCTCCAAGCTAGTACATCCTTATACCTGCTGCCCCTGTGGTATCCTTATCTGCCTGGCGCAGTGCCTCCCATAGTCTGTACCAATGCTCCCTTTTCTCCATGTCAGAAAACTTGCTGATACTGAACAGGCAAAACCATCAACCCTTCAATCCAGATCCAGAGTACCAGAAATTGTCTAAAAGAACTGGCCTCATGGTAATGTCAGATTCTGATTATTGCTTAGAGACCTGGCCAACACTGGTGGCGCAGTATTCTCAGCCCTGCTAAGTACTGGGTTTTGTACAATGTGAATACACAACACTTTAATGAAGTTACAAGCATACAGCAAGCTAGAAACCCTGTCAAGTACAGGCATGTCAGAATTAGAAGTCCTGTCAGTTTTGGCAAGAAGTTAGTACCGTGTCTTGTCAGTTACTTCCGCAAAGTAAGTAATGAGCTTGTCAGTTACAAAAACATGGTATGGACAAGACTTGTCAATTATAAGCACAGAGTGGGGAATGAGCATTGTCAGTCACTAGTACACAGTAACTCACAAACCTTGTCAATTCCAAATATAAAGTAAATCAGGATTTCTTTTAGGTTATGAAGGTATAGCAGGTAAACCGCAGGGAAGGCAAAGTATGGAATGAAGAATTAGTCTGTGCTTGTGTTTCCATTATACCCAGTCTGCTATGTTTTGGAATATTTCCTGATCTCTGTTGTTAACCACTTTCCAGATTTAAAGTAAATGGGGTAGACTTGCACAGAAATTTCCCTGATGGATTGGATGAGGCCAGCAATCCTATAATTCTGAATGAGTTGCAGGACCATTCTGTTTGTCCTTTCTGGAATCTTTCACTAAGGAGATTTTATTGTAAATTACACATGCGACAATCTAACGCCCAGTGAGTGCCAGATCCGAATGGCTTTGTGGGAGATAACAAGATATGATCAGCACAGCTACACGGCTCATGTAACCTCCGAATTGTAGAAGACTTTGTGCTGGCTGTCTATAGTGACAACGTTCCTGTGAGAGTTTCTATTCTTGCTCAGATCCACCCTGTGTTCACTTCCTCCTCAACCACTATGTTAAAATCAAAATGATGACAGCATTTCCCACTCACTCACACTTTCTGCCTTGGGTCAACCTGTAAAGTGATTCCTTTTCCTTCTGTGCAGCAGAAGCTTTTAAAACCCATCTATGGAATCACCTTGTGATTATTAATTGATCTGTTTAGCTATTACTTCTTCTCTGTCCAATATGATGGGACTCTGTGCTGCAGGTCTTAATATATCACATTTGCATCTTCTTGTAGCACCATCACATGTAGGAGGGTGTAATTATTAGCACAGCAACTTACATAGACATATCCGATTTGCATGTGAATGTAGCGATTTATAATGTGGATATAAAAAGACGTGGATATAAAAAGACATTGATATGTGAGCATGGTGTAAGACAGACAAGGTTGACCTACTATGACAGCAGATTTCTTAGAAGGAGGAGTTACATGCCGCAGCAGCAACATAAAAATAAGAATAAAAATAAAATAAAACTAACTTTAAAACTGCAGGTAGATAACAGTCTCCAGGCCTTCTTCATCACTTCACCTGATGAAGGAGCAGCGCTTTGAAAGCCTGTGATTTCAAATAAACCTGTTGGACTATAACCTGGTGTCCTGTGACTTCTGACCTTGTCCACCTGAAGATTAGCAGGGTGGTGACTGATGTGCACAGATACCTTCTTAAAGGGAGCACAGATAAGGATAGGGTGCTGATTAGGTGGTTAGTGAGTGCTTCAGAGTAGCACCAGAAGTGCAAGTACAATTCTTTTTCCAGCCTGGATAGAT
>NC_063357.1:10257161-10268086 GCF_021869965.1 Rhincodon typus | reverse complement strand
TCTGGACCCTTTCTGAAGAAGGGTCCAGACCTGAAACGTCAGCTTTCCTGCTCCTCTGATGCTGCTTGGCCTGCTGCGTTCATCCAGCTCTACACCTTGTTATCACAGTTAAAGAGCGTTGTGTTTTTATTACTGAATTTCCCTTGATTGTCCTTCTCTATCGTGTAATCTAAAGTCAGCATTCAGTTAGAATGTGTGGTGATTTGTAATCTGAGGGAATGATTAGGGACATGATGAGTGAAACACAGAAAGCTGGTTCCAGAAAATGGTGCTTCACTAAACCAAAACTCTGTCTCATTCATGGGAATTCCTAATTCAAACTTAACAATTCAGTCCAAAACAGAATTTGCTAAATGATCCCTATTGTAACAGTTCTGTAGAATGGAGCCAAACACTGCCAGATGTCCCCTAGACATTACACAACGAGCAGTGGTAAATAGTGCCTCAGTATTCTGTAAAACCTGTGGTTTTATTAAGAGCTTTCCATTCTTAATTTAATTGAATTGCTTGAGGAATGATAAATGGTTTGTGAGTTTTCCAGTTTAACCGCAGTTTACAGAGATCCTGATCCAAGCACAATTTTGATTCAAGCATGAAATAACTGGGCAAATGAGTTATGGATTTATTGGAATTCAGCTGGTTTATTGTCACTTTCAGTCTCTCAGATGGAAATGTGCGAATAGGATGGCTGTCATCCAATGAGAGCTGATTTGCCTGAGCAAGGCTTTCAAGGTGAAACAATTTGCAATTCAAGTCTGGGAACCACAGTGTGCCATATCAGACGAGGAAGGTTAATGAGTTTGTGGAGAACTACCTAGCTATTTTAAGAGCAATTAACCCAGCCCCATGACCTGTACCCTGAAGAGAAAAGTAGCAATATCCTGGGAACGCAGTCACTTCCTCATCATGCGCCATCCTCATTTGGACATTTATCAGCTTACCTTTATCAATGCTGGGTCAAAATCCTGGCGTTCCCTTCTTTGTGCCACTGTTGGACCATCATTAAAAGAAGGAGAGGCAGCAGTTCATGGGGAAGACCCCTGAATATCGTCACAGAGTTGCTAGGCAATGGAGAGTAAATGCCAATTGTGCTGGTGTCACCCCGATCAGAGAAACTAAAAGACTGTTACATTGATTAATGTGTGACCATCGAAATGACAGAATATTTAATAACACATTAAGCATTTGAAAGCTTTAATATTAGCATTTCAGCTATAAGCTCACACAAAAATGAGACATTTTTTTCAAGTATCGATTCCGTCTGCGCAGCTTTCAGTCACGACTGCCTGACTACAGGCTGCTGTGAGCACTCCACATTATATTACAAAGCACTGAAGATCAAAAAGAGATGCATAACGTATGAATACATTACTGTGCACACAAAGAAAATGCAGAATAAAGACCTCCAGATCTATGCCATTGTATTGCTTTATTTGCAAACGTTTTGTTCCATGCGTCTTAAAATGGTTCTCTATCATATAGGTAGGGTTTCAACATATGTGATGGTGAAAAATGCCTGATAGTGAATCATCAGTTTATTTTACATTTCTGTCAAGCTTTAATTATTAAGACCAATTACTTGAACAAGGCACAAACTTCTGTTTGGATGGGTCAATTAGATATTAAGTATCTCATGACAGAATGGGGTTTACTGTCTGTGATTTGGACACAATCTCCTTTCAACCAGCACCACCAGAAACACATAAGCTGATCATTATTGCCAATAATGTGCACTTCCTCTGTAACAATAATCATCACACTTCAAACTCAGTCATTGTCATGTGAAACACTCAAAAGTGTTTCAGAGATATGTAGAAGTGTTACATTGTTATAAGAATAGACAAGAAGGAAAACAGCCTCATTTGCATTAGCTGTTCAATTGAAGCTATTGACTATCATCTTATCGTTTAGTTGTTTGCCAGTTACTACAAAACTTTCTATATATCACAGCCAATGCTGAAGTTACTTGTTTGCTTTGTGTACTTTCTACTTTGTCAAACATCATATGTGCAATCTTCCTGATAGGATTCAAAAATGTTCCTTGCAAGAGTATTACTATGGAAGAACTGTGAGCAGATGACATCTTCAGGTGGATTGTTCTGATTTGCATTACAAGGAGTTAACTATTTCAGAGATTCATGGGGTCAAAATGTCTAAGAAAAACTAAAACAGACAAACCAAGCATGACTTCAGGAATGGGGTTCAAGTGGTAAAGTAGGGAAGCTTGTTAGCGCACCTACCTTCTTGCCCATCCTGTGAGCTAACTCCCATTATACACCAGATAGACGAGTGCCAAAATCAACAGCTTCCCTGTTATATTCAAATAAATAATTGAAAGTCGTTTGCTTCGTTCAGTCCATTGACTTAATATGCTACCCGTGGTATAATATGATTGGATGTGGGCAGGTGGGTGGGAGAGGTGCCTAAATGGTAAAGGGCAGAAAGAAAGGAGAGGTTACCTCACCCAGGGCACGGTGCCCTTTCTCAATTGGGAACACTCTTCCCATCCTATTTCAACCAAACTGATCGAAATGTACTTCTATTCCTTATTCACTCATGTGCTTATTCAGTTTTCCCTTAAATGTATCTGTGTTATTTGTCACAACTATTCCATTTCATCTAGATTTCCAATCTGTTGGCATTCTCTGGGCTAAAGGATTTTCCCTGAACTCCCAACTGACTTGATCAGCCACTGTTGTATTTTTTTCATATATATTCATTCATAGGATGAGAGTGTTGCTGGCTAGGCCAGCATTTATTGTCCATCCCTCATTGCCCAGAGGGCAGTTAAGAGTCAACCACATTGATGTGGGTCTGGAGTCACATGCAGGCCAGACCAGGTAAGGATGGCAGTTTCCTTCTTTAAAGGACATTAATGAACCAGACAGGTTTTGCCCAACAATCGACAATGGTCATCATTTAGACTCTTAATTGGAATCCAAAACATTACTTGGGCCTCTAGATTAACAGTCCAGCGATAATACTACCAAGCCATTGCCTCCCCCTGAAATTTATTCACTCTAGACTTCTCCAATTTCTACCTCATCAAACACTTTTATCATTTTAAAATTTCCATCAGGCTATCCCTTAGACTTATCTTTTCCAGAGAACAGAGTCCCAGATTTGATATATAATTCATTATAAGTTTAGCATAAAAGTGCATGTTTAACCAAATGTGTTTCCTCAACTGTCTGTTATTTTAATGGGGACGTTGCCATATTCATTTCAAATGGATTAACAGAGCAACGATAAACAAATATGTTAAACAGTTGCTCATTAATATTGCAAGTAGCAGTTTCTAAGTTGGAACAAAGAGATGTTATCTGCCCCTTATAGCCCACTTTATCTTTTTTGACTGAGATAAGCATGGATATAAAAGCAACTGTTCTAAATTCTCTTCTGCATACAAAAAAGACCATGGACACATTAAGTCAACTACTTTAAAATTATATTAATTATATAAAATTATATTAATTGCATAAAGCTGTACGTGTTTGTGAATATTCAGATAACTAAATTGACACCAAGAGTACTGTTTCTACTCTGAAATTATTCTGTTAAAGAAGTCAACATCTGCTGTATATTCCTATTGGTTCCCTTTCTTCAATCTTATGAATAAAGGTCTTTGGATTAAATTTTAAATAATGTGCTATAAATTTGAGGCTTTCACCCACACCCCATGTAATAATTTAATTAAAAGGTTGGAGTGAATTTTGGAAAAAATGTCACGGGAAATCTGGAATGGACCCTTAGTCCATATTTGTTATTAGTTGTGATTTCTGGCCCCCTGTGAAATTGAATTTTAATGAACCATTTGGAGTTTTTTTTTGTTTGTTATGAACTTATTCAAATGATAATGGGATGTGGAAGTTCAACTACATGAAAAGACAAGAGAAACTGGAATTGAGCAGAGAGAAAATTTAATACATTTGTTCAGAATCATGATGGTTTTTTGATAAAGCAAATAAGCAGAAATTGTTTCCACTGGCAGGTGGGACAGAAACCAGAGGTCACAGATTTAAGGTTATTGATAGAAGAGATTGAAATAATATGTTTATGCCATGAGCTATTGTACCCTGGAATGTGTTGCATGAAAGGGCTGTAGAAGCAGATTCAATAAGCATTTTCAAAAGGATATCAAAATCAGAAATTGTTGGAAAAACTTAGTAGGTTGGTCAGCAAGTGTGGAGAGAAAGTAGAGTTAATTGCTTTCAGAACTGTTATGAAGAAGGGTCACTGGACCCAAAATGTTAACTCGGCTTTCTTTCTACAGATGCTACCTGACCTGCCAAGTTGCTCCAGCAATTTCTAATTGTGTTTCTGATTTCCTTCACCTTCAGTTGTTTAATTTTTTTTGTTTAGGATTTTTAAAAGGAATTGGATAAGTATGTGGAATGGAAAAATTTGCGTGGAAAAGGGAGCTGGGATAATTGGCTTGACTTTTCAAAGAGTCTGCACAGATGTAAGGAGAGATAGTAAGAACTGCTGATGGTGGAGTTAGAGATAACACAGTGTGGAGCTGGAGGAACACAGCAGGCCAGGCAGCATCAGAGGAGCAGGAAAGCTGATGTTTCAGGTCAGGACCCTTCTTCAGACTGATGTAAGGGCTGAATGGCCTCCTATGATGTATAGGTCTATGATTGATAAAGATAATCTGGGGCAACATCTCAACTATGTGTGATTACAGCAAGAGCAATTCACTGCTGGTCTAAGATAACATAGTTGAATAAACTCACTCAGAGATAGTAAGAACTGCAGATGCTGGAGTCAGAGATAACACAGTATGGAGCTGGGGGAACACAGCAGGCCAGGCAGCATCAGGGGAGCAGGAAAGTTGACATTTGGGGTCGGGACCCTTCTTCAGAAAGGTCCTCTGATGCTGCCTGGCCTGTGGTGTTTCTCCAGCTCCACACTGGGTTATTAGAGTTGAATAAACTATTTGTTTGCTGTAAAAGCTAGAGATTTAATGTCAACGCAGAGCTGAAAATGAACAACTCTTCTTGAGGGGACATTCTGAAGAACCGAAGCAAATTCTGCAGCAAAGATTTTTAATCCAGCCCTCACAACCTGAAAAGGACAGTTTGGTGATGATATAGTGAATATGGAGCAATGGTTTTGCAATCCGTTGCTGTTGGGTATCCTTCTGTGCTCTGTAGTTCTGCAGATCAACTTAAGCAAAACTTCAAGAGATGTGGGAACAGGATTAAAGCAAAACGTTGATGTATTTTAAAATCTTGTGCAGTGAACTCAAAATTGAATGTGTCATTTTATTGATTATCTGAAAAATAACTGAAACACCATCAAAGTCCCCAGATCACAGTGCATGAATTCATGGCAATACCTGAAAGCATTAAGTCATCAAATAGTTAGTTATGGTTAGCAGCCAGATTTAATTGATTGATTGATTTATTGTCATGTGGACCGAAGTACAGTGAAAAACTTTGTTTATGAGTGGTTGAGGCAGATAATAGTAAGCAAAGGATGTACAGATCAAAAAAGACTTAGAGGCGTAAAGGTTACATTGCACAGGACGTGCATTAGGCGAGATCAATGTTGGCGAGATCAATGTTAGCAAGATCAGCGTTTTTTGAGGCTAAAGAGTCAATTCAACAGTTTGATAACAGCCACAGAAAGCTGTTCCTGCACCTGCTGGTGTGTGTTTTTAAGCTTTTGTATCTTCTACCTGACAGAAGAGGTTGTAGGAGATCATTACTGGGGTGCAGTGGGTCTTCTTAAAAATGCAGAATTCCTGCTGAAGTGGCTAACCAATTAAATTATAATTTTATATTCAAAGTAATGAAGCTACTGGGACAGTTAGTGCTAAATAAATTAGAAGGAGGATAATTCAGAACTCTTTACAGAACATTAATTTAATTGCAGTCTCCTTGGTAATAGATTGGGCTTGAAAATAAACAAATTTGTCCAATGGGACATGCCAAACCATTCAGTAATAGGTCAGCATGGCATTCCTGGACCCCTCAGCACTACAGTGTAACTGGCTTGAGTCATGGAAATTGGAACCAATTTACATTTTCCGTATCCTCTGTCCTCACAGCTGATTTTGGGATACAATTACATTTGCTCCAGCAGATTCCAGTATCTCATGTGAGAACATCAGGCTTGATATATGTTCCACCGCCTCGGGTGTGGCTAATGACATCTCTGTTTTGCTTCAATCTGTTTACTCAGTTCGAAGGTGGACACGGGAAGATTTGTGGATACAAGTAGACTGCCACCTATTCTCTGTCCTTGACAGGGTGTAAGGACCTATTTAGTTTACAGTGGTAGAGAAGGAACTGCTAGTGAGTTCTTATCTTAACAAGAGTTTTGCACGATTATTATCATTTTTTCTAAGAAGACTTGAAAACAAAAGTAGTGAGGTTACGTGAAGCACTGGGGAGACCACATCTGGAGTACTGTGATAACAAGGTGTAGAGCTGGATGAACACAGCAGATAAGCAGCATCAGAGGAGCAGGAAAGCTGACATTTCGGGCCTAGACCCTTCTTTCTAGGCCCGAAACGTCAGTTTTCCTGCCCCTCTGATGCTGCTTGGCCTGCTGTGTTTATCCAGCTCTACACCTTGTTATCTCAGCTTCTCCAGCATCTGCAGTTCCTACTATATCTGGAGTACTGGTTCAGTTTTGGTCTCTTTATTTAAGGAAGGATGTGAATGCATTGGAAGCCATTTGGAGAAGATTTACCAGGCATACTTGGAATGGATGAATTATTTTATGAGGAAATATTGGACAGACTAGACTTGTATCCACTGGATTTTGGAAAAGTATGAGTTCAATTAACTGAAACATATGAAATTCTGAGTGGTCTTGACAGGATAGATGTGGAAAGGATGTTTCCTTGGGAGACTCTACAAATGGGGAGTCATTGTTTAAAAAATAAGAGGTTTCCATTTAAGACAGTATTGAGGAGGTTTTTGTTTCTCGCAGAGGGTACTGAGATTTTGGAATTCAGTCTGCAAAAACAGAGATAATCGATTCTTGATAAATAAGGGGCTGAAAGGCTATCCTGGCAGGAATGCAGAGTAATCACATCAACCATGATCTTACTAAAAAGGCAGAGCAAGCTTAACCCTGTCCTAATTCGTATGTGAAAGTTCACAGAGGGTGGAGGATTGCAGGCCGATCAGGAAAGCATTGCAATAATTGCACCTGGAGGTGGCAGATATGAAGGTGCAGATTTCCATTGTAGACAGGTTGAGGTTAGAAGATATTATTACAGACAGCAGTTCAAGATGGCAGCTCACCACTATCTTTCTCAATGAACCAGGAATGGGCAATAAATGCTGCCCCAGCCAGTGATGCACACATCCCACAAATGATTTTTTTAAACAAATATCTAAGCTGCATTTGTAAGAGAGGAAATATGGGTTGGAACCAGCTTGGGGCTTGCACTTAAATGAGAATGGGCTCAAGAGAGCACAAAGTGATCCTTAGGATTGGACTGAGGTTTGGTTCGGGTGGAAACAGTGAAATAGCAGAGTTAGCTAAATGGACAATCTCAAAACTAGTAACAAACAAGTCCATGAACTCCTTGCACTTGTATCATAGATGTGAAGATGAAGAGAGGACGGGGGAGATGAGCAGGTAGATACAGACCAATAGGCATATGGGCAAATGCACAAATAGATGGAAAGGCAAGTTGATAGTAGACCAGTTAAAAAGAATGGATTTATATGGCATAACTGAACAAAGCACTGACTCCACTCAGAACTCACATGCTGCATATTATTGCAGATATTTATCCTGAAGCCAACAGATTTTGATATTGATGAAATAGAGCCTTGAACTTATACCCAGTCTTATCTATGAATATGGAAATTAGACGATTGCACTGTTAATTCTTAAAATAATCACAAAGTGCATAAAAGAACTGTGGCCTGAATGTCTCATGAAAATGTAAAGAAATTAAATTTCAAAGACACCTAATCTGGATTTTGAGCTCTATCTGCATAATAATAGATTAGTTTAATTAGCGATTCATAATACAAATCACGCTGTGAATCCCTATCCCTTGAAAAGGTTGGTTTGCGCCCTCTGAGTGTACAAGACACACAGGAATTGATAGTTGCATTCTAACATGGGGCCTCGCAGGAAGATTTGTGTGAAAGCTGCACAAATCATCCTATTCCCAACCTTCACTTGAAATGAGAATGGGTCATTCCAATTACAATTTCTTTTTTACCACAGGACAATGATGGGGTGGAGGTGTTTGTGTATGTGAAGTAACATGAATGTAACATGTTAACCGGCTTCTGACTGAAACCCTTACCCCAAGTTCACTGTTGTTAGCCATGACTTGAAAATTTTGACAAGGTTAAAAGGACAGGAAATGTTTGAACTGAAACTTTGGTGTGATATAAGGTCTTTTTGAGGCATCAAATTGGGGCATGCAGTTTGTCCGATGTAGGGGCATTCGAAAGATATATCTGAGTCAAATCATGTCTGACCTCAGCATATTTAGTACTGAATAGGTGTCAAGTAGGAGGACTTCCACAGCACTGCCATCCCTTCCATTTATGTGCAGGATTTCCATAACATGATCACAGCAAAATGTGCCTGAAATACTCAGCAGGTCTGGCAACATCTATGAGAGAAACAGAGTTATGTTTCATCAGAATGGTGGGCAACATGGCGGCTCAGTAGTAACACTGCTGTCTCTCAGTACCAGGGACCTGGGTTTGATTCTAGCCTCAGGTGATTGTGTGGAGTTTGCACATTCTCCCCGTTGTCTCCCTGAGATTCCTCTGGGTGCTCTGATTTCCTCCCACTGTCCAAGGACATGCAGGTTAGGGTGGATTGGCCATGCTAAATTGCTCATAGTGTCTAGAGATGTGCAGTGTAGGTGGATTAGCCATGGGAATTGCAGGGTTACAGGGATAGGGTTGGTCTGAGAGGGATGCCCTCAGGAGGGTCAGTGTGGACTTGATGGGCCAAAAAACCTGCTTTCACATTGTAGGGATTCTATGAACTAGAAAGGTTAGAGTTGCAACAGGTTTTAAGAAAGCGCAGAGACAGAAAATAACTAAGTGTAAGGTTTGTGATCAGACAGAAAGTAGCAAAGTCTAGCAGGATGGTATTGCAAATCAAATGGGGTGGGGATGGATCAAGGAATAATTTAGCTTAAAATTGTGTTCTTCAAGGAACCAGTTCCTCCCTGCTTCCAACAGGCTTGTTTTCCCACAATACATGGGGGTGGAACATTGATCAAAGCCATTTCCTTCAGTCTTTTGAGAATCTCCAAAGGGTAGGAGAGTCCAAAACTGGATGACATCGGTTTAAGGTGAGAGGGGAAACGAGCTGAGGGGAAACTTTTTAACACAGAGGGTGGTGCATGTATGGAATGAGCTGCCAGAGGAAGTGATGGAGGCTGGTACAATTACAACATTTAAAAGACACCTGGATGGGTATATGAATAGGAAGGGTTTAGAAGGGATATGGGCCAAATGCTGGAAAATGCAACTAGACAAGAAGATTGGGATGTCTGGTCAGCATGGACAAGTTGGATCAAGGCGTCTGTTTTCGTGCTGTATAACTCTATGACACTACAACTTCATAGACTTCATAGAACCTCTGGCAGCAAAATGCGCAACTCTTTTTCCCAGCCATGCCAAGTCAAGTCTCCCAGTGTCCTTAAAGCTCTACATGTCCCTTCTCTTTGATCAGAGAAACAGCTGTCAACACCAACCTTTCTCTCAATCTCTAAAACTCTCTTAAGGGTCTGAGTCATTAATTCTATTAAAAGGCTAGGCAGGCTGCTTCTGCCTTTGTGTCGAGGTGTGAAATAGCACTGGGATCTCAACTAGGACTTGACTGGGCCCCCACTCCCCATGACAACCAGGTCAATTTGCCTTATCATTGGGATCAGAATCAGATGTCCCTCTCCACTACTGTATTTTACCTTGGTTTAAAAGAATTAGCATTAGAATTAGAATTAGCTTTATTGTCACATGTGCTCACATGAGTACAGTGAAAAATTTACAAGTCACCACTTATGGCACCATCTTAGACATCAAGCTACCTAGGTACAGATCCTGAGGTACAAACTCGTGGGAAAAAAAAATTAGAAAAATAAATAAGTAGTCCAGCAATAAATTAGAAAAGTAGAGATATAAGAGTTCAGAATAACAGTCCTTTCAACCCAGACTGCGTTGGGTTTCACCTTGAGGCCAGGAGATAAATCGACACGCTGAAGCCGGGGGTTCACATCCACGCTGAGGCCGAGAGTTCACATCCACACTGAGGCCAGGAGTTGAGAATTTAAAACATAACACCTTATAAAACCTAAGACTGATAACATTTCTCATGAGTCCTATTTAGAAGGATGAGATGCAGATTTTACACCATATCAAATAGCCATGATGTGGAGGTGGCGGTGTTGGACTGGGGTGGACAAGGTCAGAAATTACACAACGCCAGGTTATAGTCCAATAGGTTTAATTGAAAATACAAGCTTTTGGAGCCTCAGTCCTATTTCAGGTGTTAGTGAGAGAGGTGGCATCAGACACAGAATTTATAAGTAAAAAAGTCAAAGGTTTACATCATTGATGGGGAGGTACTAAACAAACTTAAGATGCTGTTAAGTCTTCAATTAGTCAGAAGGTTTTAATTGATTGATATGTATATGTAAATCCCTGAATTCATTTCAAGTCATGGTCCCAAGAGAACTAAAGGTTTTATCAGTGTAAAGAAGAGGTGACAATTTTAGGTCAGACAATGCATGTTAGGTGTGAGATCTTGTTTAGAATCTGTTTGTGTTTTAGTTTGGAGTCAGACTGGTTTTATTTCTAAAGTAGGAATTTATAAAACGTCACATTGACTGACTGTCAATAAATTGTGTGCTTTTTGAACAAAATAAAATGTATCTGCAAATACAAATTCACCCCATACATGTGTGTGTGTGTGTCTGT
>NC_063357.1:10211539-10257061 GCF_021869965.1 Rhincodon typus | reverse complement strand
AGAGAGTGTGTGTGTGTGTTTATGTGTGTGTGTGTGTATGTATGCGTGTGCGTGTGTGTGTGTGCGTGTGTCTGTGTGTGTGTGCGTGTGTCTGTGTGTGTGTGCGTGTGTCTGTGTGTCTGTGTGACCTCTTCTTTACTCTGATAAAACCTTTAGTTCTCTCAGGTCCATAACTTGAAAGGAATTTGGGGATTTACATATACATATTACTTAATTAAAACCTTCTAACTGCTTAAAGATTTAACAGCATCTTAGGTTTGTTTAGTACATCCTCATCAATGGTGTGAACTTTTGATGTTTTACTTATAATCCTGCATCTGACACTTCCTTTCTCACTAACACCTGATGAAGGACTGAGGGTCCGAAAGCTTGTGTTTTCAAATAACCATGTTAGACTGTAACCTGGTGTTGTGTGATTTCTGACCTATATCAAGAAGGATATTGATAGCTGTCAAAGAATACTGAATGGCTGCCTCCTGGAAAAGAGAATGAAATGTTAGTGAGATAACAGGAGCAGTACTTAATTGTTTACATGAAGGCTGAGGTAACTCACCTTACATAGATCTGTAACCATAGCAGACTGTGACTAGAATGGACTTGATGGGATGGAAAGCCTTTTCCTGCTCTGGGATTTCTTACATTCATATTTGTTAATGATTGCCTTGCATTGAAACACTGCTGTATGTTATAATGTAAAATTATGTTATATTATCTATTGCGATAGATTTATTGTCAACCTTGTATACGTGTTAGACTGACTTTATAAATCCAATGTTTATCAGTAACACAATTTAGTGTGCATCGTTGGGTGGGCCAGTATCTATTGCCCACCCCATAGTTGCCCTTGTGAAGGTGGTAGTGAGCTGCTTTTATGAACTTTTGTAGTCCATTTGGTGCAGGAAGACCCACAATGCTGTTAGGAAGAGAGTTCCAGGATTTTGACCCAGCAACACTGAAGAAATGGTGATATGTGTCTAAGTCAAGATGGTAAGTGATTTGGAGGGGAACTTGTGTGTGTTGGTGTTCCTGGGTCTCTCATATTCTTGCCCTTCTAGATGGAAGCAGTTGTGGGTTTGGAAGTTGCTGCCTAAGGAGTGAATTGCTGCAGTGTGCCTTGTAGTGGTGCTCAATGCCACTGCTGAATGTTGGTGGTGGAGGGAGTGAATGTTGTCGATGTGGTGCCAATCAAGCAGGGCTGCTTTGTCCTGGATGTTATCAAGCTTCTGAGTGTTATTGGATTGCACTCATCCAGGCAAGTGGGGAGTATTCCTTCACATTCCTGACGTGTGCACATTGCCTTCTTGACTGCTAATGTGGCATGTACAGATACTGACTAATTTAGAAAGACTGAAGATAGTTCTGTAGAAGAGTACATAATGGAATTCAATAGCTTGTATGCAATGTTACAGAAATTTCATTTGGATATTCCCTAGTCTGTTAAATTATTTGATTGTGCCAAAATATCAAGAATGAACAGACTTCGAGTTTTGACGGGAGTTCAATTTCCAAATAAACATACACAGCTAGAACAAATGTTGAGAGAATCAAAAAAATTCCTAAGAGTGCGTTCCTTTCCTGCAGTGTTCATAGCACAAAGTGGGCAATTGGTGAAATGACAGAAATGGAGGACACAATGTTATCAAATTGGTGACGCTGTCCAGATGCAAATTGCAGGTTTGAGTACAGAAGGAGAACTGTAACCAATAGACAGGAGGATAGAAATTCTATTGATTATTTTGAGATGTGAAGAGAATTTGGGAATTACATAAGAGAATGAATCCCAGAAATGCTCAGTGTTGTCAATTGATGTTTCAGTTGCGATTTAAAGTCCTACTACTCCATGACCCCAACAACATAATAAAGTATATGAAACTAAACATGAAACAAAAGATTCGGAAGAAGAAAATAGAGATACAGATAAAGGAGAGGGAAGAGCCTTGGTCACAAGAAGATTCCACTCATTGATGGATGTGATTGGTGACAGTGTCTTTCAATTATATGGTATTAGACAGTGGTCGCTCTTATTGTGTGTGTGTGGAATGGAATGGCTAAACTGCTATCGAGACTCTTTGAGTAAAATGGATCGAGACAAAGTTAGGGAATTTGAGAGTTCCACCAATTTCAGATTTGGAGACAGTAATGCACTAAAATCTTTCAACAGAGTGATCATTTCTTGTAAAATCCTGGAATCAATCATTTTATGAGCGTGGATGTAGTGGCCAGTAAAATAGCCTTGTTATTGACGAGATCACTGATGAAGAAAGCACAGATGAAACTGGATGTGGAAAATGACAAAGCTATTATATTTGGAAAATCTGTGAATTTGCAACTTACACAGTCAGGACACTTTTATATTCCTTGAATAGAACATGACATTTTCACTAATGAAATTTAAAGAAGTGTCATTGATATCAAGGGGTAGAAATTTAGAAGATAAACAGTCAATTAATATTAAATAGGCAATTTGTTCATCTATCCTAAGGTTAAAAATTTTAGTAAAAGATGCAGAAATAAGGGATGGGACGTATGATAGGCTCATAAAGAGATAAATACTAGATTTGAGATTTGTAAGAAACATCGAAGGTCACCATCATAGGCTACAGTAAGTCTGCCTTTAGCAAGAGGTGTCAGTGAGGTAGTGGCTCTGGATTTAAAGGTATGGACGAAAGAAAAAAAAATCACTTTATATTTTATTGATTCGGCAACCAGATTTTGTCAGACATCAATAATATGTAATAAAGATGAGGAAATAATTGTGAATAAGGTCATGGAGAAGTGGATAGAGGTTGGAATTTCTCATGCAAAATTTCTCACCGATGACAGGGTATATCAGCTAATGATGAATTTAGGGATATTTAGCATAATAGTTATGAATGTAATAGAAAACCCTTAAAGCAATGAGATATGTGGAAGGAAGCATGCAGTAATACATTAATGATTCATAAAATTTTGGCAGATCAGTATACACTGGCATGGGCTTTACATGTTAAGAATTCATTGTAGATGGTGGAGGATATGGTTCATAATAGTTAGCTTTTAGTATGTATCCTAAAGCTCCATCAGTGATAAGTGGTCAGCCCCCAGCTTGAGGAGGGGTTCTACTTTTTCAGAGCATTTGAAAGCTCTGTACGCAGGCAGAAAATCTTTATTTAAAGCTGAAGTCTCAGAAAGCATTCAACAAGCCTTAAGATGTAAGGTAAAATAATTGAAAAACAGCTTCAATCAGGCAGAAAAACACAAAGAACTGCAGATGCTGGAAATTTGAAACAAAAAGAAAAGAAGAGAGTGCTGGAGAAAGTCAGCATTTGTTAAGAGAAAAGCAGAGTTAACTTTTCAAGTCCAGCGATCCTTTAGCAGAACTCACGTTGGGTTCTCAAGTGCAGAAGGGTTTATAACTTTTCTTTTGGGAGAGGGAGGTAAATGTTGCCAATCAACTTTGGATGCGAAAAAGATCTGAACAGTAGTAAAAACCGCCTTAGTGACAGAAGTTCTTGCTTTTGAGAGACAGTAAATATTACATTTTTTCTTAGCAAAATGTTTGGAAAATGTTCTAAAAACTGATGTAGCAGCAATATCCATTGAGTTCTACATTGACAATAAGTCACTACGGGATAACCTACACTCAACAAAATGTGTGAATGAAAAAGGATCAATATTGCAGTTTTAAAATAGTGCTGGAGAATAGAAATAATCTCCAAATTAAAATTGGTGGATAAGAGTAGCCAGCCATATGATTGCTTCATAAAGAAAGGAGCAAGTTCTAAGAAACTGTTGAACAAGAGGGCGCTTGGAACTTTAATTGCAAAGAAAGAAATTGGGAATATAACATTACACTGGAGAGGGTGCAGAGGAGATTTACAAAGAAGTTGCCTGGGCTGGAGAGTTTCAGTTATGAAAAGAGATTGGACAGATTGGTTGTTTTCCTTAGAGCAGAAGAGTTTGAGAGGGGATATGTCTGAGGTGCATAAAATTATGTGGGACAGAGATAGAGTAGGAAGGAAGAAACTTTTTTCCGCTTGACAGAGGGATCAATGAGCGGAGGCATAGATTTAAGGTAAGGGGCAGAAAGTTTAGAGGAGATATGAAGAATGCCTGAGACCTAATGGAATGAAACAGCAGATGATAGGTATGAATTCATTGTATTAATATAGGGAATTAGTAATCAGTGGGTTGTGAGTTTTATGGAATGTGGTTAACTGAAATAAAGCTCTCACTAAATGTGTGGACTTTGACTCTGTTTAAATGCAGTTATCCGGTCGTGTATAATAACCCTATGAAGAAATGGAAGAAGAAAACATGCGTGTGCTGACTCATGGGAAGTAGAACACAGTCTTGCTCAAATTTGGTTACAAGCCAACAGAAATTCAGTTACATAACTTCTGACATTGCCAAATTCAAGTGTACAAAATGATGATCGGAGGTGTATCCAGTCTTGACATTTGAACACTTCTTTTCTTTAGTCTTTGTCTTATCTGATTTACAGCCAAGATGAGGAACTCTCTGCCTGGATAGTTAGGAGTACCAAGTGAGATTGAGAGCAAATGCGAGTGGCTTTGGCCTTTACTGTACTCTGTGAATATTACTTATGTGATATACATATTTATTGCAATGCAGTTCTCCTTGAAAATGGCATTGGGCATTACTTATAACTGTTGTTTTCGTTTCTGTTATTGATACAGGCACAACAGTCTGGTTGACACCCAGAACCATCCTGAGGCACAGCAGGCTGCTGAGAGTCCTAATGGTATCAGTAATGGTGCAGCCTGGCACACACTGGAAGGTGGGAGGCAGGTGGATGCTATTTCTCAACCTTTTATTGACAACCTTACTGTTGACAAAGGTGTTATTGTCTGATTTTGATGAGAAGGGACTCTTCTGTAATTCTGAGGAAAAGCTATTTAGAGAAGGTGCAGCAAAGAGCTTCTCACTGTTCTCTTCAAGGATAATAGTGGTCGTGCCGTGGAATGGAAACTTTCTCTTTTCAAAGACTCAGTGTGGACACTCTTCGGTCAAGTACATCTTTTGCCTTGTTCCTCAAGCTGCTTCTTTTCTAAACTCCAAAGAACATCCTGTGTGATACCTTGCTCAAGTCTCAATCCAGCTTGTTGTTACTGCCTGGGATGAGGGTGGTAGCTTCAGTGTTTGGGGCCCACTCCCGCTGCACTAAGATCTTTCAAACTCTGTGGCCATCACCACCTCACAAATAGCAGATGAAGGAAACTCTTACTTCAGCTCCCTGAGCTAGGTCTGCACCCAGCTCCCAGGGCTAGAAGGTCAGCACTTGACTCATTTCACTGTTCAGACTGCTGTCAATTCAATTGCTTTATTCACTTTGTCTGGTAATTAATTGTTTTTTAATGCTGAGGTCTATCTATGCTAGGTCTTTCACTTTGCTTCGTTTAATTGATTGGATAATTTAATATTCTAATCCTGCAAAATAGTTTCAAGTTTTAAAGAAAACAAGCTGTCATCGAAACAGTGTTTGATTCAGTCACTGTCAACAAGCATTCCTCAGTTCAGGAATAAGAGTCCTTTTGTATGTGATCTGCAAGGCCACCAGTTTGTCATTCTCATGGAAAATTAAACTTAGTGTATTCAGTCACTTCTTGTATAATGCATTAACCTCTGAAAGGGTTAATGCTAAGCTGTACATTAAACACCATCCAGCATGAGGATGTCATGCAGATGTGGGTGGGATAACAATTTTGGATCTCGAAGGAGATGGACCTACCATCCAGTTTTCCCTCATATACTTAGGAACAATGTCTATCATACCAGTATAACTTGTACTTGATGACAATTTTACAATAAACTAAATCTTGTTCAAGGCAAGAGCATCTTCTCATTGGACTACCAAACGGCTTTCCGACATCACATTAGACTCCAGCCATGTAGCTCCCAATCTAAAATGAGGACAGTAGCAAACTAATCTACTTGATGTCCCTTTCAGCAAGGTGACTATGCTGAGGTTCCATCCTGCAACACCTGCAACTCAGCAACAGAAGCTGAGTAGAAACACAGGTTGGAGGCAAGCTCCCTGCTAATTCTTTCTTCCTTCTGTGTAGAGTCCCAATTTCTCTGCTTATTTAGTATAAACGAAATTGGAAGTCATACAGTGGAGGATTATTGAGTGTGCATGGGGTTTCTCAGTGGCCTTAGCTAAAAGGGAACGCTGGTTTTGGAGTCTGCACCCACTGTCCAAACGTTCTATAAGAACTGTCAGCTCTTTGTAGCTGTCAAGAGAGAGAATTGGCTCATTCTTAGTCCGGATTGGGTTATAGTTCAATGCTTGAAGTTAAAGTGCAGTGTTTAAATTTTATGTGACAGTGAGAAATGATCAATAATGAATTGATAGCCTGTTTTACATCTTTCCCGGACCTTATTGCATTGGCTTCCAATGAAATTAGGAAAGATATAAAACAGGCTGCCAACATGCAATTGCTCAAAGTCAATACTTATCTCGCTGTGTCACCCAATCCATATTCCTGTGCTTCTTAAATATTCAGCAGAAATTTCTGCCGCAAAACATGCTGAAGGAACTAATGCAGTAAAAGAGGCTGACTTTTATCCAAGTTAGAGCTCAACCTTAATGACTTAATTTGAGTTTTTCTGGGGCCAATGCAAGTCTGTACAGTAAATTATGAATGTACAGCTTACGAATGCTCATACTTATGAATGTGATCCCATACAAGGGTATACTTTTAAAGACCCAACATATAAACAATTCCTGTACTTACAAATGGCTCCTTTAGATTGTCTGCATTGTGTCTCGCCTTGGGTACAAATCAACTTGTGAACAGACTCCAGAATGGGACCTGTTCACAGCTTGGGGACTGCCCGTGTGATGTGTGTAGCCAGTGCCTAGAGGTTACTCTGAAGAGTTCCTGTGTGAAGTATCCAAACAGCAGTGATCTAGAGCAGTACTGGCGAGACAACAAACAATCATTTTTAGAATAGATGAAACTCATCCACCTTGGTCGCCATTCACTTTTATATACAGGAATTAGAGAGTGGGGCATCGCAGTGATTCAGTCAGTGATTCATCCTTTATCCAACAGGGATAAAGATGATGTTGTTTTCATTGTTTAGTAGTAATTCTGTACTCCCACAATTCCTACAGGAAGCTACAATTACACGGAGCATGGGCCCGAGTGTTGGGCTACAATATTTCAACCAATGTAACTGTGTAACAGAAAGCCCACGTCAGCATTACAAGGTCATGTGATATTCGGATATGACTGGCCACTATTAGGAATGCCTCATTAGTAAGGATGAATGACTGTTCCTCCTTGCTTTGTACATGTCAACATCATAGCCAATCAATGTCAGCTTGCCAACCAATCAGCACATTTTTTCCTCCCACGGTATAAATTGTTGTGATCGTTTGAAATTTGGCACTCTTGCATTTATCCTGATGAGTGCAGAATGAAAAGCTTCAGCGACATGCCTACTTCTTCAACAATATTCGAGTTCTACCAAGAGACAGTTACATTTGTAGGGTCCGTGTGGCACCAAATTTTACTTTATCTAGGAGTATCATTGAAACATTGAAATTGCAGCACAGGTTGCAACCCTGCCATCACAGCTCATCGACGAAACCTCTGTTCAAATTTACGTGCACCATTCCTGGAGCATTGTGTCATGGAAGGATATCACACACAGAAAGGCCATCTGGCCCATTGAGCCTATTCCAACTCCTTTACATTCTTTCTTTTCAAATACTTATCCAATTTAATAAGCACAATGTGCATCTATAAAGCACCTTTAAAGTAGTAACACATCCCAAGGCACTTCAAAGTAGTGTTATCAAAGAAATTTCGACAATGAGTCAAATAGAGTGGTATTAGATCATATAACCAAAGACTTTGTCCAAGAGATGGGGTTTATGAAACATCTTAAACAGAGTGGGGTACAGACTTTACAGAGGGAATTCCAAATGTTGGTGCCTGGGCAGCTGAAAACAAGGCTGCCAATGGTGGGATAATTAAATTTTAATGCTAAATAAATAACTATCTGTGATAAGGCATTCCTCGTTCCAAAAACCTTCCAGCTGAGGAAAACTCTATTAACATTCTTTGCTTTTTCTCAGTTAGAATTCTATTCCTGTGTCAAATTGTCATTGACTTACCAGCCAGCAAAGAGGTATGTGATTTAATACACTTCACTTGCCTAAATAAGGGCTGTTCCATAAGTAAACTCATCAATACGTGAATGAACTGATTGGCACCAACTCCTACATTGGCTTCAGCACCCTATCTTTTTCACTGCCCGTGTCTACCATCTACAAGACGCACTACAGCAACTCAGTAAGACTCCTTCAGAGAGAATCTTCCACACCTTGAAAGAACAGCAAGTGCATGACAACCAACAAACTACAAGTTCCCTTCCAAACCATAGACCACTCTGCAAAAATTCCCCAGGGTGAGAAGTTATGATTATGAAGCAAGATTTGAAAATCATTCAAATCTTCAAGGTGAATGTAGAAATAGAAGGGAATTCAATTTTTTCTGAATGGTTTTAAGAGGGCAATAAATGAAATGCTTTTGATTATTCATTGATGGGTTGTGGGCATTGCTGGTATCAGGAGTATTTATTAGCTCTCACTAACTGTCTGTAAGAAGGTGATAATGAGCTGCCTTGCAGTGTTCCAGCACTATTCAGACAGGTGCTCCCACAGTGCTGCTAAGTAAGGAGTTCCAGGATTTTGACCCAATTAATATGAAGCAACACTGATGTACTTGACATTAAAGTGTTGCTGTGGTAAATTTTCAAGATCAATCTGTTACCATGACTGATTCTACACTGGAAATAATAGCTAGGAGAACAAACACAGATTGAGTGATTGCTTTCCGGAGCATTTCAGTTCAGTCCTGCAAGCATGAACCTTAGCTTTTGGTCTTCTGCCAATTTATTTCTCTGCTTCGCTCCCACTCTGACCTTTCTCTTGTTGGCCTCCTACACTGTTCTAATGAAGCTCAACATAAACTCGAGGAATGCCACATTATTCGTCAATTGGACATTTTACTGCTTTCTGGATTCAACAATGAACCATTCAAATGAAATCCTCTTGACTTTTCACATTTGCATCTCCCTTAGACAAATCCTTTGTTTCTTTCCTTATTTTTATTCACTCATGGGATGTGGGTATCACTGGCTAGGCCAGCATTTATCACATATTCTTAACTGTCATTTAGAAAGTGACAGTTAGCTGTTTTCTTGAACTTCTGTGGTGTTTGGGATATAGGTACACCCACAGACCTATTAGGAGGGCACTTCCAGGACTTTGACCCAGTGACAGCAAAGGACAATGATATAGTTCCAAGTTAGGAGCGTGGCTTGGAGAAGACCTTTTGGGATGGGGTCCCCTTGCATCTATGGCCCTTGTCATTTTGGATGGTAGAGTTTGAGTGGTTGGAAGGTGCTGCTTGAGGAGCCTGGGAAAGTTGCTGCAGTGTATCTTGTAACTGTACCCATGCTGCCGATGGTCTGTAGTGAAGGGAGTGAATGTTGAAGTTGATGGGTAGGATGTCAAACAGGCTGCTTTGTCTTGGATAGAGTCACGTTTCTTGAGTGTTGCTGGAGCTGCTCTAAGCGGGAAGGCAATGGCCTACTGGTATTATCACTGGACTGTTAATCTGAAGACCCAGATAGCATTCTGAGGACCTGGGTTCAAATCCCACCATGGACGATGGTGGAATTTGAATTCAATAAATATCCGGAATTAAGAGTCTAATGATGACCATGAATCCATTGTTGATTCTTGGGAAAACCCATCTTGTTCACGAATGTCCTTTAGGGAAGGAAACTGCCATCCTTACCTGGTCTGGTCTACATGTGAATCCAGACCCACAGCAATATGGTTACCTCTTAACTGCCCTCTGGGCAATTAGGGATGGGCAATAAACGCTGCCTAATCAGTGACACCCTCATCCGATTAATGAATAAAAAAAAGGTGGACTATGACTTGTGCCTTGTAGATGGTGGACAGGTTTTGGGGAGTCAGGAGGTGAGTTACTTGCTGCAGGATTCCTAGCCTTTCACCAGCATCTGTAGTAATTGCATTTATATCGTTGGTGTAGCTCAGTTGCTGGCCAATGGTAATCCCCAGGATGTCGATAGTGGGGGACACAGTGACAGTAATGACATTGAATGTCATGAGGAGATGGTTAGATTCTCACGTGTTGGAGATGGTCATTGCCTGGAAGTCTACAACCTGAATATTACCTGCCACTAAAAACTGAAAGGACTGCAGATGCTGTAAATCAGAGACACAAACCGAAATTGCTGGAAAAACTCAGCAGGTCTGGCAGCATCTGTGGAGAGAATTCAGAGTTAACGCTTCAGGTTGAGTGATCCTTCCTTAGAACACCTGAGTTCTGAGGAAGGGTCACTGGAGCTGAAATGTTAACTCTGATTACTTCCCACTTATCAGACCTTGCATGGACGTTGACCAGGTCTGAGTATATGGACTCAGACAATATCAGTAAGAATGGTGCTGAACATTGTGCAATCATTAACAATCAGCTCCACTTCTGATCTTATGATGGAGGGAAGGCCACTGTCTGTGGAACAGGACATAGCCAGCAATGGTGCTGTTTGTGTCTGGGTCACTGCTATAAGGTATGATTCCATAAATGTATTGTGACAAAGCTCTCCTGAATTTGACACAAGTCCCCGGATATTTTGTAAGGAGGACTTTGCAGGTTTGATATGGCCGGACTTTCTGTTTTGGTTTCCAATACCTGGGATGGTCTGACCAGTTTTATTCCTTTCTTCAGGCTTCGTAGCACTTTGAATACACTACATGCTAAGCCATTTCAGAGGGCACGTTAGAGTCAACCACACCATTATGGACTTGGAAGCCAGACTGGGTTTTCACAACAGTCAGTTGATGGTTACTATTAGCCTAGCTTTTCATTCCTGGCTTATTAATTGAAATGCCATTTTATTGTTTGCTGTGATAGGTATCACAGAGGATTAGCCTGAATCTTTGGATTGCCAGTCCAGTGCCATTGTCACTACGTCATTGCCAGCTCTGATGGCACTAACTCTGTTTCTCTCTTCACATATGCTGCCAGATCTGCCTAGTGTTTCTAACATTTTCTGTTGCATTCCAGAATTTCAACATCCTGAGCAATTTGCACTTTCACTATTTTAGCATGTTCTGTATTTGTAAAGTGATGCTGTGACAAATTTTATCTAGTAAAATTATTTCTGGGCAGCCAACTACAATAGATTCTGCATAATAAACTCAACAGAATCTGTATGTTGACCTGTTTCTCTGTAAATTCTATGCAGGGGCACCGTTACAGTGTGGTTTCTATAGAGTGGACCTGTTACTGTGACAATCAATCATTATTGTGAAGGTACACAGTAAGGTGCTTCTGTGACAAAATCTCTCCTGTCAGTGATTACAGTTTCTGAGTAGCATATGGTAATTGCAGCAAATTCTATACAGTAAACTGTTACTGCCACAAACACAAACACTACCTTATTTACTAAGGAAATAAAAGAAGGAAAAGTGGTTAAAGTTTTTATCAGATAATGTCATACAACAACTTTCTTGGAGAGAATATCTGAAAACAGCTATTTAGACAGATCATTGAAATGCTGCTCAATTTGCCAGTGTATTCTCAACTGCTCCAGAGGTGTGTAATAACATCTCTGAACAGGTTCATCAAAAAATATATAATATTTAAAAGACTAATGTCTTTGTGGAAGCATGTTTGAACATTTGTGTTTTGCTTTGGGGAGGGAGAAAAAAAATAGCTGTGAGTTATTTGGCTCAAGGCGACACCTTTCAGTTGTGACGCGATTATGCAGTTTGACATGATTTGTGTTTCTAAACAAAGAACAGTGTAAAAAGATTTGCAAAACAATTTTTTATGAAGATGATGCTTTCTTTTTAGAACATGCAAATTAACTGTTACACAACCAAGGCCACAAATTGATTTTAACAGGTCAGACTCAAGAACAAATTGAACTTGCATCAGGAATTACTGCTTTGGAGATTAAATTAAGGGAAACAGGAATTTTAGCCTTGTTTTAATGGAACAATTATTACAAAACAGCAGAATCTTAGTAGGATGAGAATTGGTACAGCTTTTGGTACAAATAGTACAGATTTAGATACCGCATGCTCAAAAAACTCAATTATTTTTGTGAGATATGACCTTCCCTGCACAAGTCTGCTGAATTGAATGTTCTAAAGAAGGGTCACTGGACCTGAAACATTAACTCCACTTTCTCTCCACAAATGCTGCCAGACCTGTTGAGCTTTACCAGCAATTTCAGTTTTTATTTCTGATATTTCTTGGCTATTCAACTTCAGCCTAAAATCATTCCACACAGCCGAGCTAAACTCGATCACTCTTCTTTGACTAGTGGGAGATCTATATTTCAATATGCTTTGAAATGAATTAAGTCCTCCTGAAATTCACTTGAATATTTTGTCTATGCCAGTAGCATAAAGCCCCAGAGCACCGCGACTACCTTCCACAAAAGTCGGTCAGGATGAGGGAGTGTTCGAGGGATCACTCTCAGCTGCATTGGTGTGCTGCAATGGAGCTTGTTTCCCTATCTAAGTTTGGACTGAGTACACCCATTTCCATCAGGGACAGTGGAAGTTTGATTTTACCAGAAGGTGTTGGGATGAAGCGTAGACAAATCAGAGATAAGATAGTGCAGGTGACAGATTGTGACTCCCCCCAAAGAGGAGACATCCCTGCATATTTATTTATCCCCTATCTTTTTAATAGATATTCTGCTCATTCATTGCTCTCATCTTCATAAGTTGCGTTGCAACTCATGTTGGGTCACGGCTTCCTGGGTACTGCTGCTTTTTTTTAAACCAAGTAGCTGTCCTCTGGGCTGTTTAACAATGGAGGGCATCTTAACAGAACCAAATCTTTTTCCTTCCGCCACATACTCTTTCTAGCAGGACTGGAGACTGGGAGCACAGAATGATAGCAACAGGATTAGACCATGTAGCTCCTTGAGCCTGTTTCGCCATTCAATGTGATCATGGCAGTCTATCTCCATTTATTCACCATTGACACAATTAGCAAAAACTTATCAACTGATCAGGAATAGTTGAATCCAAGCCACTGAGATGAACTGTTGCTCAGAACAGACCACAACCTAAACCTGTAATCATTATCTCAGATCCCTTTTCGACCATGCACCTTCTCACAGAATCACTAGGAAAATCTAGATCTTGGATCAAAGTTAAATCTAACCCTGCTGTGGCAGACTATTTTCCCTTCTCCAACTTGTACTGTCACACCCATACTCCAGATCTTCATTGGCTCAATGCTGCAGTTTGTGGCCATCTCAATAGGAAAGTAAACTTGCATTTGTATAGCACCATTCACAACCACAGGATGTCCTAAATTGCTTCACTGCCAATAAAGAATTTTTGAAGTATACACGGTCTTTGGCAGCACAGTAACTAGTTTGCACACAGCAAGTTCCCACAACAGAAATATGATTATGATCATTTTTTGATTGAAAGATAAAACTTGGTCAGGGATGATTTGTAAGACCACCAGAGAGTGAAGCAGAAGTAGGCCATTCAGCTTATCCTCTACTCAATGGGATCATGGTTGGTCTGATAATCTTCAACTCCACCTTCCTGACTTTTCTCACAACCCTTGATTCCCTTACTGATTAAAAATCTGTCTGTCGCAGCCTTGATAATGCTTAATGTCCCAGATTCAACAGCCTAAAGAATTCTACAGGTTCACTAGCCTCTGAGAGATGAAATTCCTCCTCATTTCCATCTTAAATATGTGGCTTCTTACTCTGAGATTATGTCCCCTAGACTCCCCTGTCTTCTTCAGAACGATGCGATGGAATTTTTTTATTACATTCACTGGAGAGAGCAGACAGAACATCACACCTGAAAAGCATCATCTTCAGCAGTACAGCATTCCCTCATAGAACATAGAACATAGAACATTACAGCGCAGTACAGGCCCTTCGGCCCTTGATGTTGCGCCGACCTGTGAAACCAATCTGAAGCCCATCTAACCTAAACTATTCCATTATCATCCATATGTTTATCCAATGATCATTTAAATGCCCTCAGTATTGCACTGGACTGTCAGCCTTGGTTTTTGAGCTCAGTTCCTGCTCTTGAACCTAGAGCTTTCTGAATCAGATGCAAAAGAGCTACATTTGATAGTTGATACCATCAAAGGACCCCTATCTCAGTAAGGCAGTGACTAGAAAACCAACACGATAATTATAACAACAATTTGCATTTATATTGTGTCTATAGCTTAATAAAACATCTCAGGAACTGGAAGCAGCCAGAAATTGAGACCAAACCACATTAAGAGATAAAGAACATAAAATGATGCCCAAAAGCTTGGTCAAGGATTATAAGAAGCATCTTATAAAATAAGTAAAGGCACCAAGTTTTTGGGAGGGAATCCAGAGCCTTTTATCATTATTATTCATTCACAGGATGAATGGGAGTCACTGGTTAGGCCAGCATTTATTGCCCATTCCAGAGGGCAGTTAGGAATCAGCCTATTGCTGTGGGTCTGGAGTTACATGTAGACCAGACCAGGTAAGGTTGGCAGTTTCCTTCCCTAAAGGACATTAGTGAACAAGATGGGTTTTTCCAACAATTGACTTTGGACTTGTGGTGATCATTAGATTCTTAATTCCAGATATTTTTTATTGACTTCAAATTCCACCATCTGCCATAGCGGGATTCAAACCCAGGCTCCCAGAACATTGCCTGGGTCTCTGGACTAACAGCCCAGTGATGATACCAATAGGCCATTGCATGCCCTTGGGTCCCGAATAGCTGAAGGCATGGGCACCAATGGTAACACAAAAAGGGAGGAGTTTGCAAGAGGCCAACTGTGGAGAGAAGTAGCATTTGTGAAGGAGTGTTGGCATGGTGGTGGGTGGGGGGCTGGTGGCATGGTGCTGGAGGTAGTGTGGGTGAGGCCATGCATAGACTTAACCATGTGGCTGATGACAGATAATTACAGATTCTGTTATTTTTATTTATTTTCAAAGAGCTTTTATTTAAAAGCCTCATACACTCCTGCTTCCAAACCTTTTGTAAAAGATTGTTAAGATAAGCACAAATGGATATTGTGTGAATGTGATGCGAGCCTATTACATTAGTAAACTGAATTCCATGACTAGAGTTGAATATGACGTTCTTAGAGAAAAGGTGTAGCAACTTCCATTAATATGGAGCCTTCGTGGCCATGGAATATCCTGTGGTAGTTTCCTAGAGCATTGGTGGACTGAACGTACTCCAGGGCTAACCCTGAAGGGGCTTCTGGCAAATGTGAAAATTCAATTTTTCAGACTCTCTTGCACCCTTAACATTACGTAGTTCGTTCCAAATGCCGTCTTCTCTGCCATGAAACGATTTCTAAATGATTGATGACCATACTAAAACGCAAGTGTAGATGTGATGCAGTATATCCAGATGGAGGGAGGAGATTCAAAATTTTAAAATGGCAGTGTAATTTATAGGAGTTTTGGATGGTTCTAATCCAACAGCCAGGAAACAGAAAGCAGTAGGCGATAAATCACTGCTTAAAGCTGCCAAATTGAGCGTGTCACGGGGAGGTATGGGAAAGAAAGCAATAATCTAATCTGGGGGTACAGATGACAACAATAAACTGCTTGAGCTTCAGTGCTCCAATTTATCAGGGTGTCTGAACCCTGCGATTACATTAACTCCTTGTAATGACTCTCTGCTACCCGTTGTTCTCCATGTGCTGATAGCCTTGCATGTCATTCCTACTTTATATACAAGAAACAGTGCACTGACTCAGCACAGTAATGATGGATGGATGCCCAGAAATGCCCATTGTGCTTTTGACTGCAAAACAATCAGTGTTCTTCCTCTTGTAATTCAGATACATTGTTCTATTTGTTTTGAGACTCTTTAATGCATGTCATTTAACATTTTTGCTATATCACATTTCTCCATTGCTGTTGTGTATAGTTCATAACTATTTTCTGTTAATTGCATTAATAATGTTGCCCCATCCAGTCTGGTAGAACGTCTGAAAATGAGACCCAGCAGGACAAGAAATATTCAGCCTGAAATGCAGCCTCCATTTAGAATATTAGACCATATTTCCCTCTCTTTCCTTAACAACTTTGCATGCATTGGAAAGCCTAGATTTTCCTGGCGGTGTTATTTTAACATTGATGATAACCCAGGTTTCTGCAGATAATGAGCTTCCTAACATAGGGTAAAAGTAGCATTCAATAATTAACCAGCTGAATGTGCCAGTTTTATGCACCATGGCTCACTGAAAATTTTTGAAACTGCATTTGACCAGACTTGGATGATTAGCAGATCCTGTTACCTGTCACTCCTGAGTAAATCAGATTTTATTGACCCTGTGGTTTATCAACAAGCAAAGGACCGGGGATTCTCTTCTATGGCACTATTCAACCTATTAATTCCTCAAGCAGGCTAAGTAATACATGAATCTAGTGTTAATCACAACTGCTTCATTTGGAACCTGTTAATTTTCATACAAGATACTTTCTTGGCAGTTTCAAACTTGAGTATTGCTGAAAGAACTATATACTGTCTTGCACTCATCAGGACAGAATTACAAGAATACCAAATCTCAAGGAGAACAACAATTTATACTGCATGAGAAGAGAGTGCCGGTTGGTTGGCAAATGGCCTATGATCAGTGATATTCATTCCATTTCATTGCCTCCGCCAATCAGAGTCAATTGGAATATTGTGCCCAGTTTTGAGCACTGTACTTTAAGAAAGCCATGAATAGAGATAATGTAGAAACAATTCATAAGAATGAGTCCACAGATAGGAGACTTTAGTTACATGAACAGATTGTACAAGCTGGGTTTGTTCTCCTCAGAGAAAGTTGAGAGGAGATTTGATAGAAGAGTTTAATTCAATAGAGTTTCAGACAGAATAGACAGAAAGAAATTTCCATCACTGGCAGAAAAATTGAGAACCAGAGGATGTTGCCTGAAAGTGCTTGGTGAAAGAACCAAAGGTGATATGGAGAGGGACATCTTTATGCAGCAAGTGATTATGATCTGGAATGGTAGACCTGACAGATTAGAGGAGATATATTCAATCATGGCTTTCCAAAGAAAAGAAATGATCAGGTTATGGAGGAAAGGGATGCAGGGTGGGACTTGTTAAATTGCTCTTGCAGAGATCAAGCATCAGCATGACTGGCATCTTCCTGTGCTGAAACCATTCTTTAATCTATTCTAATTTTCCAATTGCTCCCATTGTCGAAATCTTACTCTTTGAGTTTAAGTTCATATTTAGTTCCTATGAAAATCTTGCTTCCTATTTCATTTTTAAATTTGATTTTTGATTTTCAAGATTGGTCAATAGATATTAAAGTTGAATGTTGTTTTCAAAAGGATAGCCTATCTCAGACGGGTCTGTACCTCTTGCTGGTTGCATAACCTAAAAGGCCTATAACAAGACCAGAGAAGGAGAATCCTCCTGACTGCCAGTCACTGGTACCTATCAAATTGAGGCACGTGATCCATTGTAATGGTAGAGAGGTTATTGTGGGAGATTTTAATTTGCATGCAGACTGGAACAGGCAGAACAGTAGAAATAATAAAGGCAGTAAATTTTTTCCAGAGTTGATTTGGCACAATTATCTGGATATGTTTTAGAGTGTTGTATTTAACGATGAAAGAAGAATCAATCTGCAGATAGTGAGTAGATGATGGAACTTGACATAACTTTCAGGAGAGAGCAGCAGAACAACATTTTCACGTTTATGTAAAGCATGGTACAGGAATATAACTGCAATCAGTTGGGCTTAGCTGATAGATCTACGACTAAAGATTGGAAAGTATGAAGAAGTTCTTTGTGCAATACAAGATTAACGGACTTCCCTAAAATATGAAATCTTAACTTGTGTAGTTAAGAAACACTGGTCAATCAACAATGTAAGAAACTGCATCAAACTAAAGAAAGGCTTACATTCATGGCAAATACAGCCAAAAACTGGTGAATTGGGAAAGTTATAAAAAGTATCAGGACAACACACAGGAAGTAATAAAAGGTGCAAAACACGGTCATGAGGGAACTTTCAAGAGATTTAAAGTGAACAATGTAAGTTGTAATAAATCCATTAAAAGGACGTGTTGTAATGTACTCCCAAAAGCTCTTTCTCATTCCCGCTCTTCACACTTTTAGCAATGCTTTAATTTCTATTTTTCTGAACTATATATTTATTTTCTTATGAAACACCTCAATTATTTCTGTGCTTGGGAACTACCATTCATTGGGCTTTTTTTCATTTGTTCTCGTTATGGGGGTGTTACTGGCAAGATGAGCATTGATCGTCCATCCTTAAGTGCCTTTATGCCACTTGTGACTGAATGGCTTGCTAAGGGCAGTGAGGAGTCAACAACATTGCTGTGAGCTTGGAGTCACATGTAGGTCAACACAGTGTGGAGCTGGAGGAACACAGCAGGTCAGGCAGCATCAGAGGACTAGGAGAATTGATGTTTCGGGCCTAGACCCTTCCTGATGAAGGCTCCTCCTCTGATGCTGCCTGACCTGCTGTATTCCTCCAGCTCCAGCTCCAGCTCCACACTGCATCAACTCTTGACTCCAGCATCTGCAGTTCTTGCTTTCTCCTCGCACTGTAGGTCAAACTGGGCAAAGATGGCAGATACCCTCCCCGAAAGACACTAATGAACAAGATAGATTTGTTTTGTATGATAGCCTTGTAGTTTCATGATCATTGTAAATGAGACTAGCATTTTACTTCAGATTGCTTAATTAATTGAGTTTAAATCCCACACCCAGGTGATACGTTGGGATTTGAATGTATGTTTCTGGAGCATTAGTCTGGAACTCCTAGACTAATCTCATCAGACTGGGATTACCAGTTCAGTAACCATTCTTCTTCTTCTCTCTGCCTCCATGGTGTCTCAACAGTAAGGCATTTAGACTCCAAGTGTTATGCAATTTAATAGACAAGTTTGATCAATTGGTAGAGACCTCCTCAAAGTCATTAATGAGGAGATGTCTAATCAAAGAGAGCTTCAGTGTGGCTTTATACCACACCCTGTATTCTAGACCCAATTAAATTAACCTTCTGAGTCAGCACGCAGCCTACAGCCTATTCAGTCACAAGAAAACCTATGACAGAAATTGAAGCCTCTTCTGGAGTACTGTATCCAGTCTGGTCATCCAGTTATGGGAACAATATTATTAAACTGGAGCGGGTTCAGAAGAAATTTACTGGGATGTTGCTGGGTATGGAAGGTTTGAGTTATAAAGAGAGGCTGGATAGGCTGGGACTTTTTTCTCTGGAGCATAGGAGGTTGAGAAGTGACGTTATAGAGGTTTATAAAATCACGATGGGTATAGATAAAGTTAGTGGTGGTTGTCTTTTCCCTAGGGTGGGGGATTTCAAGACAAGGGGCATATTTTTAAGGTGAGAGGAGAGCAACTTAAAAAATAGATGCGGCGCAAATGCTTTACACAGAGCGGAATGAGGAAATGGTGGATGCGGGGACAGTTACAATGTTTAAAAGACATTTAGCTAAGTACATGAATAGGAAAGGTTTGGAGGTACATGGGCCAGGAGCAGGCAGGTGGGACTAGTTTAGTTTGGGATTATGTTCGGCATGGACTGGTTGGACCGAAGGTTCTGTTTCCATGCTCTATGACTCTATGACTCTATGATGTCATCTTCAGATCAAGGATAGCCATGAATGAGCTCAGTAAAATTACCATTGTGCTACCTTAGTATTCACTGTTCGGGTTTGTTTATGGCAAGGTGGAAGTAGTTTTTGTTGTTTTAAAATAGCTTGTTTAAATTGCAAGACTTGTATCTAGACTCAGGCTGGTGATTTGTCTTTGCAGGTCAGTGCCCCAGGCTATTTCCCGGTTTTGAAATCAGTAACCACTGAGAATACAGCTCGTGCCTCATACCCTGCCCAGACAGTGGATTTTATCCTGACCCCCAGCACCTGCTTTGATGGCTATATCTATCACCACTTCAGTGCACTGCAAAGATTCCTCAAGTGTATTCATTTGAACTCCCCCAGCATTACTCACCTTTACAGCATCAGCCGCTCCTCAGAAGGTAATTTGAAGTTCTGATTAATCATGAATGACATTTGTTTCTAGCCAGAGTCAGGCTGGAAGGATTTGCCCACTGTGCTTTGCTGTATGTGCCTTGCAGGAACAGAATGTTAATGCGAGGTTTTTCAGGTTTCATGAATAGCCAGGAACCACCTGCTGTGAAAACACCACTGTAAATTGCCATCACTTCAGCACGTTTAGCCTGTTATAGATGACGTGTGATTTTTTAATTGTAATTTGCTCATTTAGTTTTGTCCCTTCTTGCTGACAGAACAAATAGTGCACTTTCTCAGCAGCTACATGGCAAAACATTACAGCCCACAGAGGACTAGGGATGCATGTACATAGTTCTTTGAAACTGGAGTCACAGGTAGACAGGGTGGTGAAGAAGGCTTTTGGTACACTTGCCTTCATTGGTCATTGCATTGAGTATAGGAGTTGGGACACCATGTTGCAGCTGTACAGGACATTGGTGAGGGCACTTTGAGAGCACCGCGTATATTTTCAGTCACCTTCCTATAGGAAGGGTGTTGTTAAACCTGAGAGGGTACAGAAAATATGTTCAAGGATGTGGCCGGGACTGGAGGGCTTGAGTTATAGGGACAGGCTGAATAGGCTGGGGCCTTTTTTACCCTGGATCGTTGGAGGCTGACGGTTTATAACATCATGAAGGGCATGGCTAGGGTGAATAGCCAAGGTCTCTTTTCCTAGAGTGAGCAAGTCCAAAACTAGAGGGCATAGGTTTAAGGTGAGAGGGGAAAGATTTAAAAGGGACCTGAGCGACAACATTTTCGTGCAGAGGTTGGAACATGTATAGAACGAGCTGCCAGGGAAATGGCAGCGGTGGGTGCAGTCCTGGCATTTAAAAGGCATCTGGATGGGTATATGAATAGGAATGATATAGGCCAAATGCTGATGAATGGGAGTGGGTCAGATTGGGATGTCTGGTCGGCACAGACGAGTTGGACCGAAGGGTCTGTTTCCATGCTGTATAACTCTATGACACTGTAAAAGGAAGCCACTCAGCCCATTGTGACAGTGCTTGTTCATTGCTAAATGATTTGACAACTCCTTTCTCTGTGCTGTCTCCCTGTTGGATCACAAGAAGATAGCCCTCTTGTTTATAAGTAATTACTTGGTAGTGCAGAGCTTAAACATTGCTAATAGGAGACATGAAGATGAAGCTTCTTGTCTTGCACATATGAGGACTAGGACACAAGAAACTCCATTCTGCACACAAATGTTGAGTTGAAACGAAACAATCAAACAACCTCCTTTTCATCAAGACGTTAGCTGAGAAATTTGCCAGTGGGCTCTCTATTAACTGCCACAAGCCTATGTTCACAAATCAATATATGCGTTGGGATTCTTACAGTTCCACGTACTTTAAGATCAATCTTATTGGCAACGTCATGAAAAGGGCCCTCACCATCTTCTCACAAGGTAAAATTGATGCTGAGATAGGAAATGACTACTGTGTGATAATGACTTCTCTGATCAAATCATCACTTGCTGTATATCACATGAACTAAGTCACCATGTTTGCCCCTGTAAATTTCCCAGCCTGCCTCAGATTAGCCTGGAAGGCTAAACTGTCTCAAATATCTGAACACCAGGTGAAGCCAGCTGTCTCATGAGTGTTTTCTCCACTAACAGGATGCTACCGTCCGGTCAAAAAGACGCTTTCCCTGCCACCCAGTTGGTATTATGCTATATGAGTTTCAGTGCCAATGTGATACCGGGTATGTAGCCCTTATGTCCTAATGACTGGAACACCATTTAGAAACAATATGAAACAATGCCAATCATACTCACTTGTGCTGCTTTTGTAAGGCTCAGAATATAATTTCCAAGATTAGATATGATTCTGTTATTGGACAACATTTGCTAAAAATTTCCTTAGTTTGCTAAAAATTAGACAAGAATCATTGAATTCCCACAGTGCTGAAAGAGGCCATTTGGCCCATTGAGTCCGCATCAACCCCCTGAAGAGCATTCCACCCAGACCCCTAGCCTATCCCTGTAACTCCACATTTACCACAGCTAGCCCACCTAGCCTGCACAACCCTGGACACTATGGGCAATTTAGCATGGCCAATTCATCTAACCTGCACAACTTTGGACTGTGGGAGGAAGCAGCCAGAGGGGGAATATGCAAACTTCACACAGACAGTCAACCAAGGACAGAACTGAACCCAGGTCCCTGGCGCTGTGAAGCAATACTGCTAACCACTGAGACCACCATGCCACCCAGAAACTAATTTCAGATGATTAGCTGGGTATGATGTGTTTGTATGTGCTAGAAGGCCCTTGTGTTATTCAGGCTAAAGGAATGTGTACATAGATTACACCTCCTGGGAAAGGGAACATGACGTTCCTGGTCTCTACTGAAATCCTGTGACAACACCCGATGAAATCAGAGTCTACCTGCCTAGCCTGAGAACTAAGACTGACAGTTAGGAGCATAGCAGCAGGAGTAGGCCAGTCAGCCCATCGAGATTGCCTTGCCATTCAATACTATTATGGTTGATCAAACACATCAATGCCTTTTACCCAGCCCACCCCCTTAACTCTTTATGTTACTAGTAATTGGAAATCTATTGATTTCTACCTTAGTCGTATAGATTTAATAAAGTGGCACGTGCCCATGCCAACAATGTTCCAATCAGCAGCTTCTTTCTTCTCATGGTGTTCCTTTTCCAAGTCTGGTTTCTTGTCTCCTGATCCTGAGGAGTGTGAGATTGAAAGCTTTGACTTTTTGTCCCTTCTAGCAATATTTTAACCCTCTTGCTGTTGAACTGCCTTCCAGCATGTTTTCGGGTGAACAATATCCCATTGAGTGATTCTAACACAGAGTGGACACCTCCTTCAGCCTAGTTATGTGTAACTATTGTACCCAATTACAAAATTCTTCCTTCTGTGATTTTTTTTTAATCAGATACTTCTTTTGAGAGGAAATGTTTGAACAGTTAGCTCTAATCACTCCGCTTGGAAAAATTACTCTGGTGCAAGTGTTCAGCCCGAGAGCATTGGGAGTTCATTTATCAGATGCAACTGAAATGACAGTCCCCCAAAGTGCCTCAAATTGCTGACTGAGGCTCTACTGATCTTCAGTCACTTCCTCATCCTGTTAGGGTTCAGTAAACCAGTTTGCTTTGATGATGTTTACACAAAACATGTCCGATGTTTATTTCAGCCAGACATTAAAGGTTTGTTGCAGTTCCATTCAATTCAATCATTTGGCACTTGGGGGAAAAAAACAATAAAGATCTCCTCATAAAGCAGACAGGACATTGTTTGTATAATAAAGATTCCTACATTGATATATTGAAGTAGAAACTCCACTCACCAAATACTTTAGACTGATTTCTGTAGCTGCTTTTATATTCCTTGAGAATTTCCTACCTTCCTTTGGTTCTAAGTCCTCCCTTTGGCTCTGTGTTGAGTGACTCATATCCTGATTCCTCAAAGTCTTTCCATCAACTACGTGACACAGGCCAGGAGCATAATGGAATTCCGCTCCACCTGCCTGGACGGAGACAATTAGGATAAAACTCAAGATGTTCGACATGATTCAGGACAAACCAACTGACCTATTTGCCACCTCCATCCAACATCTTCAACATGCACTATCTCCACTATCTTTACACGGCAGTGGCAGTGTGTACCACCCACAGGATAAACTCAGCAAGGCTTAGTCAGCAGAACCTTTCAAACCTATGACCCCCATCAGCTTACCTTGGATGTGAGGTATTGGAAAGAAATTGGTGGCCCTAGTGCTGGTAGAGTGGACAAAGTCATCATTGCTGGGACCAGGCTGTCATAGCCTGGTGTTGTGGCCTCCACTGCTGGTCCTGAGGGAGGAGGAAGTCCCACTGGCATTGCCCCATCCAGCAGGATGCCAGGTCGCTGCTTGCAAAGCAGGCAGCTCCTTCTCCTCCCCCATTTCTGAAGAAGGGTCCAGACCCGAAACGTCAGCCTTCCTGCTCCTCTGATGCTGCCTGGCCTGTTGTGTTCCTCCAGCTCCACACCTTGTTATTTCAGACTCCAGTATTGGCAGTTCCTACTATCTCTGAGCGATTTTCCCTGTCTGTCCTATATCTCTGGGGCATACATCCGGGATTGTGCAGGCCAGTTCGGAATCAAAGTGCTTGCTTTGGTTCACAGTGGTCGGTTAAAGATGTCGCAGGTATGAGGGATTTCGATATCTGTGGGCGGATATCTGCTGACAGCTGAGTTGTTTTGGTAAGAAGGGGCTAGAGTTGGACTGGAAGAACTCAACAGGGGCTAGGGAGGTAGTTAATGAGGTTCATACGGTGAAATACAGTGATAAGTCTTGTTGGGTTTTGCATTGAGAATCTCTTCAAAAAAACTCAACGCAACTCACAATTATCCAAAAAATATAAGATTCAGCCCATTGTCTTCTTAATTACAGGCTCTAAACTGGGTGATAAATATATTTGTTATAATGAACAGTTGTGCTGTAGTTTCAACAGTCAGTGAAAAGACTGGAAGTTTTTAATAGATTCGTCCCTGGGGATTTTGTGTACGTCCGTTCAAAAATAGAGTTGAACAGTTATTTCTCAGCGGTCGGTCCCAGGATGAGATGTTACTTCATTTCAGTTTTCAGAGCATTAAACTGTTCTTTGGTCCCCTGTCCCAGCATGCACCTTCTGCTGTCAAACTTAATCTAGCCACATGTTCACACTTGCCCCCAAAGTGACACACAGGTGGAATCACATAGCACTGAAAGAATATGGGCCGATATGTCAAGCAAGGCCTAGCTCAGCAAGATGTGCCATTATCAAGGTTGTTAACAAGCAATAGTGCATCTTAATAGCCAATTTGCTTTTGCCCAGTGCCAGAACTCATCTTTTATAGGCAACATGGGAACCAGGGTTGTTAGTCTTTTGGGCATTTATCCGGAGAGTGGCAAATTCTTCCAGGAATGGCTATGGGAGGATGGGGCTAGAACTGGGCAAAAAAGGTGCCATAGGGTGGCTTATGTAGTTGATGAGGTGAGCTAGGTGAGGTGTGTTGAGATCTTGTCAGGCCGCGCAGAGAGAACCCCTGAGTGCAACTTGATGCTGATGCTTAGGCAAAACAAGAAGTTTGGCATAAAAAGATTTCAGCCAAGATTTCCTGACTCCCTTCCATAACTTTATTTTCCCAAATCTATTTGCTGTAATCTTCCTGTTTTGAAGGCCACCTTCGATATTAGCCTCATTTTATGTCATTTTCCTGAATCCTGGACCATGTCATAGAGTCATCAAATCATAATCATACAGCACGGAAACAAAGCCTTCGGTCCAACCAGTCCATGCTGAATATAATCCCAAACTAAACTAGTCCTACTTGCCTGCTCCTGGGCCATATCCCTCCAAACCTTTCCAGTTCATGTACTTATCTAAATGTCTTTTAAACGTAGTAATTGTACCTGCATCCACCGCTTCCTCAGGAGGTTCATTCCACACGAGAAACCACTTCTGAACACCTATACTGAGCAATGAAGACAAGCCTTTTTAATCATCCTGTCTACTTGTGACATAAACTTGAAAGAATTATGTACCTGCACCCCTAGTTCCCTGTATTCTACAACACTACTCAAGGCCCTACCATTAGTTGTATAAACCCTATCCTTGTTTGTTGTACCAAAAGACAATACCTCACATTTATCCAGATTGAACTCCATCTGCCATTTTTCACCCATTTGATTATCATCCGTCTCTAACCTTAGAAAACTTTCTTCACTGTCTACTACGCCACCAACTTTGGTGTCGTCCGCAACCTTACTAATCATACCTTCTATATTCTCATCCAAATCATTTATGTAAATGACAAACAAGAGAGGACCCAGAACTGATCTCTGTGGAACACCACTGGTCACAGGCCTCCAGTCTGAAAAGCAACCCTCCACTATTACACTCTGTCCCCTGCCGTTAAGCCAATTATGTATCCAATTAGCAAGCTCACCCTGAATCCCATGTGATCTAACTTTACTAATTAGTCTAACATATGAAACTTTGTCAAAGGCTTTACTAAAGTCCAAATAAATAATGTCTACTGCTCTGCTATCATCAACCTTTTTGGTAACTTCCTCAAAAAACTCAGTCAAGTTTGTGACACACGATTTTCCTTGCACAAAACCATGCTGACTATTCCTAATCAATTTTTCCTCACTAAATGTCGATAAAGCCTTACTTTCATAATCACCTCCAACAGTTTACCCACAACCAAAGTCAGGCTCACAGTCTATCCTATTTTGAGACCATAGGTCAATAGAAATAGGAACAAGAGTTGGGTGTTCAGCCCCTCGAGCCTGCTCCACCATTGCTGATTTGACATTCCTCACACCTGCTTTCCTGCCCTTACCCTGTAACCCTTCATTCTCCAATTGATCAAAAATCTACTCATCTCAGCCTCAAATATACACAAGGACTCTGTCCCCACAGATCTCTGTAGCAAGGAGTTCCAAAGGTTCTCAACCTTTTGAGAGAAGAAATTCCTCCTCATCTCAGTCTGAAATTGGAACCCCTTTATTCTGAGACTCTGCCCTCTGATCCCAGACTCTCCCATGAGATGGACCATTGTCTCAGCATTTACTCTGTCAAGCCTCTTAAGAATGCCATGTGTTTCAATGAGATCACCTCTCATTCTACTAAATTCCAGTGAGTAGGGTCCCAACCTGTTTAATCTTTGCTCAGAACACAACCTCTACATGCCAGTGATCATCTTAGTGAACCTTCTCTAATCAACCTCCAATGAAATGATCTGTTTGCTTAAATAAGGGCATCAAAACTGCTCATGATACTCCAGATGTGGTCTCACCAGCACCTTGTACAGTTGCAGTAAGACTTCCCTCCTCTCATACTCCCTTGAAATAAGATACAACATTCCATTAGCCTTCCTGCTTACCTGCTGCACCTGTATCTAGCTTTCTGTGTTTCATGCACAAATACCCTACGTCCTTTGTCTTGCAGCTTTCTGTAGTTTCTCTCCATTTAAATATTCTGTTCTTTTGTACTCCCTTCCGAAATGAATAACTTCACATTTGCCCACATTATGCTCGATTCTTCAACTTTTTACTCACTTACTTAACCTACCAAGGATTTTGATTAGATGGGTCAATGCGCTGAGGAGTGGCAGATGGTGTTTAATTTAGGTAAATATGAAGGGTGGTATTTTGGAAAGGCAAATCAGGACAGGACTTATACAGTTAATGGGAGGGCCCTGAGGAGTGTTGCTGAACAAAGAGACCTAGGGCACAGGTGCATAGTTTCTTGGAAGTGGAGTTGCAGGTAGACAGGGCGATGAAGAAGGCATTTGGCATGCTTGCCTTCATTTGTTAGAACATTGATTGTAAGAGTTGGGATATCACGTTGTAGCTGTGCAGGACATGGGTGAGGCCAATTTTAGAATATTGCGTACAATTCTGGTCGCCTTTCTATAGGAGGGATGTTGTTAAACCTGGGAGGATGCAGAAAAGATTTAAAAGGATGTTGTCGTGACTGGACAGTTTGAAGTTCAGGGAGAGGCTGAATAGACTGGGGCTTTTCTCCTTGGAGTGTCGGAGGCTGAGGGGTGAGCTTATAGAGGTTTATAAAATCATAAGGGACATGGATAGGGTGAATAGCCAAGATCTTTTTGCTCGGGTAGTGGAATCCAAAACTAGAGGGCATAGGTTTAAGGTGAGATTGGAAAGAAGTAAAAAGGACCTGACGGGTAACATTTTCATGCCGAGGGTGGTGAGTGTATGGAATGAGCTGCAAGAAGATGTGGTGGAGGCTGGTACAATTATGACGTTTAAAAGGCATCTGGACAGGTATATGAGGAAGGGTCACTGGGCCTGAAACGTTAATTCTGATTTTTTTCTTCACAGATGCTGCCAGGTCTGATGAGCTTTTCCAGCAACTTTTGTTTTTGTTCCTGATTTACAGCATCCGCAGTTCTTTTGGTTTTTATTTAGCAAGAATCTCAAGTCAGTTAGACAAGCTGAAGGCCTGAGGCTCCTTCAGCCCTACCTCCTGGATCCCTGCATTGCTTGTAGTCAAACTCTCCAGTCCTGACCACTGACTGAATTCAAGGGAGTTAATCTAAAGTGTGTGACTGCTTCCTGAAACTCAGCTTTGTGTACCCCAATAAGCACCGTCAGTCTGGAGTTAACCTACAGTGTTCCTGACATTTGTCGCAGACGTGGAGGTCACAACCCTAGATCTTGTCCATTAATCCCTATAAGATTCCACCAGCCATCACCAGCACTGAGACTGGCTTTCAGAATGAGATTTTATTAATGGAATATAAATTCCACCAACTACCATGGTGGGATTTGAACCTCCAGGTTACCAGGGCATGAAGCTAGGCCTCTGGATTACTAATCCAGTGGCATTCCCACCATGTCACATCACCAGCATGTGCCCACATCTCCTGCTGTTAGGTATCAAGGTACTTTTCCTTGTAGAAAAAGCACACACTGTAAATATAAGTTTGTATCTATTTATGAATGAGGGATTCCTGAGCCACAAAGTTGTTGCCTGCCTTATGGAGTTTCATAAACTGAAGGTCTACAGCTTTCAGAAATAAGAGCAATAAGCTATTTATTTTAAAATCTCTTGCCTACTTTGTTCTATCTTTACTGGCCTGAACCTATTTTAATACTGTTTTAAAAGTGCTAGTCATTTTTAAGACTGAATTTCTGAGACCCAATTACAACTGGACAAATGAAAAGAAAGGACAAGACAATTTTGTCCCAGGGTGGCATATGAAACTATTTATACTTTATTCAAAATCAGCAGGCAGTGTAAATGTACTATGCTTCACTACTAGTCTGTATTTTTAGAAATATGCAATAAAATTAAGCATTTGTCCACATGGGAGATGCTAGGTCTAGGGAATAAAGAATCTACTTTGTGCCTCTATTGTTACTATCATTGTTATTCCCAGTGAATGTGGCTGAATGGACACAGGTAATCCTGTCTTAAAAATGTTCCAAAAATGTCCTTTCATTCCCTACCTTGCTAAAGAGTCCTCCACTGTGCCAATGTGTCTTCTAGCCATTTTCCACATCAGCCACAGTCAAATCTCTGACTCAACAATTTAGTATTAATTTAGTAGTAGGAGAGGTATCAATGGCCAGCCAGCAATTAATGACAAATTCCCAACCCTGAAATTGGTCATCACTGGTGGAGAACAGGGGTCGATGCAGGAATGGGGAGATTAGAAAGACAAATAGAGCATTTAAGAAGTAAATATCGTAAAAATGTTGCTCTTCAACTCACCCAAGAACGCTACAAGGTTACCCAGCGAGTGTCTGAACTATGCAAACAGGAAGGTCAAGCTCCTGTACAAGACTGACTCAGTTCACTTTAGCCAGCCTCAATGTCTCTGAGTTAAGGCAGCTAGTGAGCACTCAGACATATCACCAGAGGGCATCAACTGGTGAAGCTCAAGGAGGGGAGGGAGGGCAGGGAGATTGGTAAAGATTGGTAAAGAGAAATTGTTGAGGACATGTAACTGCTTTCCTTCCAACCTCCGAGTGTCACTGGTTTTTAATCACCTACAGCATTGGGGACCATGTGTTCAGCTACCACAGGTCTGAGAAGTTTAATAACCTCGCATTCTTGTTTCTCTCCCTTTAAAATACACAGTGAAATCTACCTCTCTGATCAAACTCTTGATCATCTCCCCAATATCCAATGATGTGGCTCAATGTTGAACTTTTTTTGGTAATCATTCCCACGAAGCGCCTTGGGATGTTTCACTATGTTAAAGGTGCTATGTAGGTACAAGTTGTTTTGCAAGGCAATAATAAGCTGCGTAAGTCATAGAATTATAAAAGGTATAGAAAAGAAAGAGGCCATTCAGCCTGTGAATAGCATAACTTTTGTTATCTCCACCTAGAATGATTATCTGAGTATATTCGGGTTTGGAGTTGATAAAGTCTGCAGGAGGCTAGGCTGATGGTGAGCATTTCTATTTAGTGAACTTCAGTTAACTTTTAACTCGGTACAGCACAAGGCTTCATGATGCTTCTGCACAGAACCATCTCACAGGAAATGATTTATCACTGATGACATAGACTCGTTTGTTCACATATTTAACATTAACCTTTTATTCCACCTAAGACCCAACCATCATATCTCACTCCTGACTCCTCAGCGACGTAACACAGATTCCTGAGACATGATACACTTTGCCTTGCATTAGAGAATTCACCAATTTAGTGTGGTCAGCCACCATTCTATTTTCACATTTGGGCATTGTTAGGAGACAGGTAGAGAAGGGACAGTGAGATTACTCCAGTATATGTAAAAGCCTTGAGGGATTGTGGGACCCAATGGTGCCTTTCACTTGAAGTCATCATGAGGTTTGAACTTATCTTGGATTTCCAAATCACAAACTGTTGAGAGAAAGGCTTTTATCTTGCAGCATGTCACTGCCAACGATAAACATAAATAAAAGAAAAATACTGTGGAAGCTGGAAATACGAACAGAAAGTGTTGAAGAAACTCAGCAGGTCTGGCAGCCCCTGTGGGAGAGAGAAACAGAGTTAATGTTCCAGAGTTCTGAAGAAGAGTCATACTTGACTTGAAATGTTAGCTTGGCTTCTTTCTCCAGAGATGGTGCCAGACCTGGTGAGTTTCTCCAGCACTTTCTCTTTTTAGATCTAGGATGGGCACGATCAGGATGGGGATATTATGGCTCTCAGAATTAATTGAGATAATAAATTGTGCCCTTCTCATAACCAGAGAAAACCCCATCCTATTAGGTTATGTTTAATGGAGTGAGGTTCCACCTTTGTCACATTTGATACACGATTTCCCACCCACAAAGCCATGGTGACCGTCCCTGATCAGTCCTTGCGTCTCCAAACGCATATCTTTCAGAATCGCTTCCAACAACTTAACCACCACTGAAGTCAGACTGGCAGGTGTATAGTTCCCAGGTTTCTCCTTACATCCCTTCTTAAGCAAAGGCACAATTTTTTTTTAAATTGCTCCATGGCCTTGCTCCTCCCTATTTTTAATCGCCAAATCCACGACCCTCCGAGATATCTGCACACCACTAATTCTCTCTTAACCATCTTAAATTTTAATCACTCTAACATTGGCAACTGTGTCAGGCTCCAGTCTTTGGAGTAACTTCCAGTGGTCTCTGCCACTTAAACTTACTTTCCTCCTTTAAGTTGATCCTTAAATCTTCCTCTTTGACCAAGATTTCGATCGTCTGACCCCATAAAACAATAAGCCATAGGAGTAGAATTAGGCCATTCGGTCCATCGGATCTGCACTGCCATTTGATCATGGTTGATATCTTGCTCAAAACCATTCTCTTGCCTTTTGCCTGGAACCCTTGATCCCCTTCCCAATCAAGAATCTATCTATCTCTGTCTTAAACACATGCAATGACTTGGCCTCCACAGCCCTCTGCGGCAAAGAGATCCACAGATTAACCACCCTCTGTCTTAAGAACTTCTTCCTTATCTCAGTTCTAAGAGTTCACCCTTCACTCCAAGGCTGTGCCCTCGGATCCTAGTCTCTGCCACTGGTTGAAACTCTCCCATATCCACTCTATCCAGACTTTTTGGAAGTCTTTAAGTTTCTATCAGGATTCCCCCCTCATCCTGGTAAACTCCATCAGGAACAGATCCAGAGTCCTCAACCGTTCCTCATCCCTTCAAGCCCTTCATTGCTGGGATCATTCTTGCAAACCTCCTTTGGACTCCATCGATTGCCAACATATCCTTCCTTAGATACGGAGCTCAAAACTGCTCACAATATTCCAAATGCAGTCTGACCAGAGCCTAATAAGCCTCAGCTGTACACCTTTGCTCTGGTATTCTCGCCCTCTTGAAATGAATGCGAACATTACATTTGCCTTCCTAACTGCTGGTCGTTCCTGCATGTTAACCTTAAGAGAATCCTGAATTAGGACTCCAAATTTCCTTTGTGCTTCAGATTTTAAAGCCTTTCCCCATTTACAAAATAGTCTATGCCTCTATTTTTGCTGTGCCTCCTGAATTGTCCCCATATACTCCTGCTCCACAATCTTCACTGCTAGGCTTCCCTTCCAATCCACTCTGGCCAGCTTCTCCCTCCTGTCTTTGTTGTTACCTTTACTGAATTGTAATACCGCTACATCTAATTCAATTTTCATTCTCTCAAACTGTAGGGTGAATATTATGGTCACTGATCCCTAGGGATTCTTTATCTTAAACTCCCTGAGCAGTTCTGCCTAATTAATCGCTGAGATGGTGAATCAGTGGTTGGCACTGCTGCATCACAGCACCGGCGACCTGGGTTCGATTCCATCCTCGGGCAACTGTCTGCGTGGGTTTCTTCACACAGGGTGGGGGTGTATGTTTGGGTGTGTATCAATCATGAGGGAGCCAGTGTGGACTCGGTGGGCTGAATGGCCTGCTTCCACACTTTAGGAATTCTGTGATGTCCTGGAGCTGAGATGGCTGACCTCAAACAAGGGGATAGAGAGCTTGGGGAGTGGTGGTGGCTCAGTGGTTAGCACTTCTGCCTCACAGTGTCAGGGACTGGGTTTGATTCCACCCTCGGGTGACTGTCTGTGTGGAGTTTCCATGTTCTCCCTGCGTTTGTGTGGGTTTTCTCTGGGTGCTGTGGTTTCCTCCCAAGGTCCAAAGATGTGCAGGTTGGTGGATTGGCCATGATAAGTTACCCTGTAGTCTCCAGGGATGTGCAGGCTAGGTGGATTAGCTGTGGTAAATGTGGGGTTATGAGGACTGGGTAGAATGCTGTTTGGAGGGCTGGCCTCGATGGGCTGAGTGGTCTCTATCTGCACTGTGGGGATTCCAGGATTCAACAAGCCAAGATCAGTGAGTTATGCTGGGGCTTCTCCTTGGCAGCTGCAGCTCACTAAACGTATAGAAGGTCTTGTGGCTCAGGGAGTAGCATCTCTGTCTCAGAGCTTTCAATTCCCACTCCAACACTGGTCAACCATAGAAGAAGCACTCATGACACACGTCACAAGTTAATTATTAGACTGCTAATCCTTCCCCACCATCCCTCAAAGTGGAAACAAAATGTGTGAGGATACAGAGCAAGTTGGATCTATTGCAATTGGGCAGATATTTTAGCTATATCTGTTCTCAGCCCAGCAAGTCCAGCAAGCAGTCTGATTCCCGCCCAATTGATTGGGTGATATTAGAAATTATCTTTCAAATGTTGCTTGCTGTCCATTAAATGTCCAAGAGCAAAACTTTGATGGGAAGATTCATTTAAATTATAAAATGTGTATGACGAATTGCTAGCGTGATCAAAAGGAAACACACGAAACTCTAACAAGCTGCCAGTCTTAGTGTACCAGCTGGGAAACATGTTGAGGGGTGAGAGAGAAGCTGTGGAGGTTTTGTAGAATTTAATAAAGTCTATTGTACAAGGTGTAACATCAGTCTCTACAGGAGCGCAGGTTGAGAGTCATAGAGGTCTACAGCATGGAAACAGGCCCTTCAGCCCAACTTCCCCATCCTGCCAACAGGGGAGTTTTGTTGAAAAACAGAAGATTGGAAAGAGAGGATTTGGGAAAGAAGTAGTGGGGTCAAATGCGGAGGGTGAGGGAAATGGCAAAGAGAAGAGATGAAAGGGGAAGGTAAGACTGAGAGAGTAGGCAGTAAGTAGTGCCTGAGTTTTGTGGGTAGCTGGAGTGGAATGACCATAAATAAATAGATCAATCCCCAAGCCCAGTGCTGCCATGCTAAAGTCATTCTCAGTTCAAAGGACAGCCAATGACCATTGCTACATAACCCTGGCCTGGGTTCTGCTGCTATGGTGATACAGCTGACAAATGTTGCAAGTTAGAACACTGTGCTCCCTGACCCCTTAGTGGCAAATTTATGCCACAATTTGTGGAGAGTGCTGCAGTAAGTATAATGGAGGCTTGAGAACGATGCAGCTAATGTTTCAACTAGAAATCTACTATAATGCTGTTCAGCATTTAAATAGATTTCTGAAGGTCAAACTGATGAGCATGAACAAGCACAAATTCAAATTATAGACAGCTGATTCTCCTTAAGGTCTATTTTTATATCTGTCTGGTTCATCCATTAAATGGAACAGTGATTTTCCTCTTCCACTCGTTGAGATTTCTAAGAACAAAATGAAAACTGGAGGCCTTTACTTGCTCAAGCTGTTTGCAACCCCTGAGTTATTTCTAATTTGATATGTGGATTGCCTTACAGTGTAAATGGGCACATTGTGGTCACTAATAACCTCAACCATAAGACATAGAATTAATGATGCAAATTATCTGTGAAACATAGGATGGCAGTTTATGTCTAGGAGTAGGCATCTTCCTCCCCTCCTGCTCCATATACTTCCTGTAGCTTTGTACTGTTAACTCAAGAAACTGTCAGAAATAAAGAAAAACAAAATATAAGCTACACTCAGCAGATCTGTAGAGATAGAAACGGAGCATGAATCTGGATTTTGAGACTTGCCTAGGTTGAGAATACGATTAGCTATTAAAAATAGCAATGGCAGCAATGTGTCACTTTGCTGGGCCATTTTCCAAGAGGTGGGGCCAAGGAACTGCAGGACTACTAACCCACACCAGGCAGGTATATTTCAGACCTAATGTGTTGTCTTATTCCCAAGTTCGGTGTGTACTGAATTCTGTGTCTAATGTCATAGCCTCCTATCCCGTATGTTCCTCCGTTTGTATTGTGCTCTGTAATATGATGTTCAGAAATTATTGCAATTTAATAATTTGAATGCAGCATGTAAAATATTGCCACTAATAACATAAATTCGATCCATGTGTTCGGGTCACTAAATACTGCTTCCCAGGGTGTGCAAGTATTTTTTTTAATTCATTCATGAGACTTGGGCATCATTCATTCATTCATTATTTATTGACCATCCCTAGTTGCCCTTCAGAAGGTGACAGTGAACTGCCTTCAGTCCATGGGCTGTAGGTTGATCCACGTGGAGGGTGTACCAGGATTTTGACTCAGCAACACTGAAGGAAGTGTTTCCAAATCAAGTTGGCGAGTGGCTTGGAGGGGAACTTGCAGGTGGTGGTGCTCCCATGTATCTATTGCCTTTGACAACAAGGTGCAGAGCTGAATGAACACAGCAGGCCAAGCAGCATCATAGGAGCAGAAAGGAGACTGAAGGGTCTAGACCCAAAACATCAGCCTTTCTGCTCCTATGGTGCTGCTTGGCCTGCTGTGTTCATCCAGCTCTGCACCTTGTTGTCTCGGATTTTCCAGCATCTGCAGTTCCTGCTGTATCTATTGCCCTTGTCTTTTTAAGTGTATATGGTCATGGGTTTGGAAGATGCTGTCTAAAGAGTCTTAGTGAACTTCTGCAGTGCCCTGTGTAAGTGGTACACACTGCTACTACTGAGCATTGGTGGTGGAGGGAATGGATTCTCATGGATGTGGTGCCAATCAATTGGGGTGCTTTGTCCTGGATAGTGTCAAGTTTATATAGCGCTGTTGGGAGCTCCACCCCTCCAGGCAAGTGAGAAGTATTCCATCACACTCCTGATTGTAAACAAAAATCAAAGAACTGCAGAAGCTAGAGATCTGAAACAAAAAACAGAAACTGCTGGAGAAACTCAACAGATCTGTCAGCATCTGTGGATAGAAAACAGAGTCAATGCTTCACTGGATCTGAAACGTTCATTCTGTTCCTCTCTCCCCAGGTGGTGCCAGACCTGCTGTGTTTCTCCAGAAATTTCTGTTTTTTGTTACAATCCTGAGAGGTGCCTCACAGATGGTGGACAGGCTTTGGAGAGTCGGAAGGTGAGTTAATCACTGCAGGATTCCTAGCCTCTGACTTTGTCTTGTAGCCATAGTATTTATATGTGTAGTCCAGTTCAGCTCCTTGTTGATGGTAACCCTCAGGATGTTGATGGAGGGGTATTCAGTGATGGTAATGCCATTGATTGTCATCGGTTGATGGTTAGATTGTCTCTTTTCAGAGATGGTCATTGCCTGAAGTTTGTGTGGTGTGAATATTACCTGCCTTTTTTTTAGAACAAACCTTCTATTTATGTTCCTTGCCTGGTTAAGGTTCCATAAGCCAATCAGATGGTTTCTGGAAAGGCAGGCTGAGGAATCCTAAGAGTGCTCCAGGCCATGGATAAGTAATGGGGCAAGAAATGGGGGCAGTGGGGTTGGCAGCAAGGGCAGAATGGGTATCTCTCAGAAGATACCTCCCTTTTCGATGTCGAGTCCTCAGCAGGCACTGAGTACCCTTGATCAAGGGAAATCCCGGGAAGCAATGGACTCGCCACCCAGATTTAGTTGTTATGCACATGGAAACTGCGCCACCTGCAGCTAACAAACAATGATGCTGTTACAAGGCCACTAATTGGCCACTTAAAGGCACCAATTGGCAGCAGGGTGGGAAAGTTACCCATGGGAGTTCCCTCCCAATATTTAACCCCACACAGGGGAAAGAAAACTGGGTTCAATTCCACACCATCTCATTAAATGCCCTTCCTGCCTCTAAGCACACCAGCAGAGAATGCAGGAGATTCCTCTCTTTGTTCCGGAAGGAGAGGGAAATAGACAGGCTGATAACCTTAAGGAGAGTAATCCAGAGCTTGAGACCACGTGAAAATATGAAAATAGAGCAAAAATATAAAAACAGTGTAAAAACAGGCCATTCGGCCCCTTGAAACTGCTCTGTCATTCAATGAGTCCATGGCTGACTTGGTTGTCACCTCAAATCCACATTCCTGCCTATCCTTGACGCCCTTCCTTCTGAGGAATCTATCCACCATTGATAGTACTTCCACTAGGATATAGCTCAAAAAGACTTGAACACAAAATTGAGAATTATAAATTTGAGGCATTGGAAAGCCAGATGCCCAGCAGAAGTCAGCATTGGCAGAATAATGACTGAGCAAGACTCGATGCAGCTTAGGACACAGGCAACAGACTTGAATGAGGAGACATTTACAGGGGAACAAACAGAGGGCTGCAAAGATGACTGGGAGACAACTGAACAGTTTATAAGGAAAGAGAGGGAATAGGATTACATCTGCTCATTTATCTCCTCTCTAGTTTCAGCGAGAAATGTGCCAATCTGAAGAAACAAAAAAGTACACAAACCTTTGATGGTATATCTGCTCTCTACATAATATATTTTATAAATTAGAGGAGTCCAGGAAATTTGTCCCTCAAAGTTTTTACTGCAGTCCTACTTTACCAGTTGTAGTGTGAATTTGTTGGTTTATCAAGTTTGACTTTAAGGCTGGAATGGGTGCTAGTGAGATTTGAAGGGGGGAATGGGGTGTTGGATGGTGAAGGAAGAGAGAAAGATCTTGGGAAAAGTGATTAGTTCCTTGGTGGATTAATCCAGCATCAGCATGAGGATTTGTTGTGTCAGCAATCTGCAATATGTACAGTTCAATGTGAACACAGATTCACTGAGGCTCCTTGACACGTATTTGCATGGTAGATGAAGACAAAATTACTGATAGCCCGATACTAGTATGTCACTGTAAATCTGCTGAATTTATCAAGTGGGATTTGTTTTTAGCTTTGTGATACTTCCAGACGAAGAAACCGTGCCTCCACTATATATGGTCAAACTAAAGAATGCACATATAGAGCACGATTGATAATATCAGATGTGCCAAAGTGATCGACAGGCAATAAAATACTTGTGAAGTACAGTCACTGCTGTAATGTAGGACAGGGCTTCTCAATCTTGCTGCTTCTGAAGTTCCTTTCTTATGTTATCAAAATTCTACACATCAGTGTGACACAAACTGTTTTCTTTAGACATCAGTTGTTATACAATTAAACTTCTTTTTTTGGTTTCTTTATGAATTGACTACAATCCTTCAGCCTTTCCATAGTTTGGGTGGAAAGTAATTTTTAAAAAAAATTGCACCTCTTGTATTGACAAATGGACATTACTTGAGTTCCCAGTGTAACGGCAGTCATTCATTCAATATGGGAGAGGAGAGGGGTACCAAAGAAAAGTCATTTTGGACTTGAAATGTTGCCTCTGTTTCTCTGTCCCCAGATGGTGATGGACCTGCTGAGTTTCTCCAGCATCTTCTGTTTTGATTTCAGATCTCCAGTATCTGCAGTGTTTTGCTTTGATTTGGGTTGTTGTTGGTGTTGGGAGAGGGAAATCACATGCATGAGGGGAAACTAAGGACAATTTAGAAACGCAAAATAAACTTAGGTGCATAGAGAATTTCACCAACAGATTTAATTATGTCACTGGGGCCACAAGAAGAGAAGTTTTATGCCATGGCCTCCCTATCTCTCTCTGACCCTGACCTTCAGTAATATCCAACACACCAGGCCAAGACTTGACACTTTATTCCCTTCCCACATCCCCCCTCCTTTCTTTCTGTGTAGGGCCTCTTTAACCTCAGTGCACTGAGGCACCAGGTACTCTCATTGATGGTACACAGGCCTGCTTACATTTGCTTTTCCCTTCCAACACTTCAGCCAAAAGCTGTGTGAATGCTTAAACATGCCAACGCTGTTTCACTCCCATGGGAAAATATCCTTTCATTGGCAGGACACCTTGGCCCATTGCTTGGCCTGACTTTGCTCAGTTTAGTAGCATATCTTATATGTTCTCCATACTCATTGATTATTCGATCCTTGAAATCCTCTCCTCCCAAACCATCTGCAGAAATCTCTGTCCCCAACCATTTAAAACAAAAGTAAAATGCCACACTGGGAATCTGTAATGGAAACAGAAAATGCTGCAAATATACAGCAGCTCAGATGGCATCTGTAGAGAGAGAAACCAATCAACATTGCCAGTCAATGACTTTTCATCAGAACTATTTATAGCCACGAAATATTAATTTGCTTTTCCTATTCACCATTGCTGCCTGACCTGCATGTGTATTTCTGGTATAATCTGTTTTACTCACTCCTGTTAAGAACCCTAATGTTGTGAATGCGGCCACTAACAACATACACACAACATAGTCCCACAAAATCTCTCAGGGAACGAACAGGTAATTTGTTGCAGTTGAAGCTATAGTGGCATGATGGCTCAGTGGTTAGCACCACTGCCTTATAGTGCCAGGTGCCCGGGTTTGATTTTAGCCTCAAATGACTGTCTGTGTGGAGTTTGCATGTTCTGCCTGTGTCTGTATGGATTTGCTCTGGTTTTCTTCCACAGTCCAAAGATGTGTAAGTTAAATGGGTTGGCCATACTAAATTGCTCATAGTGTCCAGGCTGGGTGGATTAGCCGTGGGGGATAGGGTAGGGGGGTGAGTGGGAGGCTTTTTGGAAGGTTGATAAGACTTGATGGTCTGCTTCTGTACTGTAGGGATTCTATGATAAATATTGGGCAGGGCTCTAGAAAGAACTCCCTTGTTTTTCATTGACTGAGTGGGCAGTTTCATTATAAACCGTCCCAACTCACCTTAACCCAAACCTTCAGTCAACCAAACCAGGTTCCTGTGACAACTTTGACATTAGCCCAAACTATCCCAATGTAACTGTGTTTCAGGACTCATCTTGGTTCAAGGGTGAAAATAAAGATACCTGTTTTGATAATAAAAGGAAGTTGAGTTGAATTCATCAGACAATTCAGTGTTGTGTCAAACCACATTTTACTGGAGCTTTTTCTTTTGTCTACAAACAAATGCATGTGTTGGTATTTTGTGTTATTTATTAATGCACAGCCAAGACTGACATTGCTAGGAAATGTCAATAAAATAAAGGACTCAGTTCTCTTGCTGGACATTTATCAGCATTCCCTATCTCAGAGAGCAGTCACTGTGCATAAATTTCAGTGACTGCAGTGCAGGAATTATCTAAAGCTTCCTATCAGTCTTTGTTAATGTTTGTCATATTGAGTTTATCAGGGGACATTACTATCCTTGGGAAGTGACAGATTTTGAAAAAGTATGACTGCAGTGTGGCATTAACACTGTAGGAGAGACAATCTCATCGGCCATACCAGCATTTAACTAAAAACAGTGCGTGCTCTTTCTGCATGTCATATTTGACCTTGTTATGATAATCAACCAATATACAGTGTGCCAGACAGAGAATCGCCTACTCCCAACGTCTGACGTTAATAAATAACAGCTTATCTACTCATTGTCACAGGCCAAAAGACAGCTGGATTTTGGAAAACTCAAATTTGATTCTAAACTTTTAGAAAGGTCTTGAAGGTGCTAACGTGACTTTTAACTCTATTGTTGGAGACGACATTGACTGAAATGGAATCTACTGATTCCACCATGTAACCAGTACAGCCTGCTTTTCCAGCCTGTGACATTGCTAAAATGTAAATGTCCAGATAGCATATTCCCATCTAGATGGGTCTTCAATCTGACAATTTCTAGTCCTGACCAGAGCTCCAAAATCACTTGTTCCTCCAAAGCAGCTTCTCTTACCACATTTCATGTCCCAAATTTCTCATGTACTATATCCCAAAGCACGGCTGCTTCACAGCATCAGGGAACTGGGTTCAATTCCACCCCTGGGTGACTGTGTGGAATATTCTTGAGTAGATTTGTAGCTCGCGTTGTGGATGTTGTGGTTGGTTCGCTCGCTGAGCTGGTTCGTTAGTTTGCAGATGTTTCAATACCCTGCTGGGTAACATCATCAGTGCAGCCTCTGATGAAGCGTTGTTGTATTTTCTCACTTGCTATTTAAACTCTAGGATCCTTTGGAGTTGATTACCTCATTTCCGGTTTTTCTTTGCATTGGTGTGTATACAGGGTCTAATGGTACGTGTTTATTGGTGGCGTTTTTGGTGGAGAGCCAGGCTTCTAGGAATTCCCGTGCTTGTCTCTGTTTGGCTTGTCCTAGGATCCTGACATTGTCACAATTGAACTGGTGGTCCTCCTTGTCTGTATGTATGGAGACAAGTGAGTATTGGTTGTGTCTTTTTGTTGTCAGTTGGTGTTCATGTATTCTTGTGGCCAGTTTTCTTCCTGTCTGTCCAATGTAATGTTTGTCGCAGTCCTTGCATGGGATCTTGAATATTACTTTGGTTCTGTCCATAATGGGTAAGGGGTCTTTGATTCTTGTTAGCAGTTGGCATAGAGTTGGTGTAGGTTTGGGTGCTACTCTGATGCCGTAGGAGTCTTATGGTCAGCCAGATACGTTCTTGATGTTTGATAATGTCACAAGGGTGTTGGGGCGTAATGTATCTTCCTGTTGTTATTTGTGTGACAGGCATCGTCGGACCCAGCTGTTTGGGTATCCGTTGTCTCTAAATACTTGGTGGAGGAATTCTTCTTCATTTTGGCGTAGTTCTGGGTTGTTGCAGTGTGTTTTCATGCAATTCCATTTGTGGGTGTTGGCGTGGTTACTGTGTGGAGTTTGCACATTCTCCTTGTGTCTGCGTGGGTTTCCTCTGGTTTCCTCCCACAGTCCAAAGATGTGCAGGTTAGGGTGCATTGGTCATGCTAAATTGTCCATAGTGTCTAGGGATGTGCAGGCTAGGTGGGTTAGTCATGGGAAATACAGGGTTACAGGGATGGGATGGGAGGGTTGTGTGGGTGGCATTCTTTTTGGAGGGTTGGTGTGGATTCATTAGGCCAAATGGCCTGCTTCCACACTGCAGGGATTCTATGATTGTGTTTTTAGAAATTGATCCAATCTGCATTTGTTTAAAACTAGTAGTTTAGAATAGATATTTAAATTAGCCATCATTCTCAATGTTCTACCACAGGCATAACATTGTAGAGCTCTCAGCTTCAATTGCTGGTTTCAGTTTTGGTACACAAAGAATATTTTATTATTTTAGGCACTTTTGTTGCTGTGTTGATTTTTCCTTTTTTCTTAGAAAGATTTGTTTTATATTTTAATACCCTTATTTCTAAACCTTTGGCAAATCCAATTTTGTTTGGGATGGGGCAGGAGCCAGAAGAGAATAGATTGGCCAAAAGTCATCCCTTGAAGGTGATGCCTTTTCATTCTAATTAACTGTACTCTAGGACTGATTCCATTTTCTTGGCTCCTATTCTGAATGTGTCAGTACAGATCATATTGCAACGAAGAATCAATCTTTGGTTTCATGTTCTGGGCTCTTATATCTCTGTCTTCCTGTCCCATTCACTCAAATTGCCTAATTATTTGATTCCCTGCAGGGAAAGATCTCTGGTTACTTGCAATCTCAGGGAAAGACTCCAGCCAGCACACTTTGGGCATCCCTGAAGTGAAATATGTTGGAAATGTGCATGGCAATGAGATAGGAAGACCAGCAGTGAAAGGTCAAATGACAGATGACATTTGTGCGCTGCAAGCCATTGCTATCTTGGATTTTTTTCTTAACAATCTTCCTTGATTACTCATCACAAAAGCCTGTTCCAAAATCAAACCATTCTAAAGTACATGTTAGTTCAATGATTTATTTCTTCATTTTAAAAAATATCATTGTTTATGTAAATGTGGATAGTTATTGTTGGACAAGCTATCTTGAGATGGGGTGAGGAGAAAATTGACATGAGTGGAGGGAACATCATTAGATCCAGGGCTGCTCTAGCTATTGGCTCATTTCAATCCGATACAATCATTTAACTCCGTCACCATGACAAGCTCATTCGCTCCTTCCACCTAATGTTCCAAGTAAGGTTATCAATGCTTATTGTTTCAGCATAGCATAAGCATTGTAACTGTAATTGATCATTGTGTGTAAGATTCTAAATCCATTCATTTTTAACAATACATTTGAAAAAGACACTTAGGTCAAAATTGTACAGAACATAGAACTGTACAGCACAGGAACAGGCCCATGATGTTGTGCCGAACATGACGCCAAATTAAACTTATTTCCTCTGCCTGCCCTTGGTCCATATTCCTATGTTCCATGCATAATCATGTACCTATCTAAAAGTCTCTTACAAGCCCCTATTGTATCTGCCTCCACCACCACCCCTGGCAGTGCATTCCACCCTCCTACCACTCACTCTCTGTGTAAAAAACTTGCCCCTTATATCTCCTCTGAACTTTCCCCCTCGAACCTTAAATGCATGCCCCCAGTAAAAGACATTTCAACTCTGGGAAAAAAAGATTCTGACCGTCAACTCTGTCTATGCATCTCATAACTGTGCCCAAGTATTGATAAGAAGTATGTTAATGTGCTTTGAGATTCCTTTCATTAGTTTTTATTTGATAACCAGGGTGTTTGTGACCACTGATTATAACCACATGTGGTTTCTATGAAAAGCGATTGAAACAGGGTCATTGTGTATACAGGGACATTAAGAAAATGATGCAATCGCGGTTCTGACACAAATTATGCTCTCAGCTGTGAGTAAAGTAACCTTTTAGTTTTAGAGCAATTTTTTAATGTTGAATTGAATAATGGTATGATTAAGGTTTAGTGAATAGCAACATTTGTCGACAAGATTGTGTTTAATGTCGAAATGACATATCAGGCTGAATTTTCCAAGTTGGGTCATGATCCCAATGTTAGCCGTACATGGTTACCTTCCCCTGCATGTGGGTAGTCCCTGTCACTTTGACCTCACCTCTAGCAAGATCATTTTAGAGGTGGAAACACTTCCAACGAGGAACTGGCAAAATTCAGCCCGGCATTTCCTAGACAATGATAGGAGCTCGGAATAATCCTTCTCCTTCATCTGCAGTCCTCAGTAATGCTCCTATTTCAAGCTCTCCCATGCCTCTGAGAATGTTTTCTGATCCTCTCTCCTCTTCCTTGGGATGGGCCAAACCCACAAAAGCTTTGGAGAAATGGAGGCACAGAGCAACTCCATACTTAAGCACAGTTGAAATGAAGAGTTCACAAATGAGGAGCCACAAACACGCATGCATGTGTCAGCCTTAGCTCAGTCGATTTTACCTCTGACTTAGAAGGTTTTGAGTTTTTATGAAACCCCCCAGGGACTTCAATTTAATTAATTTTGAGATTAGGAGTTAAACAAGACATTTCCTCACCCAGTTGTATGTAAAGGAGCCATAATGATAGTGTTTGAATCGGGAGCACAAGATTAGTGTGCTGGCCAACATGTATCCCTCAAATAACAACACTGCAGATTGCTTATCTGGTCATTTATCTCATTACTGCTATTGGGACCCAATAGCTTTAATGAGATATGCACAAACTGATTGTTGTGTTTCCATCATTAGAACAAAGACTACAATTCAAATGTACAGTGAAGGCCATTACATTGAATAAAGAATAAAGCCTTAAAAAAAAGTGAAAGGTCATGGTGCACACGCATTTTCTACCTTTTCTGATGATGGCTGTCTCTGTTTAAATTGTTAACTGTTAAATCAATATAACGTGTCAATGAATTGTTAAAGTCTGTATTTATTAATCTAGAAGTTATGCTGCATCACTAATGCAAAAGAGTCAAGTCTTCGTTCGCTGATCAATCTGTTAAGCCCTTTGTCCAAGCATTTTAGTCAGGTCAGCAACAATGTTCCAGCTCTACCACTTTCAAAGGTCTATGTTCTCCTCTAATTCTGTCTGTAGCACATGCCTGATTTTTCATTGTTCCTCAAATGATGGCCATGCCTTTGGTTACTGAGGCCCTAAGATCTGGAATTCCCTTCCTAAACCTCTATGCCTTTCTATCTCTCTCTAGTTAGATATAGCAGATGAAATTTAGTGCAGAGATGTGAGCAATGCAAAGAGGACCAGAGAGAGGCAATATAAAATAAAGAGGGTGCAGAAACAGAGAAACCCTTGGGGGTGCGTTTTCCACCCAAATACGTTAAAGGTGTCAGGGCAGGTGGGAAAAGCAATTAGCACGGCAGATGGAATCCTGGACTCTAGAAGTAGAGACATAGGGCAGGATTTTGCTGGATCTGTCAGAGAACTCAACATTGACTGGAAAAATGAATAACTGGCTCTTGTGGGTGGTAGACAGGACATCCTCGTCAATGTCCTGGCCCACGGCCAATTATGTACTCCTGTGGTTATTGGTCCAGGGTGGCACGTAAATTGCAGTCGCTAATGAGACCAATATCACAATCTATGGCCTGAATTTCACTACAGTCTTTGGGACCCTAACATTAGGGTCGAAAAGGCATTCCCAAGTGCGAACCTGCCACCAGATCCTCCAGCTCAGTGATTTTACTTGAAGCAGCCTCCAAACTGGCCATCCCAGTGCATGCTTTCTGATGAAAGGTGGTGATGGGATGCTGCATGGCCAATAAGAGGGCCAGCAACTCTGAAGTGGGTGCTGCTGAGGTAGGCTAGAATTTGAAAAGGCACTTCAGGAAGGCATTGGCCTAATGGTATTATCGCTGGACTGTTAATCCAGAGACCCAGGTTAGTGGTCCAGGGGCCCAGGTTTGAATCCTACCATGGCTGATGGTGGAATTTGAATTCAATGCAAAAAAAATCTGGAATTAAAAGTTTAATAATGATGACAAAAACCATTGTTGGGAAAAATATCTATTTGCTTCACTAAGAGATAGTAAGAATGCTGATGCTGGAGTCAGAGATAACACAGTGTGGAGCTG
>NC_063357.1:10168068-10211139 GCF_021869965.1 Rhincodon typus | reverse complement strand
TGCTTCACTAATGTCCTTTAGGGAAGGAAGCTGCCATCCTTACCTGGTCTGGGCTATGTGTGATTCAAGACCAACAGTAATGTGGTTGACTATTAACCTCCCTCTGGACAGTTAGGTATTGGCAATACTGCTGGCCTAGCCATCAAATTAATTAAATTTAAATTTTAAAAACTTCTGGCCAAATTGGCAGCTCTTCTGGCTGGCCTGTGCTCAGTCTTCCCTGCTTAAGGTCCCTCCTTGGGGCTTGAAGTCTCCAAGTTCATTAGCCCCCCAGCCTCCTCTGCCAGCTACAACTGGGCCACCTCATAAGGCTGGTGACCTCCCCCACTTGGGGGTTTGGGGGGAGGGGTCGGGGGTTGCTGGTACCTGACCTGCCATTGGCAAATGTTAGTGGGTGTGAAAATCACCCTAAATAGGACCAATTTGTGTTTGAAATGAAAACAGCAACTGCAGGAGAATGTTAGAAGATCTGCAGAGAGAGAAACAGATGAATATTTTGACTATAACATGACTCTTTTCTTCAGTGCCGTCTGAATGACCACCTCACTAAATGAGAGAGAACGTTCCCAGAGCAAAATGTTTAAACAGCTTGTCATTCACTGACTTCTTTTAATAAAAAAGGTTTATGTTGCTGCATTGTTGACTCATCCCATGACTAGGGGTCATCAATGTGCAATTGTCACTTATGAATCATTTATTCCTCTTCGGTCAAGAATGGTGAGAACGTAACTCTTACTGCCACAGTGAGTATCACAGACACAAAGCTAGGTACGTACAAGAGGGAGAAGGAAATGGCACATTGTGTAGATAAGATTAGACAAAATAGAATAAGAGCAGGCTCACATGGATCATAAGCATCAGCACAAACTGATTGAACTGTTATTTCTTAATTCAATGGATATGGTGTATATTTTAATAAAGCAAATGATATAAAACATCATTGGTTTTCCAAAACAAATGTGGGACTTCTACAATCCTGTTATTGCATTCCATTTGCATGCATATTGTCAAACTCCACAGAATGCTTAAAGTAGATAAAAGAAAGAAACAACTTAGTCAATAATTGCAGCAGGACTTCCTTACTCATCTAGTGCAATTCTCTTGTAATAAAGACTCATATATCACTTGTCTTTCTAATGACTTGCTGTAATTCCTCTGAACATTATGGATTGTGAAAGTCACTACAAAAATGCAATTCTGTTCTTTCATTCCACCATCATATGATTTCCCTGTGGCAAAGAGAAATCATGAAAGAGATGAATTCAAAGAGTTAATTCATTGGGTTCTAATAGCAAATTGGAATAAATTAGACAATGGAAATGCAATGTGGTCACTTTAGGTAGTACAGTTAATGCCAATGAATCACCAGTAAAGATATTGCAAATACTACAAGTCTACAATCCTCCAGCCTATGTATACTGGTAGATAGCCCTCCAGATTTAGGCTAAGTGCAAATTTACAACAGAATCACTTCAACCGTTTCAGTAGCTCAGAGTTATTTACTCAGAGTGAAAACACACAGTGCTTGACCTTAAGGGATTGCTGAGGCTCTTTAGCAGCAGATATGCACCAGGCTGGGTAAACTCTGAATGCCTGACCCTCCTGCTGATTTCAGCTGGAAGTCAACCCATCAATGCATACAGCTGACGAGCAATTTAATAGCTCCCGGCATATGAATGGACTCAGGTCTGCCCATTAGCAGAAACCCAAGGGATCAAATTGAGTTCGGGTCACAACAAGACTGCAAAGCGCTGAAAATTTGAAACAAAAGCAGAAAGTGCTGGAAACATGGAGTGAAACCTGCCAGCATCAAAAAAAGACAAAAGGCACATTATGGTTTTGGAGTGAATTCATTGTTTTGAGTCCTGCTGGTCAAAACCTCACTTTTGGGAACTGGAAAAGAAATAGCAATGAATGCACATCCTTTTAAAAAATAATCCAGGCATTTATCACGAGTTTAAAAATAAAAAAACTATACTGCAAATCGTGGCAATCTTTAGTAAAAATACAGTGAGTCCTGGTAGCTGGAGTAGTGTAGAGGACATGGGGCACTAACATGTGTGGCATGAATACCAAACCCCCACTGGGCCTCAATAAGCTCGATACTTTGTGGGCTGGCATCAAGGGAAGAGTGAGTCATAAAAATTATTTGAAAAAAAGTTGTGCTTTCATGATATTATTCAGGGAAGTGTCTTCCAATACTTTGTCTCATCATCTAGGGATGGACAATATGTGTGATGGTGCCAAGAAAAGATTTTATCTACAGTTTGGCAGATTAGAATTATGGATTGTGATCCTTCATCCAGGTTGAAAGGATAAAGCCATAACTTTGGTCTATTGTTGCTCTTGTTGACTGTCCTGTGGTTCTTTCCCCATTATAGCAAACAAATTGGGTAGTTGAGTGTTTCATCTCTGGGGCCTAGCGTCAGCCAAATCCAAGCTGCCTAATCTCAAGGAAGGTCTCCCATCTCGCTCAAATGTGAACTGAGTATGATAGACAGTTTATTTCTTTTGAGTTATTCAGTCACAGGATGCGAACAATGTTGGTAAAGCCAGTCCTCGTTGTCATTTTTTTAATTCACTTGTGGGATGTAGACGTCGCTAGCTGGATCAGCATTTATTACCTGTTTCTAGTTGCCCTTGAGAAGGTGATGGTGAGCTGCCTTCTTGTACCATTGCAGTCCATGTGCTGTAGGCTGACTCACAATACCATTAAGGGAGAGTATTCCAGGATTTTGACCCAGCGACAGTGAAGGAACGGTGAAATATTTCCAAGTCAGCATGCTGAGTGGCTTGAAGAGGAGCTTGCAGGTGGTGGTTTTTCCATATATCTGCTGCCCTTGTCCTTCTAGATAGGAGTGGTCATGGCTTTGGAAGGTGCAGTCTAAAGGGCCTTGATGAATTTCTGCAGTGCATCTTGTAGAAAGCTCACACTGCTGTTCCTGAGCATCTGAGGTAGAAGGAGGAGAGGCTGACTTTTTGCTGCACTTCTCAGACATAACTGAGGTTGGGCCCTGTCAGAATTTGGGTCAGGTGCAAGGTGGAGCTTAACTTGGGCTCTGGGCAGAATGGCAGTGGCAGGGGTGGTCACATAAAGACTGAGGATGAGGCCAAGACCCGGACCAGTAAAAGCTAAGAGTTCAACAGTCTTGTTGGGACTCACATACACTGAGCTCATCAGCTGTAGGGGGCATCACACTGTTTTCATAAAGATAAAAGATTTTGGTTCTAAGAGGCATTTCTAAACAAAATTAATGGCCATTCATATGCGTGTCACCAGACAGGGGCCAGCCTAGTTGAAAACCAGACTGACCTCAATTTAAAATCTTTACCTGGGGCTAGGAGATAGAGGAGATTGGCCTCACTCTGTTCTTTTATTAATCACTTACTGCTGATACTGTAACAAAGAAATTGAAACTGTATACTTCCCCAGACTGAGACTCTGAAGGACAGACAAATTTGCACCTCCACAGAGCAGACACGAAAGCAGCCTGTAATAAAACTGCGTACAGCTGTCTGAGCTTATAAAATTAAATCTAACTCATGTAACTGTTGTTGAAGTGATAGACATTATAAAAGAAGCGATGAAATGTATGTCTGATGTTGTCGCTGCGATTTCCTCAAGGAGGAATCAGGATAGACTCAAGATGAAAAAGGAAAGTCATACTTTTCAACACCTCGCTTCATTTTATTTATGTAATAAAAGTAAATTGTTTTTGGGGGCAGCAATATATTTAAAGGTGACCTTTCATCTGATCTCCGGGCCATTTTGTTTTACTGCGTACTGTGGACTGTGGCTGCAATTCTAGAGGATAATCCAGTTACCGAGAGCACTTTTCAAAGGACTGGGCTGATGATGACACTGTCAGTTCGAGAGGACCCTGCTGTGAAATTGATGAGGGTCAGAATAGCAGCCTTCCTGTTAAGATTCCTCTCACTCTCATTCTCACAATGTTGTTCACTGTCCAGCCACTGACCCATGGCAACAAATCTTAGCAAAGACCAGAGAGTACAAAGGGTGCCAGGCTAAAAAGATACACCCCCTCTTCTCAGGGTCTATGGGCAAATGATCTGTTATAGGAAAGATATTATTAAGCGTGAGAGGGTTCAGAAGAGACTTACCAGGATGTTGCTGGGAATGCAGGGTTTGAGTTATAAGGAGAGGCTTGATAGGCTGGGGTTTTTTTCCACTGGAGTGTGGGAGGTTGAGGGGTGACCTTATGGAGGTTTATAAATTCATGACGGGTATGGAGAAGGTGAATGGCAGGTGTCTTTTCCCTAGGGTGAAGGGATTTCAAGACCGGGGGCATATTTTTAAGGTGAGAGGAGAATGATTTAAAAAAGATGCGAGGGCAACTTTTTTTTCACAGAGAGTGGCTTGTGTGTGGAATGAAATTCCAGAAGAAGTGGTGGATGTGGGCACAATTGCAACATTTAAAAGATATTTGGATAAGTACATGAATAAGAAATATTTGCAGGGATATGGGCCAAGCGCAGACAGGTAGGACTAGTTTAGTTTGGGAACATGGTTGGCATGGACTGGTTAACCGAAGGGTCTGTTTCTGTGCTGTATGACCCTATGACCCTGTCTGAGGATTGTCATGTAGTAGGTGCCAGGGCTATCGACCTGTATCTTTGGTAAAGTGCAGGCCTTTCATCTATATCTCCATCCTAATCTCACCCAATTATACTGGGAATGGGGCGGGGAGTAAAGAGTCTGCTGAGTTCCAGTCTCCTTTACCATATTGTCTTCTGATTTTCTGACTCCATGTAAAGGCACACAAGGGTATGACCATAGAGAATAGAAACATCAGAGCAAGAGAAGGCATTCAGTCGCTTGAGTCTGATTGTCAATTCAGTTGAAATAGCCTCTTTTGCCTAGGCCTGAAGCTCTCCTCCCTGTTCCTTTCTCTCAGTTTTTACTCAGTCCTTTAATCCACTGTATGGATACCTTCTGTAAGAGCTGTTCATATGGCTTAGTGTCAAATGTTGTTTGATGTGATTCCAGTGGGCTCAGGATGTTTTACTGCATTCTAGTTGCTGTTTAAATGAAAATTATTGTCCATCTTGAATGCTCAGTACCTCAACTCTATTCCATTTTAATTCGTTCATGGGATCTGGGCATCACCAGCAAAGCCAGCATTCATTGTCCATCTCTAATTGAAACAAAAAGCTAGCCTAATGTAACCGCTATCAGTTCAATGCCACTGCTTCTCATTACAATATTTAATTTGAGACAATCAAGGTGGAAATAGCCATAATAACAGGGGAATTTCTGGAAGTTGTGAGTGGGAGAGGTCAGGTAGAGAGGAATATGGTTTCCTAATGGAAAATGGATGTTAGAAATGACTTTGAATCCATTTTCCTGCCACATAAATATTTTGTATGCTACTAAACCAGGGAAATAAGCTGAAAGTGGTCAGGATATTGACCCAGTGGGGGCCTGTTGTATATGTAGATTGCCCTTAAGAGAGTTAACTCCATTTGCTGTGTACATACAATGTTGTGACTCTGCCTGACAGTTAGTCGTCTGTGGGTTTTCAAGCTGCACGCATAGGAATCAGTTAGTTTGCTTCAAAACTTCAAATGTGTTTTGCTCTTTTAAATAAATTAACCCAGGGAGTTAATCAATCTCTGACATGACAGGGCCTAAAATCTGCCAGCAGTAACTTTGGGAAGGCCTGGTTTCGGATTAGACTCAAGTGTCAAATTATATCCAGAGAGACCTGCATAGAGGCAGAACCTTGAGAAATCTTGCTCATTGTGACTGATGGAAGGTGGGGAAGGACCAACAGCATGAACTGTCTCTCTATTGGAGACAGTATTAAGATTTTGGGAGTTATACAGGTCAATGTTCTGCACAGGGGAGGTCTCAACACCAGAAACTCATTTTGGAAAGACACTGTCATTTTTAACTTCCTGCTCGAGGGAGTCCAAGGCGAGTTTGAGGGATCAGGTGCCACAGTGGGATTTCCAAGTAAAATAAAAACGAAATACTGCTGGAAATCTGAAATTTTAAAAAAAATCAATAGAAAGTGCTGGAAATGTGTAACTATTCAGGCAGCAGCTGGCCAGAGAAAAACAAGTGGATAAGCTATCGTCAGAACTTTCTGAAGCACTACAGCACAAGCGAAATGTTATCGTCTGTCAGTGAGCTATGTTCCATCATTTGGAGAGATCAGGGAGTGTTTGGTGCCTCGTACAATTCACATTGTTTATCTCTTGGCTTAAAGGGTTCACTCTGTGCCCTGTTATCTTGTACTACCTTTCATATCATTTTGTTTCTGATCTACAGCCGGGGAGAGGTGAGTTATTGAATCAGACCTGTAGCCATTCTTCCCTGAGTCTTAGCTTCCTTCGTCAATCTCTCTAAGTCCCTCTTCCCTCTCCATCTCCTCTTTTCCTCTACCCACTCATCCCTTCTTCATTCCCTGCTCCCTTCCCTCAGTCTCTTCTCCTTCCATCTTCACCCTTCCTTTACTCTGTCTCAGCTTCCCTCCCTCATTCACACTGTGGTGTAATGAATTAATTCAATCATGATGATGTAACTGATCACATGGGGGTTGCAGAGCCTTACTTAGAGATAAGCAACAGTCACCCTCAGGGTCAGTGTATGTGCAGATACCCATAGTCAGAGACTTTCCAGACCAGGGTCTCGATATGCAGGGAGCAGCATTGGCTTAAAATGTAAAATATAGCACTCGTTTTCCCTCCTTCAGTGCCCCCTCCCCACCCTTGGCTCTTCCCCTCCCCCCCTAAGTCTCTCCTTCCCTCCCTTAATCTCTTCTTCCCTCCTCTCCCTCAGTTCTTCTACTACCCCCTCAGTCTCTCCTTCCCTCCCTTAATCTCTTCAATCCCATAGCTTCTCTCTCTCCCTCACTTTCACTTCCTTAATCTCTCCTCCTCGCTCTCATTGTCTCCCACAGATTCTCCTTCCCTCTCTAAATCTCACTTTCCCTCCCTCAGTCTCACTTTCCCTCCCTCAGTTTTTCACTCTCTCTGTCTCCCTCATTTTCCCTTCCTTAATCTCTCCCCTTTTCCCTCAGTCTCTCCTTCCCTCACTTTCCCTTCCTGTCTCTCCTTCCTCCTCAGCCTTTTCCACTCCAATCCCCTGCAATTCTGTAGCCTGAATGTGGTACTGCATTGCTATACCTTGACTTGAGTAGCTTTCTTCCTGTCACTGGCTGTACAACCTGCCCTACGAGGATTTGACCCTCCAACTTGCTCTTCACAACTCAACAAGAAATGAAGGAAGAGACAACAAGGTGCAGAGCTGGATGAACACAGCAGGCCAAGCAACAAAATAGCCTTCCTGCTCCTATGATGATGCTGCTCGGCCTGCTGTGTTCATCCAGCTCTGCACCTTGTTGTCTCAGATTCTCCAGCATCTGCAGTTCCTACTATCTCTGAAGAAATGAAGGAAAACCATTATCTGAAAGCTTCTCCTTGCACAGACTTTTATTTTAAAAGGTAGATTCAGCCTTCAGTCTTAATCACCGAGTAACTAAACCCCTCCAACCATTAAGAAGAGAAGAAAATATATTAAACACATTCTCAACGTAAGACCTCATTAGTGTGTCAGACAATAGGGAACTTGCCCAAAGGCACTTCAGGTATTCATTTCCCACAACTTCCAGCCCAGAGATGTTTAATGGATACGTTTATTATTTATTCTTCTGCAGGCTTATAGAATTTAGATAGGATACATTTGATTACAAGTGTTAGTGAACCTCACAGGATGCAGTTTACACACACTGGGAACCAACAATGCTGCCTTATTACCACTGTAATTCAGTAGCTTCAAAGCAACTGTAATGTTAACAGTGCAAGGGTTTCCACCCTAGGCATATGTTATTTAGAGACAAAAAAGACTGCAGATGCTGGAATCCAAGGTAGGCAAACAGGAGGCTGGGAGAACACAGCAGGCCAGGTAGCATCTGGAGGAAAGGAGCAGTCAACATTTTGGGTATTACCCTTCTTCAGGACTGGATGTGGGGGTAGGGGGAGCTGCAGATAAAGGGGTGGGGGTAGCAGAATGGTGGTGGTAGGTGGACACTGGTGGTAGGAATGACCTGGTTGGTCGATGGGAGCGATGAATCCGATTGGTGGCTGTAAGGGAGGGTCAGAAGGTGGAAGGGAGGTCGGGGATGGGTGGGAAGGTTATTTGAAATTGGAGAACTCAATGTCAAGTCTTCTGGGCTGTAGGGTGCCCAGGTGGAAGATAAGGTGGTGTTCTTCAAATTTGCGTTGCGAGTTGCTGCGACACGGGAGGAGGCCGAGGATGGACATGTCAGAGGGGGAGTTAGGGGGCGTTGGGAATTGAAATGGGCGGTGACTGAGAGGTTAGGCTGGTCATTCTGGGCCAGGCAAAGATTTGCTTGGCAAAATGGTCACCTAGTCTGCGTTTGCTGTCACCAATGTTGAGAAGACCACATCGAGAGCACCAGATGCAGTAGGCTAGGTTGGAGGGGATGCAAGTGAAGCTCTGTCTCACTTGGAAGGACTGGCATTTCTTTTCCACCCACTTGCTTTAAAAGTGGCAGGCAAGCATTATTCACAAGAGCAATGCCTGGGAAATGAGGTCCCTGGGATATGAGCACACAATCAGGGATTTCACCTTCGCTGGGAATCTCCCCACAACTATTGTTCCACCACCAGTATATTAACTGCACTGAAAATGTGTAAAGGAAGACATTTTGGTGGGGTATTGGCAGCAGTTTGGAGGAAGTTTCTAACCATTAAAAGTTCAAAGATAGCAAGAACTGCAGATGCTGGAGTCAGAGACAACGCAGTGTAGAGCTGGATGAACACAGCAGGCCAGGCAGCATCAGAGGAGCAGGAAAGTTAACGTTTCGGGTTGGCACCCTTCTTCAGAAATGGACTTGAGATTTCCCGAAACGTCAGCTTTCCTGCTTTTCTGATGTTGCCTGGCCTATTAAATGTTCTTGCCTGCCATCTGGTGGCTATAACTTGAAGTACAACCTCTGAGTAAATGAATCACGTTTTGAGCACTCGTTAGTTAGAACATGAAAGAGTTAAGTCATGCACACAAGAGTTTGTCCACCAGGAATCTGAAGGTGGAAGAATTCTCTGTGAAATGTTGATGTAATCGTATGAAATTCATCTGTTTACCATTGTGTGAAAAGCCTCAATCAGCTTGTTTCTGATACTAAAACCCAATCTAAGTTGCTGGGTTAGTACATCCAGTGCAGATGGCACATTTACTGTGCATTCCAGCTCTGTGGCTGCTCGATCCTGACACCAGAGACAAAACAGTACAAAATGTATTTGACGCACACAGTGCATGTCATTCCTCACTGCAACGTACACAAAGCAATAATTATTATCACAAATAAAAGAACATTGAGCGATTAAAGTAAAAGCAGAATGTAAGCACACAGAGCAGACCCTTCAATTGCTACATTAATAATCATGATCTGCTTCTGATAATTGTCTCCTGTTGGACATTTGGCTACTGATCCAGTTACTAGCAGCATTTGGGCAGATGTGCTTCTCCTTGACAGAGCTGGCAGTGAAGTATTCCCGCTGCCTTTATTTCTCCTCTGTCCAGGAAACATTAATATTAGGGGGCTCTTCATGTTAAGGAGTGTTGAACATCTACAGGGATATATATTTAATTATAGACTTGTCAAATCCTGGAGGTGAGAGGTAGGATGGAGATCAAAACTAAGTGCAGTCTTCCAGTGAAGCAGGGCTGAGAGGGCAATTGAACCAGGGTGCACTGATCTTTTGACCTTTCACGGTCTTAGGATGTCCCACAGAGCGCCATAGCCCTCGAATCACTTCTCAGGGAAGCCATGGCTGTGATATAGGGAAGTTTGGATTGGGCCACAGGAACAGGAGTAGGCCATTCAACCCATCAAGCCTGCCACACTGTTCAACACGATCACAGCCTATTGAGCATTTCAATGCCTTCCACTCATGCCAATCCCATTATCCCGTACGCCATGGATGACCTTGCGCACAGCAAGATCCAACAAATAATGATACAAGATAAATGTGAGATAAATAGTTGGATAATCAGTTTCTCAGTGTTGATGTCTTATGGAAGGATTAGCCAGACATGGGGACACCTCCGCTGCTTTTCTTTCTGTACAGTGGCCAAAACACCTTTTATATCCTCCTGAAGCAGGGGGGTGGGGGATGAACTTTCACGGCCGCACTTGAGGGGAGGAGCAGAGATGGGACGACAGCCTGTGGTGCCAAATGCCATGCTGTCCTGGTTTCCAGGCTCCGTTCCACCCATGGGCCATGATCCTGGCCACGATAGCACAGCAGAGCTAGCGTGGGATGGGGGGGTGGGGGAGAGGTGGAGGTGAGTTAGCCGATTGACCTCTTTCATGATCAAGAGGACAAATGCTGGAGGAAGCAGGGATTTTCTGTGGATGGCCTGCCGTTTGCCATGGGGACATGCCTCTTGGTGAGCAGCATCAAGCGAAAACCTTCATTCCGGGCAGGCCTAGAGACCTTGTCTATCGGTCACCCTCAGCTTCCGCCACATTGGCACAGTTACTGCATGGACTTCCTCTGAGGGAAATACCAGTAAAAAGACAGCATTAGTTGGAAATGGATGTATTGGCCTCCATGGGCCTTCATTTTGAAGTATCCAAGATGAGTTGGACCAGTCCTTGTTCTTTCTTAGGACAGCCAGGCATGGGCAATAAATGCTGACCCAGGCAAGGATACCCAGAGACCATCCGTGAATAGAAAAAAATCTATGTGTCATTCACAAGATTTACTGGCTTTTCCTTCTGGGTTTTATTTAAGATTGTCAAAAGTCGATGAGTGAGCATCTCGATTTTTTGAATCACCATATCCATTGCTTACTCTAGTGTGGTGCCACGTGCTGTTTTCAAACTGGAACACCTCCTATTAGCTGTCCAATGAGCCGCCATCCTTAATTGAATATTAAACCCATCCTCTGGCCATTAATTGGCCAACCCAGGGACAATCAGAGCTGGCCGGGGGACTTTTCCCCACGTGGTGGAGGCTTCTGGCCTCCATTTCAGCCTCGCAGCAGATTCCCATTTCTGCCCAGGGCCTCAGTTTGACATCTTAACTGAAGGTTTCAGCTCAGTGCAGCACTGAAAAGTCAGCGAGGATTAATTGTTGGAGTCCCTGGTGCGTGGTTTGAAACCACGACTTTGTGATATCAACCAGGCCACACTTCCAACTAATGCTGACACCAGTATCAGAGGCTGTGAAGACAAACTGGAGGCTTCCAGTGACAGGAGAGTGATTCCAAACTTTATTGAGGTTGTAGACATGCTCGCTGAGCTGGTGGGTTTGGTTACAAATGTCTCATCACCATGCTAGGTAACATCATCAGTGCATCTCCGGTGAAGCATCGGTGTTCTGTCCCACTTGTTATATGCCCTCGGTTTGTTGGGGTGTTTGGTATTACTTCCAGTTCTGTTTCTCAGTGGTTTGTTCACATGGTCTAGTTCAACGTATTTGTTGTTGGAATTCTGGAACTCAATGAATTAGACCCTATGTACAAACCACTGAAAAACAAAACCGGAAGTAATACCAAACACCCCAAAAAAAAGAGGCATATAAATAACAAGTGGGACAGAACACCAGCGCTTCACTGGAGGTGCACTGACTAAGTTACCTAGCAGGGTGATGAAACGTTTGTAACCAAACCCACCGGCTCGGCCAGCATGTCTACAACCTCATCCACAACCTGAGCTACAAATCTTTCCAAAATTTCCAAACTTTATTCTCTGAGTTATAAATGTCGCCACTGCCCCGTGCTGATGAACCTCTCCAGTTCTCGGATTGCGCAGGCATGTGGGATGGGAGGTCCATGAACATTTTTTGGGAAAACCCTGAACTCACTCTGTATATGGGCAACACCTGAATTAATGTTTTACCCACAGAACGAATCCCAGTGGATTGGGAATGTCTTTTGAAAATGACTGTGACAGACTTGCTGGAAGTCTTTCAATACAAAATACTTCACATTGGTATTAACCAATGAGAAGGACATGGATGATAGTAAAAGTAGAGAGGGCTGAGTTGATATTCCGCAGCATGTCAATATTAAGATGGAGGTGGTGTTGGATGTCTTGAAAAAATTAAGGTAGACAAGTTCTCAGGGCCTGATGTGATCTATCCCAGGATACTGAGGGAGGCAAGGGGAGAGTTTGCTGGGGTCTTGACAGAGATCTTTGTATCCTCTTTAACCGCAGGCAAAGTACCATAAGATTGCAGAATAGCAAATGTTGTTCCTTTGTTTAAGAAGGGCAACAAGAATAATCCAGGAAATTATAGGTCTGTGAGCCTTACATCAGCAGTTGGGAAATTATTGGAGAAGATTCTTAGAGACAAGATTTACTTGCATTTGGAAGAGAATGAATTTATTAGGCATTGTTAGCATGGCTTTGTGCAGGAGAAGTCTTGTCTCACAAGTTTGAGTTTTTTGAGGAAGTAGCGAAGATGATTGACAAGGGTAGAACAGTAAATATTATCTACATGGACTTTACTAAAACATTTGACAAGGTCCCTCATGGTAGGCTAGTCCAGAAGATTAAGTTACATCGGATCCACAGTGTGTTGGTAAGGTGGATACAAAATTAGCTTGGTCATAGAAGACAGAGGTTAGTCATGGAAGGTTGCTTTTTTGTCTAACGGTCTGTGACCAGTGGTGTTCCACAAGGATCAGTGCTGGGACTTTTGTTATATGTGATTGATATAAATGATTTGGATGAAAATGTAGGTGATCTGAATGGTAAGTTTGCAGATGATGCGAAAATTGGTGTGGTTATGGATAGTGAGGAATATTGTCAAAAGATACAGCAGGATTTGGATCAGTTGGTAAATTGGGTGGAGAATTGGCAGATGGCGTTTAATCCAGACAATTGTGAGGTGATGCATTTTTGGAGTTTTGCAAAAGGAAAATGTACAGTAAATGGCAGGACCCTTGGATCATTGATATACCAAGGGATCTTGTGATACAAGCCCATAACTCCCTGAAATTGGCAACACAAGTGGATAAAGTGGTAAAGAAGGCATATGGCATGCTTGTTTTCATCAGTCGGGGCTTTGATTATAAAAGTTGGCAAGTCATATTGCAGCTGTATAAAACTTTAGTGAGGCCACATCCACATTTGGAGTATTGTATGCAGTTCTGGTCACTGCACTACATTATAGGTTTTAGAGAGGGTGCAAAAGAGGTTTATCAAGATGTTGTCTGGATTGGAGTGTATTAGCTATAAGGAAGGGGGAATAAACTTTGATTGTTTTCGCTGGAGTGTCAAAGGATGAGGGGCGACCTGATAGAAGTATATAAGATTATGAGAGGCATGAATAGGGTGGATAGTTACAGTCTTTTTCCAGGATGGAAATATCAATTACTAGATTTCTTAGGATTAATATTAGATTATTACACAATATAAGGAGCCTTGAGGGTGAAAAATTCATATACTGTGTCCAGGAAATGTTACTTAAACAATACATGACAAGGGCAAGTAAAAGAAACATAAATTCCAGATTAAGTTTTGGGAAATGAAGATGGGCTTGTGGGTGAAGTGACAGTGGGGATAGTGACCTCAGTTCGGTTGGATTTAGAGTCATAAAGTCATATCATATCGCACGGTGCAACAAGTCCATGCCGACCATAATCCCAAACTAAACTAGACCCACCTGCAAGTGCTTGGTCCATATCCCTCCAAACATTTCTTATTCTCATATTTTACAAATGTCTTTTAAACATGTTTTAGGAAAGATATTATTAAGCTGGAGAGGGTTCAGAAGAAATTTACCATGATGTTGCCAGGAATGGAGGGTTTAAGTTATAAGGAGAGGCTGGATAGGCTTGGTGTTTTTTCACTGGAGGTTGAGGGGTGACTTTATAGAAGTTTATAAAATCATGAGAGCATAGAAAAGGTGAAAGGCAGGTGTCTTTACCCTGGGGTGGGGGATTTCAAGACTAGGGGGCATATATTTAAGGTGAGAGAAGAAAGATTTAAAAAAAGACACCAGAGGCAATTTTTTTTTACACAGAGAATGGTTTGTGTGTGGAAAGGACAGAGACAAATCATGACAAAAAAGTGTTTAATTGGGGGAGGGCAAATTTTACAAAACTCAGAAGTGATTTGGCTGAGGTGTGTTTTTCAGGACGGCTGAAGGATAGATCAGTGGTAAATCAGTGGGAGGCACCAAAACGTGAGATCCTTAGGGCACAAAGCATGTCCCGTCCAAAATTAAGGATGGTACTGTCCAATCGAGATGAAGCAAGCGACTTGTGTGAAATTGTAGAGGGTATGGGAGAATTTTAAATGAATTGCTTGTCTCTGTATTCACAAAGGAAAGGGATGATGTGGATATAGTAATTCAAAATAATCACAACGAAAGAGGAAGTCTGCTCCTGGGATTACAGGCTTAGTTAAAGATTTATTATAGTTTTTTTTAAATAGTTAATATAGTCATTATAGTTTACCAATATAAGATTTTTTTCCATTTTGTTTTATTAACGTACAAAAAGACCTAAAAAACCAAGCAAAAAAATCGTGACTTTTTTTAAAAACGGACTTTTAAAAAAGCTTTTTTTAAGGATCTACAGTGAACAGCTGAGGATTTTTTTTATTCTTAATTCAGAAATTTAAAAAAGTCTATATGTGTTTCAGAAGGTTTCTTTTCACATTGCACAATTTTGTTTTTAAATAAGGAGTTGTGTTTTCATTCCAGAGTCCTACCCGTGGTCAGCTTCAGAGATATTTTTCTTCGAGGAATTTATTGAAGAGGAATTGTTTTTATTCAGTTAATCAGCTAAGTGGTTGATTTTATTTAATTTTTATATGCTTTATATATATGTTTAATTTTTTTTCCACTTTAACATTATTTTCTGTAGGTAATGAAAGATAGTTTATTTTATATATAAGCTGTTATTGAAACTTTTTTTTAGGCTTAATGTTATTAAGGCCATATATAAGGTACAGAGTGAGATGGCTAGTAGATTTCGAAAATTTATTACCCAGCAGGATCAGTCAGATAGATGGGTGACTATCAGGAAAGGTAAAAAGGTAGTTCAAAAGTCTCCAGTGGCTATTCTTTTATCAAATAGATATTCAGTTTTTGGAACAATCAAAGGGGATAGTCTCTCCGAGGAAAATGGAAGGGCCACTCAGTTAGTGGACACTTGGAATGATTCTTATGTTAAGCAGCTTTTGACAAGATTTAATAGAATTATTGTTATAGGGGACTCTCCTGTCAGGGGCATAGATAGGAGATTCTGTGGCAGTGAGTGTAAATCTAGGATGGTCTATTGCTTTCCTGGTTCTAGGATTGAGGATGTTTCTATTTGTTTCAAGCAAATTGTTAAAGGTGAGATTGAGAAGCCAGAAATTATTGTACACATTGGTAGGAATGACATTTTTAGGGAAAAGATTAAAGCAGTACAGGCGAATTTAAGAGGTTAGGTTAGAAGATTAAAAAATAAAACCTTAAAAGTAGTAATTTCTGGTTTACTCCCAATTCCAAACTCAAACAAGGGAAGGAACAAAAGGTTAAATCAATGGCTGAATAGCTGGTGTATTGTTCAGGGTTCAAGTTTTTGGGCATTTGGAATGTCTTTTTCGATAGAAAAGATCTGTTCAAAAAGGATGGGTCTAACCTAAACTGGAAAGGGACCAATAGCTTAGCGGGGAGATTTGCTCATTCTATTAGAGGAGACTTTATACTGATAGAGAGGTGGAGTGGAGGAATTCTAAGCAGCAGTGTAAATGAAAGGATTGATGGGGTAGATTCTAAATGTGAGGACAGCACGTCAATTAGAAAAGAAAGACTAACTCTGAAGAACTAAATTGCATTTAATTCAATGCAAGAGGTCTTATAGGTAAGGCTGATGAACTCAGGGCATGTTTAGGAACATGGGATTGGGACGTCACAGCTATTACTGAAACTTGGCTGAGAGATGGACAAGACTGGCAGCTCAATGTTTCGAGTTTTGGATGCTATACCAAGGATAAAAAAGGAGGCAAGAAAAAAGGGCGTGTGGCATTTTTGATTAAGGAATACATTATTTCTGTAACGAGGGAAGATATTTCTGAAAAATTATCCAGTGAAAATAAATAGGTAGAATTTACAAATAATGAAGGAAAGATCACTTTGTGATTGTACTATAGGCCCCCCAGTAGTAAGAGAGAAATTGAGAAACAAATATGTAGGGAGATCTCAGATATATGTAAGCATAATAAGCTTGGAATAATGGGGATTTTAATTTTCCAAACTTTGACTGGGACTATCATAGTGTTAAAGGTTTGAATGGTGAAGAATTTGTCAAATGTGTTGAAGAAAATTTTCTTTATCAAAACGTGGATGCTCCTACTAGAAAAGGAGCAAAACTAGACTTTCTTTTGGGCAATAAGGCAGGGCAGGTGACTGAAGTAAAAGTGGGAGTTCACTTTGGGTCCAGCGATCGCAATTCTATTAGTTTGAAAATGGCTATGGAAAGGGATAAGCCTTCCATAAAAGTTGAAGTTTTTAATTGGAGTAAGGTAAATTTTAATGGTATGAGACAAGGACTTACAAAAGTTGATTGGAGTAGACTGTTCGCAGGTAAAAGGAGGTCAGACAAGTGGGAGACATTCAATAGTGTGATAGCAAGAGTTCAGAGGCATTTTGTTCCTGTTAGAGTGAAGGCTAAGGCTGGTAAGATTAAGGAACAATGGATGAATAAAGATGTTGAGGTTCTAGTCAAGAATAAAAGAGAATCTCTTTTCAGATGTAGACAACTTGGTTCAATTAAATCACTTAATCAATATAAAGAGTTTAGGGGCATTCTTAAGAGAGAAATCAGGAAGGTAAAGAGGGGATATGAAATAGCTTTGGTAGATAAGGTTGAGGATAATTCGTAGAGATTCTTACAAATACATTAAGAGCAAGAGGGTAACTATAGAGAGGGTAGGGCCTCTTAAAGATCAAGGAGGTTGTCTTTGTGTTGAACCCCAGGATATGGGAGAGACACTAAATGAATATTTTGCATCAGTTTTTACTGTAGAGAAAGATATGGAGTCGAGAGAATGCAGAGAAATAAACTTTGATGTTCTAAAAACAGTTCACGTTACAGAAGAGAATGTTCGAGAGGTCTTAGAGAATACAAAAGTGGATAAATCTCCAGGACCTGATCTAAGATATCCCAGAATGTTGTGGAAAGTAAGGGTGGAAATTATTAGACCCCTTGCAGAAATATTTGCATCATCTATAACTACGGGTGAGGTGCCTGGTGACTGGAGGGTGGCTAATGTTATACATTTGTTTAAGAAAGGTTGTAAGGAGAAACCGGGGAACTATAGACCTGTGAGTCTGACTTTGGTTGTGGGTAAATTGTTGGAGTGATTATAAAAGAAAGGATATATGGACACTTAGAGTGGCAAAAATTGATTAGGGATAGCTGGCATGGTTTTGTATGAAGAAAATCGTGTCTCGCAAACTTGATTGAGTTTTTTGAGGAAGTTACCAGACATTTGATGGAAGAGCAGTAGACGTTGTTTATTAGGATTTTAGTAAAGCCTTTGACAAGGTTCTGTATGATAGACTAATTAGTAAAGTTAGGTCACATGGGATTCAGGGTGAGCTTGACAATTGGATACGTAATTGGCTTAATGGCAGGAGACAGAGAGTAATGGTGGAGGGTTATTTTTCGAGCTGGAGGCCTGTGACCAGCGGTATTCCACAGGGATCAGTTCTGGGTCCTCTTTTGTTTGTCATTTATATAAATGATTTGGATGAGAATAAAGAAGGCATGGTTAGTAAGTTTGTGGATGACATCAAAATTGGTGGCATTGTAGACAGTGAAGAAGGTTTTCTAAGATTAGAGAGGGATGTTAATCAAATGGGTCAATGGGCTGAAAAATGGCAGACAAAGTTCATTTTGGATAAATGCGAGATATTGTATTTTGGTACAATAAACAAGGGCAGGGCTTATACAATTAATGGCAGGGCCTTGAATAGTGTTGGAGAATAGAGGGACCTTGGGGTGCAGGTCCATAATTCTTTCAAGCTTGCGTCACATATAGACAGGATGGTTAAAAAGGCGTTTGACGCGCTTATCTTCATTGCTCAGTCCTTTGAGTATAGGAGTTGGACATTATGTTGAGGTTGTATGAGACATTGGTGAGGCCCCTTCTGGAATACTGTGTCCAGTTCTGGTCACCCAGTTTTAGGAAGGAAATTATCAAGCTGGAGAGGGTTCAGAAGAGATTTACCAGGATGTTGCCAGGTATGGAACGTTTGAGTTATAAAGAAAAACTGGATAGTTATAAAGAAAAACTTTTCACTGGAGCTAAGAGATTGAGAGGTGACGTGATAGAAATTTATAAAATAATGAGAGGTATAGATAGAGTTAACGGTAGTTGTCTTTTCCATAAGATGGGGAATTTCAAGACTAGGGGGCACATTTAAGGTGAGAGGAGAGAGATTTAAAAATGAAATGAGGTAAATTTTTTACACAGAGGGAGGTTCGTGTGTAGAATGAACTTCCTGAGAAAGTGGTGGATGTGGGTACAATTACAATGTTTAAATGACATTTGAATAGATACATATTATAGGAAAGATTTGGAGGGATATGGGCCAGGAGCATGCAGGTGGGACTAGTGTAGTTTGGGATTATGTTCGTCATGGACTGGTTTGACCGAAGGGTCTGTTTCCACGCTGTATGATTCTATGACTCTGAGAGTTAGAATCCTGGAAAGTGGATTAATAACCATGGCCAGATAGATTGTCCCTGAGGATGTTGAAGGTTGTCAGGGAGGAAATAGTAAATGCTCTGAGGATTATTTTCCAATTTTTACTAGATACAGGTGAGATGCCAAGGACTGGAGGAATACAAATGTGGTTCTGTTATTTAAAAAAGCGTATAAGTGAAATGTCAAACAATTAAAGACAATTGGAGCGGCACAGTGGTTAGCACCATTGCCTCACAGCAGCAGGGACCCAGGTTCGATTCCACCCTCGGGCGACTGTCTGTGTGGAGTTTGCACATTCTCCCCGTGTCTGCGTGGGTTTCCTCCGGGTGCTCCGGTTTCCTCCCACAGTCCAAAGATGTGCAGGTTAGGTGGATTGGCCATGCTAAATTGCCTGCAGTGTTCAGGGATGTGTAGATTAGGTGGGTTATAGGGGGATGGGTCTGGGTAGGATGCTCCAATGGTCGGTGTGGACTTGTTGGGCCAAAGGGCCTGTTTCCACACTGTAGGGATTCTATGAAAATAAAGGCCAGTTAGTCTTACTTAGGTGGTGGGCAAATCGTTGAAATCAATCCTGAGATCTCAGATAAACTATCACTTAGAAAGGCGTGGACTAGGCAGGGATAGTTAGCATGGCTTTGTTAAGTGAACTTGATTGAATTCTTTGAGGAAATGACAAGGAGGTTCATTGAGGGGAGTGCACGTTATCTGCATGGATTTTAGTAAGGCATTTTACATAGTCTCCCATGGCAAGTGAAGTAAAAACCTATGGGATACAGGATAGTGTGTCAAATTGGATCCAAAGTTGGCTCAGGAACAGGAAACAAAGGGTGATCGTCGATGTCTGCTCTTGCGAATGGGAAGCTGTTTCACATGGTGTTCCTCAGGGTTTGGTGTTGGGACCCCTGCTGGTTATTTAATAGATCAACGGTTTTGACTTGATCATGGGGGCCACACTTGGAAAATTTGTAGACAACACAAAAGTTGGCTGTGAGGTGATAGTGTATAGGAAAGCTCCAAAATGATATAGATGGGTTAGTGGGGTGGGCAGGGAGGGTGAGAGATGGAATTCACCTCTGCTCAATGTGAGGTAATGTATTTAGGGAGGTCAATCAGTAAAAGGGAATACGCAATAAATGGGAACATACTGAGAGGGGCTGATGAAGTGAAAGATCTTGGTGTGCAAGTGCACAGATTCCTAAGGTAGTAACTAAGGTAGTAAAGAAGGTAAATGGAATGCTGTCCTTCATTGACAGAGGTATAGAATACAAAAATAGGGATATAATAATGAAATTGGAAAAGACATTGGTGAGCCCACAGCTAGAGTATTGTGTGCAGTTCTGGTGATCACATTACAGGTTCGATGCAACTGGAGAGTGTGTAGAGAAGAGTTACTAAAATATTGTCAGGGCTGGAGAATTGTAGCTCCAAAGAGAGATCGGAGAGGTTTGGATTGTTCTCGTTGGAACAGAGAATGCTGAGGGATGACGTGATTGAGATATACAAAATTGTGAGGAGTAAAAATAGAGTAGACAGGAGGACCTTGTTGCCCTTGGCAGACAGCTCAAAACCCAGGGGTCATAGCTTCAAGCAAAGTGGCAGAAGGATTAGAGGGGACGTGAGGAAAAGTTTATTCGCACAGAGTGTCTGGAATTCACTGCCTGAGTTGGTAGTGGAGGCAGAGACGCTAAACTCTTTTAAAAAGTACCTGGATCTGCACCTTACGTGCTGTTAGCTGCAGGGCTATGGGCTGTGTGCAGGAAGCTGGGACTAGAAAGGGTGTCTTTGGGTCAGAATAGAGTAGACTGGCTGAATGGCCCCCTTCTGTGCTGTATCATTTTTATGGTTCTGAGGGCATAAGCTTAAAGTGTTAGGGGGTAAGTTTAAAGGAGGTGAGTAAGGCACGTTTTTTTATGCAAAGGGTGATAGATGCCTGGAACGTGTTGCTGGGGAGGTGGTAGGAGCAGAAATGATAACAATGTTTAAGAGGTATTTAGACAGACATTTGAACAGTCAGAGAATAGACGGATATGTACCATTTGCAGGCAAATGGGATTATTTTAGAATGGCATCGTGGTCAGCACAGATTGGTGGGCTGAAGGGCCTGTTCCTGTGCTCTAAGGTACTGGAAAAAGATAAAGGCAAAAGGAAAATCTTTGGGGGAAGAGAGCACTCATAAACCTTTAATATGACATAAAATTTCTCCTCAGTACTTTCTTCAATGAGCAAAGCTTCCATCTTAAAATTCTCAACATCATTTTCAAACCTCTCCAAGCTCTATAATCTCCTTAGCCTCACAACCCCCTAAGCAATCAGTGTTCCTTCCTCCTGGACTCTTCTGTATTTTTTGATAGTGGTCGCTCTGCCTTTAATGACGTTGCCTTCAACTGCCTGAGCCCTAATTTCTGGAATCACCTTCCCAAATCTCTCAGATTCTGTTTCTTCCTTAAGTTTTTTTCTTATAACCTACATCTTTGACCAAGTGATTGGTCTCCAGGTCTAGCATCTCCCCCCAGGCTTGGTGTTGAACTTTGCTTGATCATTGTTTCTGTGAAGAACTTTGGCATGGTTTGTGCTGTAAAGGTGTAATATTAGAGCAGGTTGTTATTGTTAATTGCAGCAATTTCTACACAATTGAAAACATCTGACTATGTATTTAGGCAGATGATAGTTTACACACAACACTATCACAATACACCTTTGAGGGGATTGAAGTGTGACCTAATAATCAGTAAAGAATCAAAGCTAATACTGATTAACTTTTATCAACAGCTCCCTTGCCATGAATTCACTTGAAAGACAGCAGCCTGTGACTAATTAGGGGAGGTGACGGCCTTATGGTATTACCACTAGGCTACTAATCCAGAGACCCAGGTAATGTTCTAGGGATGTGGTTTGGGTCCGTTTTAATTGCAGATTTCCAGCAACCACAGTATTTTATTTTTATTTGCCAAAAAGGCCAAGTTGTTTTAAGGAATGTTGTTCTTTACTTAGGGTGGAGACAATAAAAAGGGAAGACTCCTCTTTTTTTGTTTTACTGGATTCATAAGTAAATCTTGGAATTCATTATTGCTGGATTTAGGATTCCCAGCAGCTGAAGAGCTGCATTGAGAAGCTCAGCTGTTTATTTGCTTTTGTTGTCAGCTCTTTGTAGCCTTTCCATTAAACATCACAGGAGAGCAAAGTCTTAAGACAATTTCAGTAGCGTTTCCTGCCTTTCGATTGTTAGTGACAAAGTCTGATTGGAAAAGCTTAATGGATTAAACAATGTGTCCGTGCAGTGTTCCTTGAGGTAGATGCATTGCCTTTCAACGTCCAATATTAATAAGTGATTTTTTTTTTTGACCACAGACCTGCAAACCTAGAAATTACCATCTCCAAGATTGTGAGATGAGCACTTTATTTTCTGACATTCTGTTGTTTTCAGTGCCAGCATCAACCCATTTAAAACCAAAGTGTTAAATCCTGATGTATTAAAAAAAGACAGTGGAAAGCTAAGCAAATATGTTTGGTTCTCAGCCACTAACATTGCTATAAAAGCAGCAGTAAGCAAAGGAATCCTCTGGGAAGCGTTTTAAATAGTGTTTCAGCATGTAATACCGGTCAAAGACACTAGATGGCTGCCATGTTCTGCATTCTGGGTAGTCTCCACTTCTGAAACAGGCAAAGACTTGGTCAAAGGATTTGTGATTGTAACACAACTAATCAATAGGGTGATGCCAACAGTGTGTGTTCAATTCCTGCATTGGCTGCGGTTACCATGAAGGATTCTTCTTCTCAACCTGTCCCCTCGCCTGAGGCGTGATGACCCTCAGGTTAAGCCACTATCGGTCATCGCTCTCTGATGAGAGAGCAGCCCAATGGTGCAGTAGCACTATGGCAGCTACGACAGGTGAACTGATACATAGTCCTTACATTAGTGATAGCATTCTTCTGGCAGCATGGTGATCTTATTAGTCATATCTTTCTTTCCTTTTCACCTTGTTCCATGCTAACGAATACCTCTGAATGCTGCAGATGACTGAGTTTAAATAAAATCAGTAATTATTTGGTGCCTTTAGAGTCATAGAGTCATAGAGATGTACAGCACAGAAACAGACCCTTTGGTCCAACTCATCCAAGATGACCAGATATCCTAAGTTAATCTAGTCCCATTTGCCAGCATTTAGCCCATATCCCTGTAAACCCTTCCTGTGCATATACCCATCCAGGTGCCTTTTAAATGTTGTAATTGTACCAGCCTCCTCCACTTCCTCTGGCAGTTCATTCCATATATGCACCACCCTCTGCGTGAACAAGTTGCCCCTTAGATCCCTTCCCTTAGGTCCCTTTTAAAACTTTCCCCTCTCACCATAAATCTGTTCCCTCTGGTTTTGGACTCCGTTACCCTGGGGAAAAGACCTTGGCTACTCACCCTATCCATGCTCCTCATGATTTTATAAACTTCTATAAGGTCATCCCTCAGCCTCCTCTGCTCCAGGGAAAATATTCCCAGCCTATTCAGCCTCTCCCTGTAGCTCAAACCCTCCAACCCTTGGCAACATCCTTGTAAATCTTTTCTGAACCCCTTTCAAGTTTCACAATATCTTTCCTATAGCAGGGAGGCCAGAATTGTATTTGAAGGAAGTGGGAGGGTGGGGGTGGAATGGTTTGGCGTTGCTAGGTGACTGAAATGTTGATTGGAAAATTACATGCAGCATGTACCAGATTGAATGATTATTAATTCAAAACGTTTCTCCGGACTCGGGTGTCTGGAGAACAACATCTGGGCTGATGTTCCAGTAAAGGACTGTGAGAGTCCTGCAGTGCCACTGAGGTGGCATCTCTCGGATGGGACGTTAAACTAACACACCTGCCCTTTAGGTAATTCTGAAAGATCTCACAGCACCACTTTGAAAAGGAGCAGAGAAGTTTTCCCAACAGCGTCCTGACCAACATCTATCCCCCCAATCAAGGTCATTAGCACTTTCTGTTTGCAGCATCTGGCTGTATTGCAAATTAGTTACAATGTTTCCTCCTGTAGGACAAGGACTACACACTTCAAAAGTACATGAGATAGTAAGAACTGCCGATGCTAGAGTCAGAGATAACACAGTGTGGAGCTGGATGAACACAGCAGGCCAGGCAGCATCGGAGAAGCAGGAAAGCTGACGTTTCGGGCCGGGACTTTCCTGCTCCTCTGATGCTGCCTGGTCTACTGTGTTCCTCCAGCTCTACACTGTGTTAACAAGTTCACGAGGCTGTGAAAGGTGCTGTAGCAATGCCAAATATTATTAATTTGGTTTCTACAAGTGGTACTTACATCTATTGCAACAGCATACCATTAGAATTTCGTTTTAGTCGGCAATAGTTAGTAGTTAAGGAGGGAATTGTTCAGTTTCTTAGTAATTCTGCTAATTTGTTAACTGGTTGAGTTAGATAAATAAATTGATACTTGTTGATTATAAAGTGACTATCAGGGTTTCCTTTCATTTAACCACTCCTTTAGTAGATTATGAAGCAAGGCTAGCTTCTCTGGGTGTTTTGGTTTTAGTTATCAGAGGGGGTGGGTCGACCACACCTTCGTAACACTTTTAAGATGCTCCTCAACAAAGGTACCTCTTTGACCAAGGGTTTGTTCATCAACCCGAAGATTTGTGGCTCAGTATCAAAGCTCAGGAATTCAAACAGTTACAGCTGCTCTGCAATTGAAGGTTGGAAAGCTACACTGCCTGATAACGGCAGCTTGTTCCGATCCTATCAAATGTTCTTTCTGCAACTATACTAGCAGCCTACACTGGTGTGGAAAAGTAGAGTTCATATGTGGAATGCTCTGCCAGATGAAGTGGTGGATGCAAGTACAGTTACCACATTTATTAGACATTTGGATAAGTACATGAAGAGAATTCATTAGAATTAAGTTGAATGCCACCTGTACTGAAGTACAGGGAAAAGTTCACAAAGTCACCATTCCTGGCGCTATCTTACATACAAAGTAGAAAAATAAAGACATAAGAATGGTTCAGAGGGATATGGACCAAATGCAGACAAATGGGACTGGTTTAGTATGGGAAATTGGTCAGCATGAACTGTTGGATTGAAGGGTCGGTTTCCATGCTCTATGTCTCTATGACTCTACAACTTTGGGAGTCCTGTCCAGTCACCAGTGTTTATTGGGAAAGCAGGAGAGAATCAGTAAAGGCCCAGCATGTTCCAAAACACATGGCAGCAGCTGCGGTACCTTCACAAGATCAGAATTCAGAAAGCCCATAATTATAAATATCCCTTTGCATTTCCAGCAAAGTTACCTCAGTGTCACAAGTGCAACTCCAAGGAAACTCCTAGCCAGCATATTAGAATACCGGAATGTCCATGGGTTTGCAATTGTTGTGGAATTGTAAGTCTTTTCTGTATTATCCAATAATTAAAGGGAGAATCTTTGACACAAATGGAAATTCCACAAAAGGGGGTTCAATCCACTTAAAGGATTCTGACAATATTCTCCTATACTACAAATGCTGAATAATCGTAGAATCCCTACCGCATGGAAGCAAGTCATTTGACCCATCATATCTCCAAAGAGCATCCCACACAGACCCACCGTCCTATCCTATCTCTGTAGCCCTGTATTTATCATGGCCAATCCACCTAGGCTGCACATCATTGGACTGTGCGAGGAAGCACACATAAACACAGCGGGTATGTGCAAACTCCACACAGTTAGTTGCCCGAGGATGGGATTGAACCCAGGTCTCTGATGGTGTGTGGCAGTGTTGCTAACCACTGATCCACTATGCCACCCTATTGGCTTCTCCTGACAGTACAGTATGTTATCCTGTTAAGAGCTTCCTTGAAATGGTTTATGTTTTGAACTGTGAACAAGGCTTAGATGACATATTACAATTAAAATGTCACACAAAAGAAATGACTTTAAAAAGGCAAGACAGAGTAGAACTGAAACCAGGAAGTTCTAGACCTTTTAATCTCGCAAGTATGTGTAAAATTGTTAATTAGAGACGGGTAACTAAACACTTAGAGGAATTAGAGCTGATTAGAGGCGGCCAACATGAAATTGAAATAAATAAACAATTTCTAACTAACCTGATTAGAAATTCTGTCAAAGGGAATAGATAATGGAGGGGATTAATGCCCATGGATGCAGTTTGTCAGGATTCCTGGAAGGCATTTGGTAAAGCTCGATACAGATTAGTTAAAATAAAGCTCATAAAATTGAATTATTCAGCTGGTTAGAGATAGGTTAGAAAGCAAGGAAAACATATATGCTCAAATCTGATTCGCAATATCCTAAAACAATTTGTGTCAAGGTCTCTGCTTTATAGCACATTCATTAGTGACAAAGTTAAGAATATACAGATGCATGGAATCCCTGCAGTTCAGTCCATCAATTCTGTTCTGGACCTCTGAAGAGCATCCCGCTCAAACCCAAAAACCCACCCCCAAAATTCTACATTTCCCATGCCTAATCCACCAAGCCTACGCATCCCTAGACAATACGAGCAATTTAGCATGGCCAATCCACCTAACCTGCACATCTTTGGACTGTGGGAGGAAACCAGAACACCCAGAGGAAACCTACATAGACACAGGGAGAACTTGCAAACTCCATGCAGACAGTGACGCAAGGTTGGGATCAAACCTGGGTCCCTGGCACTGTGAGGCAGCAGTGCTAACCACTGAGCCACAGTTCCACCCCCATAAGGTGCCCAGCATAGCACCCTCTTTGTCATCCATGTCATGAACTGTGCAGTTTCTATCTGGTGAGTGTGAGACTGGGAAACGACATATAAATGAGGCAAAGTTGACTAAAGTTGCTAATTCACAAAAATGGATGCAAATAGGCTTTTTGCTGCTCACTAGCAAGATTCTCATCTCCCTGTTCAGCAGTTGGTTGGAGAGTCAGACATTTGGTCTCGGCATTGAAAATCTCCTTACTGCTGATTTGACCCTGTTTTCTCACCGATGCCTACATCGCTCAGTGGCTGCAAAATTTCCCCTCAATGTTTCTAAACTCACAAGAGACATTAGACTTTCATGCTTTTGCAGCTCTTTCATTTTCATTTCATGCAGCTTCCACCAGTGACAACCCTGTATTCCACCTGTATCTCACCTCACCACAAAACTTCAGAAGCCTCCAGGAAGTATCTCATAATTTCTCTCTGGACATGATAAGAACTATAATTAAACTGTCATTTACATCGCTCAAGTAGATCTCATAAGAAAAATATGACCCACACTCAAAATACTTCCCTTGGTTTTGTAGTGACAGAATAGTGTGTTTTATTTGCAGGTTTTTATCCTGTGCACCTCCCTACAGCACTCCTTGGCCTTCAACCAGTCCTAAATTATGCAGTTTCCAGACTTTACCTCTGACAACAATGGACTTGCCTTCAACTGCTTCCTCAATTGAATGTTAAATTGATTTAGTACAACAGAAATGGAGAAATTATTGCCTTTTAGTGGAGGACTTTAAATAAAGTGGGAGGGACGTAGGGATTTAGTCTCATCATTTCAACCTCACAATTGAGAAATTAAATCAGTAGACTCTCTTTCACACAAGTTATCCAGCAAATGGCTGTGACAATTGGAACTGTTAAATCCATTTCCTGCAAAAGGTGGGCAAATGGGGGTGAGATGTGGATTAGCTCTGATCTAATTCAAAGGAGGGCAAAGTTTGCAAACAAAGTTTGCACAAGGGATCCAAAATGACTGTAACATGAGACTCAAGTATGCTCGAGATATTTCTTCCAACATGTTATTTCTTGTAAATCCGAGGTATTTCACCCACCCCCGTCATTGTTCCTATCTGTCTTTCCTGTAATTTCAACTGCATGAGCCTATAGCATGATCAATACAAAGAAACATAACAAGGAACAATTTTACAGGTGCGGGGAATGTACCCAACCAACATTTATTTATAATCACATTTGTTTTTCACATACTTTTGTTTTTATAAGTGATTGCAGACAGCTGCTTGCCAATCGAGAAGAATAGTTTCATTATCAGTGTCCTGAGGGTGTCATACAATGCTGCTGTAGCAATTTCATTTTTATGTACTGCAGAAAACCCATGCCGGACATTAAAAACTTAACACAGCTATGAACATCTCCAGAGATTCCTGCTCTGAATCCAGTGCCGTCAAACCAGCATTAGCTACCTCCATACCATTGAAAAATCAATTGAAGGCCAATGGGAATTGTTTGCACTGTGTGGAGTGACTCCCGTGAGCAGGGGTCATTAAGGATGCTGGTCATGGGATTATATTGACAGAGTGTTCTAGTTATTTGTCCTACCTCAACAGAAGGATGAAAAATTGGGGGTTTCGGGTAGAATGGCGGGGTTGGTGGTTATGTGGGGGAGGGATTTGAGGTGGTGAGGGTTGGGGGTGTTTAGGAATACTTGATGGACTGGATTCTGTCAGCCTGAGGATTGTCAGGGACCCCTGGACTTTCCGTGGGGGAGGCTAGATAGCTGTTTCGGGCACTTCAATGGTCACCATTGGGCCTTCTCTAGGATTGAGGACCCTTGGGATGGCTTACCATCCAATCAGGGGCCATCAGCTCTCCATTGCTTGTCAGTGCCACTGGGAGGCATTGTTGCTTCTGGTGACACTCTCTAGAGAGCAAGGATTGCAGAAGGATGCCAGGCCAAAAGGTGAGTGAGGACAAATTGGGATTGTGTGGTGAGAGTCAAAGGAGAGGAAAGTGATGGTGATTGGAGGCAAAGACAAACAGGTTGCTTTTAGCATCTCTCTCATTCCCGATATCTAAGTGAATGGGTTCATGACCTACTCCTGTTCTTATTTTCTATGTTTCCATCTCAGTCTCTTGGGGAGATTGCATGAGAAGCTCAATGGGAGAGATCTATATTATGAAAATAAAAATTGAGGAACAGGAACAGTAGGCCATTGAGCCTGTTCAATGATTCAATGAACTCATGGGTTATCTGGACCAATTAATATCTGTCATCACCTTAGCTCCAAATCTTGAAATTATTTTCCACCAATGTCTGCAGAGTTGTGACAGGGAGGCAGGTCACCCGAGGTCGTTGAAACCAGTGGCCTATATTTAGGTCATTGTTGAGCCTCCTTGCTTGAGGCACACATTACTGCCCAATGAACTTTTTTGATGCCAATTTCCATTCTTATGCCACTTTCTTTTATTCATTCATGGGATATGGACATTGCTGGCAATGTCGACATTTATTGCTGCTCTCAAATTGCCTTAGAGAAGGTGGTGTTGAGCTGCCTTCTTGAACTGCTGCAGACTTTGGCGTGTAGGGACATCTGTCAAGAAGGGAGTTCCTCAATTTTGACCCAGCGACATCAAAGGAATGACAATGTAGTACCCAAGTCAGGATGGTGAGTGGCTTGAAGGGGAACTTGGAGGTGTGGTATTCCCATGTATCTGCTGTCCTTGTCCTTCCAAACCTATGACCTCTACCATCTGGGACGTGTTGTCTAAGGTACCTTGTTAAGTTACTGCAGTCTATGTTATAGATGGTACACACTGCTGCTGTGTATTTTTAGTCAAGGCAGTAAATGTTCAAGGTGGTGGATAGGGGACTAATCAAGCGGGCTGCTTTGTCCTGGATGGTGTCAAACTTCTTGAGTGTTGACAGAGCTGCACCCATCCAGGGAAGTGGGGAATATTTCATCACACTCATGGTTTGTGTCTAGTAGATGGTGAACAGGTTCTGGGGAATCAAGAGTGAGTTAGTTGCGACATAATTCCTAGCCTCTGACCTGCTTTTGTAGCCAAACTATTCATTTGGCTGGTCGAGCTCAGTTTCTGATCAATGGAAACCAGTTCACCAATCAGTCAGGTACAAAAAGGTCAGAAGCCTCCAGGAACACACGCAACCAGAGTTGGCAAGCCAAGGACCGAGTCTAAATGGGTGAACAGGAAACATTTTACACTGCTTCCTTGAAAAAATAGCAGTAACATGAGCTTCATTGATGGCTGCTATTCAAAGCATTGTCAGGCAAAGCAGAAACTGATATAAAATAGTTTTGTGCTGTTGTTTTAATTTCTTAATTATGTCCCTGCTTTGGCTCCATGGACCAGGATCTCTGTGTGGAGGCCATTACTGGGGACAATCCAAAAGAGAATTCTGTTGGAAAATTTAGTGCTAAATACACAGGAAACATACATGGCAATGAGGTACAAACTTAGTTTCATCAAGGGGAAAGGAATATTTTTAACGGCTCCTGGGTCTTTTCCCCAGGGTAGGGAGTCCAAAACTAGAGGGCTTAGGTTTAAGGTGAGAGGGAAAAGATTTAAAAGGGACCTAAGGGGCAACTTTTTCACACAGAGGGTGGTGCATGTATAGGATGAGCTGCCAGAGGAAGTGGTGGAGGCTGGTACAATTACAACATTTAAAAGGCACCTGGATGGGTAGATGAATAGGAAGGGTTTAGAGGGATATGGGCCAAATGGGACTAGATTAACTTCGGATATCCGTTCGGCATGGACGAGTTGGACCAAAGTGTCTGTTTCCATGCTGTACAGCTCTGTGGCTGTATGCCTCAAATTAATATCCAAGGAGTAAATTATGGAAAAATGAATTAAATAATACATTTCTATTGAAAGCATTTAGGGAAATGTATTGTATATACTTCCAATGAATAGGGAGTCAGTAGACTGTAAGTTTGCTTGTCAAATTGTGTAGAGTGCCCAAACTGAGGGCATGGTGGCTCAGTGGTTAGTGCTGCTGCCTCACAGCGCTAGGGACCTGGGTTTGATCCCACCCTCGGGCAACTATCTGTTTGTATGTTCTCCCCATGTCTGCATGGGTTTCCTTTGGGTACTCTGGTTTCCTCCCACAGCCCACATATGTATAGGTTAGGTAGATTGGCTGTCCTAAATTGCTCCATAGAGTCCAGGGATGTGCAAACTTAGATGGGTTAGCCATGGGAAATGCAGGGTTTCAGGGATGGGATGGGGCGGATCTGGGTGGGATGCTCTTCAGATGGTTGGTGTGCACTCGATAGGCCTTGACCCATACTGTAGGGATCCTATGATCTAGGAAGCATGCTGCCAAATAATGTTAGCACCATTCCTTATGCAAATTGAATTGTTGCTTTAGAGAACTGGTTCAGTTGGTGGGAAAGAACAGAAGAACATAAGAACTAGGAGCAGGAGCAGGCCATATGGCCCCTCGAGCCTGCCCTGCCATTAAATAAGATCATGGCTGATCTTTTTGAGACTCAGCTCCACTTACCCACCCACTCACCATAACCCTTAATTCCTTTCCTGTTCAAAAATTTATCTAGCCTTGCCTTAAACACATTCAGCGAGGTAGCTTCAACTGCTTCACTGGGCAGGGAATTCCACATATTCACAATCCTTTGGGTGAAGAAGTTCCTCCTGACCTCAGTCCTACATCTGCTTCCCTTTATTTTGAGGCTATGCCCTCTAGTCCTAGTTTCACCTGCTAGTGGAAACAACCTCCCTGCCTCCACCTTATCTATTCCCTTCATAATCTTATATGTTTCTATAAGATCTCCCCTCATTCTTCTGAATTCCAATGAGCATAATCCCAGTCTGTTCAGTCTCTCCTCATAATCCAACCCTCTCAACTCTGGAATCAACCAAGTGAATCTCCTCTGCACCCCCTCCAGTGCTAGCATATCCCTTCTCAAGGAAGGAGACCAAAACTGCACACGGTGTGGCCTCATCAGGACCCTATACAGCTGTAACATAACCTCCCTGCTTTTAAGCTCCTTCCCTCTAGCAATGGCGGACAAAGTTCCATTTGCCTTCTTAATTATCTGTCGTACATGCAAACCAACCTTTTGTGATTCATGCACAAGGACACCCAGATCCCTCTGCATAGCAGCATGATGTAACTTTTTACCATTCAAATAATAGTACTTTTTATTGTTATTCCTACCAAAATGGATGACTTCACATTTATCAATATTGTACTCCATCTGCCAGACCTTTGCCCACTCACTTAAACTATCTAAATCCCTCTGCAAACTTTCAGAGTCCTCTGAACACTTTCCGCTACCACTTATCTCCGTGTCATCCAAAACTTTGACACACTACACATGATCCCCCAACTCCAAATTAGCTGTGTAAATGATAAACAATTGCGGTCCCAGCACTGACCCCTGAGGCACACCACTAGTCACCGATCACCAACCAGAAAAGCACTCATTTATCCCCTCTTGGCTTCCTGTTAGTTAACCAATCCTCAATCCATGCTAATACATTGCCTGTAACACAGTGCACCTTTACCTTATGCAGCAGCCTTTTGTGCAGCACCTTGTCAAGTGCCTTTTGGAAATCCAGATACACCACATCTACTGGGTTCCCGTTGTGTACTGCCCTCATAATATCTTCATAGAATTCCAGTAAGTTAGTTAAGCATGACCTGCCTATCATGAACCAATGCTGTATCTGCCCAATGGGACAATTTCTATCTACATGTCTTGCTATTTCTTTCTTGATGATAGATTTGAGCATTTTCCCCAATACAGAAGCTAACTGGCCTATAATTCCCCATCCTTTGTCTACCTCCTTTTTAAACAGTGGCATCACATTAGCTGTTTTCTAATCTGTTGGAACTGCCCAAGAGTCCAGCGAAATTTGGAAAATTACCACGAGTGCATTTATTATTTCTCCCGCCATCTTCGTTTAGTACCCTGAGATGCAGTCCATCAGGGCCAGCAGACTTGTCTGCCTTTACCTCCATTAGCTTGCTTAACACTACCTTCTTCATGATAATGATCGTGTCTAGGTGCTCACCTACCTTAGTCTCCTTGTTAACAATTACTGGCATGTTATTCATCTACTCCACTGTGGAAGACCGACACAAAATATCCGTTTAATGCCTCGGCTATTTCCTCATTTCCCATTATTAAATCGCCTGTGTCTTCCTCTAAAGGACCAATGTTTACCTTAGCCCCACTTTACGTATTTATGCTTTATGTATTTGTAGAAACTTTTGCTATCTGTCTTTATATTCTGAGCTAGTTTACTCTCGTGTTCTATCTTACTTTTCTTAATAGCTTTTTTTGTCACTCTCTGTTAACGTTTAAAGTTTTCCCAATCTTCTAGTTTCCCACTGGTATTTGCCACTTTGTACACCTTATCTTTCAATTTGATAGCCTCCCTTATTTCCTTAGACATCCATGGCTGATTACTCCTTTTCCTACAGTCCTTCCTTTTCCTACAGTCCTTCCTTTTCACAGGTATATATTTTTGCTGAGCGTTTTGAAAGTCCTCCACTGTTCCTCAACTGTTCCTCAACTGTCCCTCCATAAAGCCTTTGCTTCCAGTCTACTTTAGCCAACTCCTCCCTCATCCTATTGTAGCCTCCTTTGTTTAAGTACAGGACCCTGGTATTGGATTTTATCTTCTCACTTTCCATCTGTATTCTAAATCCAACTACACTGTGATCGCTCCTTCCAAGAGGATCCCTAACTATGAGATCATTAATTATTCCTACCTCATTACACATGACCAGATCTAGGATAGCCTGCTCCCTCGTCAGTTCCATTACATACTGTTCTAGAAAACTGTTGTGGCTACATTCAATGAACTCCTCCTCAAGGCTGCCTTGACCAACCTTGGTTCGACCAATCGACATGTAGATTAAAATCCCCCATGATAATTGCCGTACCATTTTTACAGGCATTAGTTATTTCTTTGTTTATTACCTACCCCCAATATGATGTTATTATTTGGTGGCCTATAGACTATGCCTATCAGTGAACTTTTCTTGTTAGAATTTCTAATTTCCACCCAAATGGAATCAACCTTATTCTCCATAGAACCTCTACCATCTCTCACTACCACCCTGATGTCATCCTTAAATATCAGAGCTACACTACCCACCTTACCTTCCAAATAGTCTGATACCCCTGGATATTTAATTCCCAGTTGTGACCATCCTGCAACCATGTCTCTGTAATGGCTACTAAATCACACTCATTTGCGATGATTTGTGCTCTTAACTCATCTGCCTTGTTTCAAATGCTATGAGCATTTGGATAAAGAGCTTTTATGCTAGTTTTTATGCCTTTTTGAAAATTCTGACATATCCATTAATAATATCTCCTGAGTTTTCCTTCCTTTTAACTTCTTTCATAGTCTTCAATGTAGTTAAACCCTCCCACACACATCTTAACCTGTTGTTTTTCCCTTACCTTGCCCCCAGTTCACTAGTTTAAAGTCCCAGTGACCACCCTATTTATCCTTTTCACTAGAACACTGGTTCCAGATCGGTTCAGGTGGAGACTGTCCCAATAGTAAAATCCCTCCTGTTCCAAAACTGATGCTAATGCCCCATGAAATGGAGCCCCTCTTTCCCACTCCACTCCTCTAGCCACATGTTCACTTCCCTAACTTTCTTGTCCCTCTGCCAATTTGCACGTGGCTTGGGTAGTAATCCAGAAATTATAACCCTTAAGGATCTCATCCTTAATTTCATTCCCAGTGCTTGATAATCCCCAAACAGGTCCCCCTTCCTAGCCTTCTTTATGTTGTTTGTCCCAACTTGGACCACAACAACTGGATCCTCCCCCTACCGCTTCAATATCCTTTCAAGCTGGTCAGAGATGTCCCTCACCCTGGCACCAGGCAGGCAACACACCATGCGGGACTCTCGATCCTGCTTACAAAGAATGCTATCAATCCCCCTAATTATAGAATCCCCTACAACTATCACTTGACTTTTTGCTCCCCCCCCACTTCTTGAAAGGCCACCTGTACCATGGTGCAGTGGTCAGCTGGCTCATCCTCCCTACAGCCCTTTTCCTCATCCTTGAAGTACAATTTGCATAGCATGGACGTGGAGAATCGGAGCTCTGTGAAAATTCCCTTTCTGATTAGTGTGAGACCCTTCAACAGGATAGAAACCTCACCTATATTTGTAAATAAAAAATTATGCAATGCATTTTTTCAATTGCCAACATGAATCACATCCACATTCACCCATAAACATTTTAACAAGGACTGATTTATAAGTACCATGGGCAAACAGTTGTGCTTGTGTGATGTGCTATAAATAAAACAGTCTTGAGATGCATAGTTTTTTATGTGATCATTTAGTCAGTTGCAAAACCTTTTCACACTTCATTCAAAATTTTACCACTGTATGTTTACTTTTTGTATTTTCACCTCCTGTGTCTGCACTTGTAAGGGAAACTACCAGTTGTAAATTTATCATTAATAATCCTCCAGCTAGTGGTAATGTATAGAATTAGTATTGTATAACGAAAATGAAGTTATTTTTCTTTAATGGAGTGTGGGCTTCACTGACAAGGCCAGCATTAGTTGTCTATCCCTAAGTATGTTCAAACTAAGTAGCTTGCCAGGCCATTTCTGAGGACAGTTAAGAAAAGGAACTGTTTAAAACTAAGGATTGTGGAAGAAATTGCTGAAGTTTTAGAAACAAGTTACTGAAACTCATTGTGAGTTGTGTTTACAAGGCAGCTTTGATCAAACAATGGGAGAAGTTGTTTGTCGATGACATAGCATCTAGTGGTGTATGCAGAGTGAGATTTGGCAGGCAACAAGTAGCTGATTGGTTTGTGCAATTGTAACCAGTTGTGGATGCCAAAGGTCATTGATGTGATGACAGCTCTCAGCTCTCTGGTTGTTTCCTGGGTAGCTGACTTTCCAGGATCAGTAGATGGGCAAGTGGTTTGTCTCCCTCTCTGCACTGAAATCGGAAGATAAACATTAATTTTCTCCCAGCAGTTGGTGTAAGCTGTTGCCCTTAACCACTAACTAAGAGACTTCGCAGTTTGTGCAACAATTGCTCTGTGCCTTCTATGAAGAAATGAAGGAACCTGGAGAAAAGAGGTTGAAGAACAGCAAGTCCCGACAAGCCAAGCTGATCTGGTGCAATTGAACTGTGATTCCCAGATATTTGTCCCCTTCACTCATTAAAAAAAACTTTTTTTGGTTCGTCTGTGTATATAAAACTTTAACATTTTAACCAGTGGAGCCATATGTTGATAGTTTATATCTGCTTATTTGTAATTAGAATATACTTGTATGTAAATAACAGTAGTTCTGGTTCAGTATGGGAAACTTGTCAGAGTTTTCTGTTCACATGATTAGGGGTTTTTACATGCTTTGATTAAATCATAGAGTCACAGGATCGAAACAGACTCTTCAGTCCAACCAGTCCATGCCTACGATAATCACAAACTAAACTAGTCCCACTTGCCTATGCTTAGCCCATATGCCTCCAAACATTTCTTAATCATGTACTTATCTGAATGTCTTTTAAACATTGTAACTGTACCCATGTCCACCACTTCTTCTGGGCATTCATTCCACACACGAACCATTCTCTGTGTAAAAAGTTGCCCCTCGTGTCTTTTTTAAATCTTTCTCCTCTCACCTTAAAAATATGTCCGCTAGTCTTGAAATTCCCCATCCTATGGAAAAGACACTTGTTATTCACTTTATCTATACCCTTATGATTTTATAAACCTCCATAAGGTCACCCGTCAACCTTCTATGCTCCAGTGAAAATGTCCCAGCCTATCCAGCCTCTCCTTATAACTCAAACCTTCCATTCCTGGCAACATCCTGGTAATTTTTTCTGAACCTGCTCCAGCTTAATAATATCCTTCCTGTAACAGGGAGACACGAACTGGACATAGTACTCCAGAAGAGGCCTCACCAACATCCTGTACAACCTCAACATAGCGTCCCAACTCCTACACTCAGAAAAATCATTAACTTCTGCGGTGAACCTCAGGTGTAGTGGACTTGAGAATCGGTGCTCTTCCCCAGGTGGATCAAAACATGATCAATGATAGCTACATGGCTACAACTACTGAGACTAGTTTTATATTCTAGATTTATTAATTGAATTTACATTCCACCAGTAGCCATGGTGGGGTTTGAATCCACGTACAAGCTTGATCTCCAGATTATGATTCCATGCAACATTACCACAATGCCACCATCTTCCCCTAAAATGTGGGGTCGAGCAGAGAGGTGCAATTCAATTCCCATTTTAAAGACTTAAAGATGGGGACTAATATATCTGTTTGTTTCCGTACAATCGTACGCCCCTCCCCCCGACTCCTCTAACATCACTTGATCTTGAAGAATACACATTATTTATGGCTGCCTAATACATTGTTTAGACCTCAGCTATTGTAAGATAAATATTCTTCAATAGTATCTATTTATTCCTGCTGATGTAAATCTCCAATTTAGCTTGGTACAAAAAAGTACTTTGAAATTCATTATCCAGCTCAGAACGAAACTTGTTCATGCTGTGGTAAAGGCATCCTTCATCTTGTAAATCCCACTGTGCAGTTGCTAATATTTCAGGGATAGATCCAGCCTGTACTTTTATGTAATCACCAGTTACTGAAATCATCCAATTCCTGAAAGAAACCACCATTTTAGTATAGTAACTTTCAAAAAATGTCCATCCTCACCCTTTCTAAAAAAAAGGACGACTTCAAATTGGATGAATTAAAGTTGAATTACTGCAATAAATCTGAGATTGCTTCATAAAGTGGAAAACAGATTCCTCAGCTTTGATAAGCTAGAATACAAGTACTAAAGATGAATTTCCTCCTCCCAGCAATGAAACCATTTCATAATGTTTGGTTTTAAAGGACCAAAAATATTCTTATGCCATAGCAATGTGTCCATGTGCTATTTTATTGTTACACCATTGGGAACCATCACCCAGCTAGGTGCTAAGCTCTGGAATTCCCTTCCTAAACTTTACCGCCCCTCTTCCACTCTCGTCTTCTTTAAAACAGCCCTTTAAACATAATCTTTGACTGCACTTTTCACCACCTATCTTAATATATTCAGATCTGACTTAATTTAAGGTGCGAGGGGCAAGATTTAAAGGTGATGTACGAGGCAAGTTTTTTACACAGAGGGTGGTGGGTGCCTGGAACTTGCTGCCGGGGGAGGTAGTAGAAGCAGATACTCTAGTGACTTTTAAAGGGCGCCTTGACAAATATATGAATAGGGTGGGAATAGAGGGACACGGTCCCCAGAAGGGTCAGAGGTTTTAGTTGTGATGGGCAGCATGTCGGTGCAGGCTTGGAGGGCCAAATGGCCTGTTCCTGTGATGTAATTTTCTTTCTTGTTCTTAATTCTAGGCTTCTGTGGAGCACTTTGAGTTGTTTGTGTGTTACAGCCGGAAGTTATTGTTGTACTAAGGTGCATCTTTGACTGCAGAGCCAAACACTCTAATTGTTAAGGAAGTAGAGCAATTATTAATTACATGTTGGTCAGCCTCAAGCTCGCACTATGAAGAATATAAGATTTTAAGATTTTGCAACTGCAGTCAGGTGTGACAAATATACATGACAATGCATTATGTGACTATTTATATACCAATAATGTATTACAAATCCTATATAAAGCTCACACTGATTTCCTGTAATCTCTAGTCACACGATAGAGAGTTCCTGTATTGTTAGAAAGTCACCTATCCTCTAACTCACTATACGTCACACCATAGGAAAACCATAGCACGACATTAAAAGGTGTCATGTAGAGTAAGCATTTCCTGTAAGTTTGATGCTTACTTCCTCCAACATATGTCATACTGCATTACACTTTGTTGTCAAGACTATTATGGATATAGTCAAGTAACAGTGAGCAAAGTCATAGGAAAATATTTATCATTATCCACGTAATGTCGATCACAGTGACATTTAAGGGAAAGGAGTAATTTTAAATCACCTTAACGTGATCTATACATCTGATAAATCACTTTACCATAATGTTTGGTTTTGGAGGAAACCTGACGACATTCATTGATAATACTCAAATTCGTACCATACCTACTATTATTGGGGCAGAGGTTTCAGACAACCTAATTGTTAAGGAAATAGAACATTTGTTCAGTCTGAGTTTCGGTGATACTTTGTTAATGAGCAAATGTTGCCCAGTCTCAGGCTCTCACTGTGAAGAATGTAAGGTTTTAAAATTTTACAACAGCTGTCAAGTGTGACAAACACACATGCAAATGCATTTTCTGACTATTTATAGACCAATAATGTATTAAAAATCCTGCATAAAGCGCACACTGATTTCCTGTAACACCTCTCTAGGTTCTCTCTGAGAGTCAATTTATATGAGACAACAGAGAGTTAGAGCTGTCCATGGTAATGTAATTTAGGAGTGATATACTTTTAGGGTTTCATCTGTTTAACCACAAGAACACTAGCTGGTGCACCACCCATACTGGTTTTGAGTTGCTTTGCTGGAAGTAGATTTCAGATTACTCAAACTGCCCATAGTCAGGTACATATATTCCAGAACACTTGCGAATCAACACATTCTGTCACTTCATATTCATTTTTCAAATTTCGGGAGTGCTAACAAGTCAGACATTTATCTAAAATAAGCATACTCTCCTTATTAACATATTTTATAGAGCACCATCCTTTAATTTCTAAAATCAACTCCTACTTTCTGCTGCATTAACTTGTTAACACTTATTGGATCAACTGTATACAACATATGCCTGACTTTTGTGATTTGAAATCATTCTGTACAGTAATAGACACAAGAACAATGCTGTACAAAGCCATTCTGACAGGCTGTTAGCTTGTTTAGTGCAGCTTCATTATAAGATCCTCAGAAAGGCCATTGGGCTCCTATTAATACATATCCCCAGGACGGAGTTACATTCATCTCACTGAAGAGTGAGTCTCCACTAAAGGTAAGAATATCTTCTACAGAATGCAATGCAGCAAGTAGCCATGGCTTCTTTAGCAGTGCAATCCAAAATGGCAAAGTTACCTATTACTAGTTTAAACTTGTACTCTCTTATCTATTTTAAAGAAGAAGTCCAGATCAATATTTCATTTACCATTTGTGATTTTTATATCTCTCACGATGACCGGTTATGTGCCACCTGTTTAAGCTGATAGCCAAGCTTCTCCCTTCCTCACAACAGATCCTTAAGATTAATGATCAGCCTTGTGGTCCCATCTTCTGTTCTTGAATATCACCTTTGTTTCTCGACAACAGATCCATAACTAGGACTGAAGGTATAGCCTGATTGAAACATTGCACAGATAATGCTGATCAAGACGCTCTCTGACTTTTTATACTGATTTTGCTTTATAAATCAACATTTTACAAAAACAAAATATTGTGATGCTGGAAAATTACCACAAGATTTAAAAGAGAATAAGCTGAAATACTAAGCAGATCAGGCAGCATCTGTGGAGAAAGAAATAGAGTTAAAACTTCACATTGAACTTTTGTGAGGCACAGTTTTTCTTTGATGACTCATAGAATGGTCACATCACAGAAAGAGGCCATTCAGCCTTTCATGTCCATGCTAGCTTTCTGTGAGAGCAACTCAGTTGGTCCCACTCCCAGGCCTTTTTGCATACACTGCACATTTCTTATCTTCAAAGAATGATCCGAATCTCTTTAAAAGGGTTGCCACCACATTCTCAGGCAGTACATTCTAGATCAAAACTACTTGCTGCAGTTTTTTGAATGTAACTTCTTGTTCTACCTTTTGTCATTCACTTTGAATTGATATTGTCTGGGTCTTGACTCTGCACCCAATGAGAATAGTTTCTCCTGTTGGTTCTCCCAAGACCCCTTGTGTTTATGAGCACTTCTGTCAAATCTCGTCTCTTAAGTTTCTGTTCTCTAAGGAGGAAGCAGGGCAATACAGAGAGGTAACAGAGTCATTAGGGTCATAGAGATGTATAGCACAGAAAAGGACCCTTCAGTCCAACTTGTCCATGCCGACCAGATATCCTAAACTTATCTAGTTCTATTTGCCAATATTTAGCCCCTATCCCTCTAAACCCTTCCTATTCATATACCCATCCAGATGACTTTTAATTGATATATTTGTACCAGCCTCCTCCAATTCCCCTGGCAGCTCATTCCATTCATGCATCACCCATGTGTGAAAAAGTTGTCCTCTAGGTCCCTTTTAAATCTTTCCCGTCTCACTATAAACCTATGCCCCCCACCCCCTTCCCTGGGGAAAACACTTTGTTTGTTCACTCTATCCATGTCCCTCATGATTTTATAAACCCCAAAAAGGTCACTCCTCAGCCTCCAATGCTTCAGAGGAAAAAAATCCCTAGCCTGTTGAACATCTCCCTATAGCTCAAACCCTCCAACCCAGCTACATCCTTGTAAACCTTTTCTGAACCCTCTCAAGTTTCAGAACACCTTTCCTATAGCAGGGAGACCAGAACTGAACGCAATGGAATAAGGAAAGAAACAACAAAAATATAGTTCTGGATAAACTGTAAAAGAGATTAACAGAATCATTACCAACAGTTGTCATCGGAAAAACATCGACAGAATATTGTTCATCTTGATTTGCTGCTCTTTGTTAGTTAGACATTTTGAGGTGGTATGCTTTGGTTGAAAAGTGCAGAATGGAAGTGTTGAGGTAACAGCTTCAAATTTGCCACCCCAAAACCTGTCAACATTGTACTGCCAATAATGTGCTAGTCCCCTTTAACATCCACTAGCCGTGGTTACTGCCCCGTGCAAATGGGGTCAAGGGAAGTGGCCAGCTCCCCTGATGCACTTCCCTATCCTGTACTCATCCCTAATTATTAACCCCAAAATAAATGTGTTTAATGCACTTAAATCAAATGGAATTGTACAGTTTCTAGAAGGGCATATCTATCCTACACAGTGCTTGTTTACAAAGTTCACTCTGCTGTTTGTAACCTGACAGGCAAAGCTCCAGGCAGTCAACCTCAATTGGAACTTTCACATTTTTTAAAGTCTCTAAACAACAGCAAAGGTATGAAAAATAAACTCCTTTAATGATGACCTGGATCACAAGTGAAAACTTTCTCATTTCAGCAAGCCTTCATGGAAGTGCTCTTGTAGCTAACTCTGGCTATGACAATGTACCAGATGGAAGTAATTGTCCTTTTATTCATATCATTGTTATTACATTAAAGGTATTTACTTCCATAACCTGACCATAGAGGAAATGGCTCAGGTGACTAAATATAAGCATGTTGTTCAATCAGAATGAGATGCTTCATTAGCCAAGCTCCAACTCATTTACCAACAATATATCGAGGGTTTCACCGTTCTTGCTTAGGCTCCAGGTGTAAGGTATTCCTCAAATGGACTAGGTTTGGATTCCCTCAGATATGGATGATTAAGGGGGAGATCTAACTGAATTGTTTAGAGGGCCCTCTTGTGGTGCAGTGTAGTGTCCCTGCCCCTAGACCAGGGAGGCCTGGGTTCAAGTCTCATCTGCTCCAGAGTTGTGTAATAACATCTTTCGACAGGTTGATTAGAAAAAAAGGTTAATTTAAAAAAAAAAGGAAGTGTTTTGGATGATGAAGATGTAGATAGAAAGAAATGATTTCTCAATGGGGCAATCCAGAACAAGGGGGCATTAACTTAAAATTAGAACCAGGCCATTGAGGGACAATGTTGGGAAGCACTTCCTCACATGTGACTCCAGACCCATAGTGATATGGTTGACTCTTAACCACTTTTTGAAACAATCTGGCAAGCTGTGAATCAGGGTCAATGGGTTGTAGGAAATGTGAAGGTGGACCCCGTCAGCAACACCTACATCCCATGAACGAATGAAGAACAGAGGATAGTAAATGTCTGCTATGCTGTTCCCCAAAAGCTGCTGAGGATGGGAATCAATGCACAATGTCAAAACTAAGAATTGTTGGTTTTTTATCAGATAAGTGTATTACAGGTTAGTGAACCAATAGATGGAGTCTTGAGTCAAATATAAGGAAGTGCTACCCAGCATTGTCCCTGAATGCCCTGGTTCTCTTTTAAGGTAATGCTTGTTTGAATTGGACAGTCAGACCAGAGGGAATCATTTATTTTATATCTGTACTTTTAGCATCCTAAATGCCACAATTGTATCAACTTCTTAATCTTCCATACTTGAGGGAATTCAGGAACAGAGATATACTGTTGAGGCTGCATAAGGCTCTGTCTGACTGTATTTGGAATATTGTGAGCAATTTTGGGCCCCGTATTTAAGGAAGGATAGGTTGGCCTTGAAGGGGTTCCAGAGGAGATTCACAAGGTTGATCCCGAGAATGAAAGGCTTGTCACATGAGGAGCTATTGAGGACTCTGTGTCTGTACACGATGGAGCTTAGAAGATTGAAGGAGGATCTCATTGAAACTTACAGAATACTGAGAGGCCTGGATAGAGTGGATATTGAGAAGATGTTTCCACTAGTAGGAGAGACTAGGACCTGAGGGCACAGCCTCAGTGTGAAGTGATGACCCTTTAGAGACAAGGAGGAACTACTTCAGCTAGTTGAACTCATTGTCACAGAGATAGTAGGAACTGCAGATGCTGGAGAATCCGAGACAACAAGGTGCAGGGCTGGATGAACACAGCAGGCCAAGCAGCATCAT
>NC_063357.1:10152551-10167668 GCF_021869965.1 Rhincodon typus | reverse complement strand
TCTGGCAGCATCTGTGAAGGAGAAAACAGAGTTAACATTTCGGGTCGGGTGACCCTTCCTCACCAGATCCATAACGTTAACTCTGTTTTCTCCTTCACAGATGCTGCCAGACCTGCTGAGCTTTTCCTGAAAGTCCTATAACTGCTTCTATGTTAATAGCACTGAAAATAAACATAACCACCACTATTCTATTATTTTTTGTGAAGCAAAGTAGAAATGAGAATCTGTGGAAAGGCACAGAAAACTTTGCTCACATCACCACTGATAGTCTTGAGCTTGTGCGCAGTACAGGAACCAGAAAATTGACAGACCTGGCTAATATACCCATATACCAGTCTTTTTCAATTCAGAAACCAGTTGATAGTCTATATTCACAGAAAACTTGGGTGTTGCATTGGACATTGATGCACCTTAAGGTTCTACCGTGTTATTAAAGGTTACTGAGGAATATTAAGCACCAATTTCCAACTCAATTCCCCAAATATTTATTGTCTTCATCCTTGATTACCTGCCACAAATTAATTCTGTTTTGCAGTGTGTATGAAATCTAACTTTCTGTATTCAAACATTTTAGCCAAAAGGTAACATCAAGCACTGGTTATGAAAGAAGGTTCTGTGTTCGATGGACCATATAGATGTAAATTCAAAAGAACACATTTTCTGCCTGTGAAATTACCCTCACATAAATGTTCAAATGCTTGAGGCATGGTGACCCTCAGGTGAAACCACCACCAGTCATCTCTCTAATGAAAAAGCAGCCCTTTTCCTGGCAACTTTACTTTTTACACAGAGGATATTTACTTCCTTTAAGAATGGGTATTCCAATTAAAATGAGGATGTTGCCAATACAAAATAGCGAGTGCACGGGTCATGAGGAAACAAGGCATGATGTGTTTTAGGAAGATGCAGCTGAATTTTGGATGGACAAGTATTTTGAAAGGACAAGTATTCTAATTAAATGAGTATACACATAATTATCAATTTAATTCAGCATGAACACAACAATGATTAAAAACTAAAGTCATACGAAAAGATCAGGGGTGCATACTCCACTGCAGTGATGTCAGGAAACATCTTTAGGTAACTAAAGCAATTGATGTTTTGAATTTGGATATTGAAGCTTCATGTTCTTATTGTATGGTTTTGTACGTTTATGTTATAATGTCTTTTCCAGTTAAATGCTAGATACTTATTATTGACAATATTCATCACTTGTATTTGCCTGCATTAGAGTACCATCAGTACAGGCCCACTTATGAAGACTGGTGCTATGGTCTATTCGATCCTGAAGAGATTCTAGAACATCATACACCTGATCATAATATCTTCCTGCATCTCTCAAAGGTGAGTCCAATTCTTCTGTCAGAAGACTGTTGGTTAAAGGCATGTAGACTTTTTGTTACCTTTAGACTTGACTATTCCAATGGTTTCCTTGCTGGCCTTCCACTCTGCACACTCTGTAAACTTGAGCTCATCCAAATCTTCACTTATTGTCTCCTGAATCACACCAAGTCTTGTTTACTCTGCTCCCGTTCTCATTGTTCTATATTAGCAACACCTTGATTTTAAAATTTTCATCCTTGTTTTCAAATCCTCATCCCTCAATATCTCTTCCTTCCACCTTACAACAATCTGAGGTCTTTGTGCTCCTCCAATTCTTACATTCTTGTATAGAATGGGGAGATGATGGCCTGGAGGTATGATTGTTAGACTCTTAATCAGGTAACCCAGATAATATTCAGGGGACCTGGGTTCAAATATTGCCTTGGCAGATGGAGAAATTTGATTTTTTTAAAAAACTGGAATTAAAAGTCTAATGATGACCATGAATCCATTGTCAATTGGCAGTAAAAATCCATCTGGTTCATTAATGTCCTTTAGGAAAGGAAACTGCCATCCTTACCTGGTCTGGCCTACATGTGACTCCAGACCCATATCAGTGTGGTTGACTGTTAACTGCCTTTGGGGGTGGGCAATGAATGCTGGCCTAGCCAGCGATGTCCACATCCTGCATGATTAGTAAAGAAAAAATGTCCAATTTCCATTGAACCATTATTGACAGTCAAGCTATCAACTGACTAAGCCTTAGCTCTGGACTTCCCCTTTAAACCTTTAAGATTCTCGACATCTGCCCTCATGTTCCCAATGCGATTCTGTGTCAAAATTAGTTTGACGCTACTTCTTATGAAAAACCAATGGATGATTTACTGTATTATGACACAATAGACATGTAAATTTGTTTTTTATGTTTGAAAAATTGAAGACTACTTTTCCTTTGCAAAAAATATACTTTATTTAAAAATATATGTAAACAATAACATTACAAGAAGCATTTTGGCTTGAATGTTATAGGATACAAGATACAAGAAAATTCAGCATGTCTAATTAAAAAACAGTTTTCATTTTGAGCATATACATTCCCTGTTATGTATGCAGTCCAGGGCCACTACTTCCAAATTATAAATAGCACAAGAGATATAAACTTCTCAATAAAATATTTTTCACTCTGAGATGCCTCAAAGCATTTTCAATACTCTTGACTTATGACGTACGTTCTTTGAGAGCCACAGGCAAGGGATATAGCCATTCCCAGGCCTTCAGTACACTATGACTGAAAGGCCTTAGACAATGACCTTTCCCCAAGCTTTTATTGTGCCCCTCAACACTGAGCCTTGGACCTTGAAATGTGCCAATTTGAAACTCTTGCTGAGGACAACTGCATGCATTGGAAGACAGTTGTGTTTTAGAGAGCAAAGAGTGTGTTGAACTTAGTTAAAGGTCCTCCAGATGCAGTTGATGTTTGCGTTGGTGTTTGGACAGCCCACAGAGCACAGAATCATGTGTCACAGAGCCGTTCGGGATGAACTTCAAATGAGCCATCACATCTCTCTCTTCGCAGAGGCACATTCCACAAGGGGGTGATCAGCAGTCTCTTCTCGATCACACCTAACTCAAGGGCAACATGTGGACGGGTGAGACACCAGGCACCAAGGAAGGGTCTGATAGCAAGGGCTTCTCTTTCCAACAGTCAAGCTATGTCTTTGTGCTTTTAATTCTAGTAATGAGAGATTCTGCCTACTGGAGGGTTATAGACAGAAAGACCTAAAGGTTCAGGTACATAATTCTTTGAAGTCTACACACCTATAGATAAGGTGGTTAAGAAGGCATTTAGCAGGCTGGCCTTCGTTGCTCAGACCTTTGAGTATAGGAGTTAGGACGTTATGTTGAGGTTGTACTGGACATTGGTGAGGCCTCTTCTGGAGTACTGTGTCCAGTTCTGGTTGCCCTGTTACATGAAGGATGTTATTAAGCTGGAGAGGGTTCAGAAGAGATGGAGGGTTTGAGTTATAGGGAGAAGCTGGATAGGCTTAGGCTGGGACTTTTTTCATTGGAGCGCGGGAGGTTAAAGGGTGACCTTGTTGAGATTTATAAAATAATGAGGGGTATAGCAGTGAATGGCAGGTTTCCCTAGGGTGGGGGATTTCAAGACTAGGGGGTACGTTTTTAAGCTGAGAGGAGAAAGAATTATAAAAGACATGAGCAGCAATTGTTTACACTGGGAGTACTTTGTGTGTGGCATGAACTTCCAGTGGAAATGGCGGATATGGGTATAGTTATGTTTAAAAGACATTTAGATAAGTTCATGAATAAGAAATGTTTTGAAGGGATATGGGCCAAGCATAGGCAGGTGGGCCTAGTTTAGTTTGGGATTATGATCAGTATGGACTGGTTGAACCAAAGGGTCTGTTTCCGTGCTGTATCAATCTATGACCGTGACAGCCCTGTCAGAGAACTATTGGACAGAGCAAGAATCAACTTTCCTTGTGGGGCCTTGATGATGTTATGTGCTGACCACCTTCTGGAGGACATGTTGTCAAAGGTGTTTCTCTGCATAACATTCTCCATGGGTGACAAGTGATATGGCATGATCCAACTAATTTGAGTATTCTGCAGCAATGTGGCCTAACTCATCCTTCATAATAGTGGGGACAGGTAGGACTTCAACATTTGTTGTTTTTTTTGTTCCTTTCATCAATTCATTGGGCATGACCGTCACTGGCTGGACCAGCATTTATTGCCCTTTCCTAGTTGCACTTGGTCTTTGTGTACTGAGGGTTTATACACCGCTTGATGTGGTCATACACAAAGGTGGCCATTATGATTTGGGAGATGTTGGGTACAATTTTTCTCCAATAAGCTGGAGGTTTGTATATCATATCCCTGCAAACGTGATCTATTTTCAACAAAGCAGACTATGGTTTGGGTGATCATCATGATGCAGAAGTGAAGAGTGGGACAGACCTACACCACATACACAACAGCAAAAATGCCTTGCACCATGTTGGACATACAGTGGAGAGGGGCGTCACTTCCTAATGCCCACTTTGTGTTTTACCACTGCTAATCACTCCTTTCAGTTTTTAGCACAAGCTCCAATTCCTTTGCCCCACATCGCCAGCTCCTTCAGGTAATTGGATCTGATAGTGAAGTGGAGCTCCTTAAGAACATGGCCTCTCTCTTGCCTCATCTTACCTTAGCTGTTGTGGCCACCTCAAACTGGTCACAGATTGCACACGACAGTCGATCCAAGCTGAGAAACATTATGGCACTCATTTATGGGAAGCCTTTGATCTGAAAGCCTTTATTATTTGGGATAGTCACCCCTTCTATTGTCACATCCTTCCAGATTGATTCACAAAAGATTTGATACAAAACACAAGCAGGACAGGCGAGAGAGGGCAGCTCTGACTGACTCCAGATCTGATTGGAAAGCTTTCTGATCCCTATTTGTCAATTGAAACTGTGCTACTGAAGCTTCTGTAGAACCGTTGTATCCAGTTATGAATTCCCTCTTCAAACTCCATTTTGATAGCACATCCATCATGTAGGTGTGTGATATTGTATCAGAAACCTTCTCCTGATCCAGACTGATGAGATAGCTATCCAACCCCTTGTCTCACGAATAGATGTCTCCTCCTGCAGAATGTATGGGAGCTACTATTTGTACAGAAGCCTCGAAGTCCATGGAAACTCCTTTACCACCAGCTGAATTACTTGCTCCAGACTTTTGAAACTTTAAGCAATTGCAGAAATCAACAAACGCTTGTAGAATCAATGCAACAGGCAGGTAAAAGCAACCAGCAGCGAATCTGTAAGTAGTCAATGATCCCTTTAACAGTACAGATGGGGTCTTTCCTGTTACTGAATATGTTCAGCTGTGCAAGGTGAAAATGCAATATTTGCTAGCGTGTTAATACCACCAGCATATCAGTAATACGCATCTGCTTGCTCACAACTGCTCACTGCACTAGTGCCATCCTATGTGACAACCAACATAATTCATCCCAAGAGTGTGTTCATTCACTGTAGAAACCATTTTGGAGCTCTAAGAACACTCACAGTGCCTTAAAGGTGGTCACAAATCATGCCATTTTCTCACCTCTTAAGGTCATTGTATATTTCCTGTCCAATCATATCTTTTTGTACTGTATCTCATCTGATACAGCTTCATTGTAATTTTCAAGTTTCTGAGCCATACATTTGAATATATACACGGGGTATGATTATTGTCTCCCTGAAATAGAGAGGAAAGTGGCAAATAATTGGGCAAAGTGGCCCCAAAGAGTTATTTGCCCACTTCTCCCCACTTCAGCAATTAAATGCTGGGCAAAAAAGTCCATGTGTGATCTTCTCAACTTTTGACTAGCTAAGACCATTACATGGTCAATGCACAGCAATTAAAGGATTCAACTCATCACCAGCCCAACTGGCTGCCTTCCCAGCTGACCAAAAAAATTGGCCCGATTCTCAACTGGGAAACCAGAGTGACCTACTGTCAGGTCGTGGAGGTGGAGGTTGAAGGCTTCATTTACCCCATTTCTGAGATCAGTCAGAAGCAGGAATGGGAAAAAGCAATCACTCCCCTGTCCATTGCCCTTTTTCCACACAACACCCACAACCTAAACTCTGGGCTTCCAATATTGATCCCAACGACCCAGAAGTTATCAGCCTTAGATTGACCAATAGACTCTGGCAAAGTAGGACTTCAGTCTGGAGGCTTGTGATTTTACCGAGACTCCCACCGGTCAGCTCTTGTGTTTTATTAGAGCTTGATGTGATGTTGTTTCTCAATGTTGGGGACAGCATGTCATAATGGCCCCTGAAGATGCCTGTCCTAACACTGAAAGCATGGAGCACTGAATCTTAATCAAAGTAACAAATGGGATCATTTGGTGTTTAAGACAAACTCCATAAGAACGTAGAAATCTGTGTCAAGTGGGCAAGATCTTAATTCATTCAAAATCGTTCCCTTTCAGAGTTAAAATCAGTCTCTTGTGAATGTCTATTACCAACTAATTGACTTTACCGTTCAACATATGTAAGAAGACAAAAAAGGATCAGGATCTAACTTGCAAACTGAACTGACCTCTCAATTAGGGATTGGGGCCTGAAAGGAATAAGCATCACCTAAACAGTAAAATAATGGCATTACATGGTATAATCTTTTTGTTCTTATAAAACAATGCTTCGACTGCCCTACTGACAGCAATGCCGCAGGAGGTTCAGTAATATACTTCAAGGTATTTATATGAATCAAACCTCTGTGAGACTTAATTATACCACTCTGAACTTGATTTTCATCACAAGCCAAACAATAATAAGTTGAATCCTTTTGATATTTGGGAACTATCTTACTGATCTGCAGGAAGATGCTAGTCTATACTGGCAAGCTTTGAATAGGATAAAGAAGGAGCTGCTGTGTTAGTTAACAGACCATATTTTGTGTCCTGGCTATATTCCTACAATCCTGCCAACATTTGGACTGGAAGCCCTTGTCCACAGGTGGTGAATGCTTCCTTTCACTTTGTAGATGGGATTGTCAACAGTTCAGCCTGACATCCAGTTGCTGGTAAAAATGACCTATTTTTTGACAGTTAATCATGAATACCATACAAATATAATTAACAGATTAAAATGGATGTCCAAACTGGAGTCAATGGACTACATGTGATGGCGAGCTCCATACACAAGCAATGGTGCTTTGTTCCTTCCTTCTTACTGAATTTTGTACACCTACGGTATTGGAAGGGGCTAGTCTAACTCTATGAGAGGTGTGTGTGTGTTCTGGCCATTTGTGAGGAACAAACCTATGGGAAAAGCCTGCCTCAGTAATTCAGGACTTTGTTTTGGCTGTTTAAAAAATAATAAAACAAAAACGGCCCTCTAGCATCCATTGTCTCAAACCCACACATTCACCATTTCCATTCAGGCCCTCTAATGCCAACCTGTGTACCTCTACTTAACCCCAAGACCCATTACATTCTCTATTCAACTTTGTAACAACTCATGCCCCCTCCTTTGCCCTTACAATCTTCCAGACTAACTGTCTCAATATTCATCATGGATAAACCTTACTACCCATTAATAACATAAAATGCTTATGGGATAAATTGAGTATTTAAACAAACACTCTCATTGATTAAACACCACTCACTATATTCAGTTTTCTTCAAGCAATTGTATTCATAGACTAATTTCAAAGAAGTTGTAAGTGCTTGGAGCTGTCAATCAAACCATGACTGTGATAATGGTAAATGTCGAAATCAGTCATGAAGCATGAAGCACAAATCCCAGGATGAAAGTCCTCAGGCAAATGTCAACAGACTGCATGAAATAACAAGCAGTTTAAGACTTAAAAAAATATAAAAACAGGAATATTTCAACGCCTTCACAGTTTGATTGTTCCAGTGAGCTGGGCGGTTCCAATGCATTTATCTATTGTTTACATACATTCATGCCTACTTTTAATAATCCTCCAGGGGACTTAACCTCTCCCAAAGATTTTCTGACCTCACTATTCCTATCAAAAAGGGTACCCTACCTCTCCTGAAAAGTTTAGAGTTCATAAGTCTTACTTTCCACTCCTTCTTTTCAAAACGCAGATCAGACTGAAAGCTGCTGTAGTTTTGTATGTACAGGTACCTACATGAACCACAGGCATGAAAAGATTGTTACCCTTTCCTTGCCCTCCCACACTCCACTGAAGATGGTGTGTGCTGAAGGTTCAGGGACAGGAATCTGCACTCAGGAATCCAGCATTATTTTGCCGAAGCTGGAGACCCTCTCTACTCAGCAATCCAACAATGCAGGCCTGAGTGTTAGCACTTTCTGATGTATGAAAATTCATAGGATCACTGGTTTAGCAATATTTGTAGCCCCTGCAGTGTTACATGCTGTCAGTGTTGAACAAAACCATGCAGATCCCTGGACTGAAAGACTGAAATATAAAATTAGCAGCATGACAAGAGACATATTTAATAAACAGAAAACATTTAAATATTGAGGATAGTATGAGAGTGTTGTTGACTGGGCCAGCATTTATTTCCCATCCATAACTGCTACCTGAATTGACTGGTTTGCTAGGGCCATTGATGGAACAGTATGGATCATAACACTTGATGTGCCTTTACAATTGATGATTGAAAGGACTTGTACCCAACAGACATCCTTGTCAATACATTTCATGTTCTCTTTTCCTTTCATATATATATTTGTATCTTTCTCCAGAGATCTCCTGATCTGGTTTTAATGTTCACAAGGATGGACGAGGACGGAGTGAAAAGGAATGTTTGGGTATTAAAAGTTTAGAAATGATGATACTTATTCATGATATTAGATGCAGTCACATTTCTACCAGGTAGGCCTTTACACGCAGGTGCCATTCAAGAAATATTTCTGTTGAACAGCATTAATAGTCTATTTCTAAATGATGAAAGTACGTGCATGTAATAAGCTATAGTTAGTGAACTCAGCAAAGCTAGATTTGTGGATCCCTGCATGTTTGCACGTTTTAAGTTCCTTTTATTAACTGAGAATTAATCTTGAGAAGTTTGTAAAATGTAGTCTCTGTTTAGTTTGCACAACACTTCATAAAGATTGTGAGATTTTTATAGTGTATCTCTTGTAGCATTCCATTATTTCTTGGGCTGGTTTCCAATTTCTGTTCAGTGCTGATGGACATTTTCAGAAGAGATTGTACTTGCTTTTGTGTGGTCATTACTCCCAGTGCATCAGATCCTTTCTGCAGTTGACTATAATATTAGATTATGGGAAATCTATTTCAATATTTTTGGTCAAAAAGTTAGTACTGAAAGAGCCAAGGACACAATTAAATGATGTTTTTAGTTTATAAATCTATAATGTTTATGATCATGGTATGCTAATATAATCTTTTGGACGGGAAAGTGGGCAGGATTTTGTTTTTAGTAATTCCCCATTTTAAGTACAGCTATCAGTAATGTAGAAGGCAAAAAAATTCCTTTGTGAGCAAGGTAGAATGATACTGTTGTTAGTGTCATCAGTACTACAATCTGAAACACGTTAAAAGTCTTGTATGTACACACTTCCATTATTAATTCCTATATGCCAATTTATAATGCAAACTCCCAATGTAAACATGTCACGTATTGGAATTACAAAGCCCCATCCAGTTGCAGTGGCACAATTTTTCACTTTCCAGTTTCTCTGTATTACAGGCATCCATTGCACCAATAAATTCTATTTCTCTCTTCTTTCCACACTACTGCACCTTTTGTTTTCTTCTTGCATTATTTCATATTATCTATCTTAACGTTAGAACCAGATTATTCATGAGTGAATTGTGATGCACTTTTTCACAAAAAAACGTAGTGAAAAGCTTGTAACTTTCTTATCTTATAAGGCTGTGCGTGTAAAAGGTGATCAGGCAAAAAAAAATCAAGCGAAAGAAAAGACTATTCAGAGGGGAGATTTAAACCTTAATCAAGATATAAATTGACACAATGAAATAGAGGAATGAAGGCTTGACAGATGGCTAAGAGAGAGTTGAAAGAAAATAATGTCCCTGGATCAGCATCATGTATTGAAACTGCAGGAATTTCTGAGGCATGTGGACAATCTTTCCTTGTTCTGTCTATCATGGTTCCAAAAATACATTGCCTTCTGGCACACTTCCACCATAATCAGACCTGAGTAGAGCAGAGTGACCACAAAAGAGGCCCAGATCCTGGACCCACCTCTGCACTCAGTTTCCATAGAGTTTTCTTCTGGCGTGAAGCTCCATGTAAGGGACACATGTGAAGCCTACGTGAGGTGTTCCAGTCCTGGCTCATAGTCCAAAGCCTTCAAGAAAAGGAAGTTACATTTATTTGGTTTCGTGGCCCTCTTATAAAAGGGAATTATAAGGCATCAGATGAATTATCTGTTGTAGCAGGGGAGGAAGAGGTCAGACATTCTCTCCAATGCTGCTAGCTTCTGCTTTATTTGGTAACCTCCCCGGGCTGGTCAGCATTGATGAGCCACTCCTAAATTGGGCAATCACTATCTCAAGACAAAAGCCCTGCTGTAGGAAAAATGTTGTGAAACTTGAAGTGGTTCAGAAAGGGTTCACAAGGAAGTTGCCAGGTTTGGAGGGTTTGAGCTATAGGGAGAGGCTCAATAAGCTGGGGCTATTTTCCCTGGAGTGTTGGAGGCTGAGGGGTGACCTTATAGAGGTTTATAAAATCATGAGGGGCACGGATAGGTCCTTTTCCCCAGGGTAGAGGCATAGGTTTAAGGTGACAGGGGAACAATATAAGAGGGACCTAACGGGCAACATTTTCACACAGAGGGTAGTGCGTATAAGGAATGAGCTGCCAGAGGAAGTGGAGGAGGCTGGTACAATTACAATATTTAAAAGGCATCTGGATGGGTACATGAATAGGAAGGGTTTAGAGGGATATAGGCTAAACACTGACAAATAGGACTAGATAAATTTAGGCTATCTAGTCAGCATGGAAGAGTTGGACCGAAGGGTCTGTTTCCATACTGTATATCTCTATGACATCAGCAGAGGTTTCCAACGGGTTCCTATTTGTTTCCATCCCATTCCCAACATTTTGCCTTAAAGTTGGTACAGCCAAATATGTGAGGCTGTAATGTGTCTGTAATAATGAACGGATCCTTCTTTCTACAGGAAGTATGCAGGAATTATACTCATACGTGGGGTCAGTGTTTGAAAGTCACTCAGATGCTGTCTTTTTGTAAATAGCCAATGGTGGAGGAGCAGCAGCACTCCTCGTGGGATAACAAAGATCCCTTGATTCATTTTGGCTAACAATTTCACAAAATGTTGAACTTTGTCTTTATCGAATGCTTGGGACAATTGAGAAATTTATTACACGCAGTTGAAAGAAATAATAGAGGACAGTATTTATTAAAGTAGTAATGAAATTTGGAAAGCTGGGATATTATTGACCTAATAGAAGTCTTAAAAATTATGAAGAGCTACAATGGGTTAGATGCAGTAAAGATGTTTCCACTTCTGCAAGAGTCCACAACTGGGGGCTGTAAAAATAAGATAGTTATTAATAAATTCAAGAGGAAATTCAGGTGAAACTTCTTTACCCAGAGAGTTTTGTGAATGTGAAACTCACATCCACATGGTTTGGTAAAGTCAAATAGTATGAGGGAGGAAGGATGTGCAGATTGTGTTAAATGAATTAGATGGGAAAAGGCATAAATTAGACTGACGTTGTTGGCTTGGTCGCCGAGCTGGCTGCTTATTATACAGACATTTCATCATCATGCTAGGTAACATCATCAGTGCAACCTCTGAAGAAGCGACGTCGTTCTACTTCACTTGGTAGTTATATAATCCGGTCTGCTAAGTTGGGTTGTGTCATTTCTGGTTCTGTTCTGCATGGGTTTGTATATGGGGTCTAATTCCACATGTTTGTTGACTGCATTACGGGTTGAAAACCAGGCCTCTAGGAATTCCCGTGCATGCCTGTGATTGGCTTGAGCTAGGATGCTTCATCAGAGGCCGCAATGAAGATGTTACCTAGCATGGTGACGAAACATCTGTACAATAACCAGCCAGCTCGGGGAGCAAGTCAACAAATTCATCCACAATCCGAGTTAGCAAATCTTCACAAGAACCTTAAAGGTCTTTTGGACAATTACTTTTAATTCTATGTAATGATAATTATGATGGCCTTTATTAGACAGAGTGGGATTTTGGCTGTCACTTTATACAGTATTGTTATGGGACTATTGTTCTAAAGACAGAGTTCAAATCCCACCCTGGTAGCAAAAATAATTAAAATTAATTTAATTAACATTCTAGAATAAAATACTAGTCTTACTAATAATGATCATGATCAGATTTTTGTTGAAAATGCGTCTGGTTCAATAATATCCTACAGGGAAGAACATTTGCCATCCTTGTCCAAATGTGACTCCAGATCCAGACAATGTAGTTAATTCTTAGCTGTTTTCTGAAATATTCTAGCAAGTTACTTAGTTGTAGGAGGCTTGCCCACACCTGTTAAAGGGTAACTCATGATGGGTAATAAACTCTATCCCAAGAATGAATATTAAAAAAAATCTTGTTTTATGGATTGACCCTTGTGAGACAAATAACGTTTGGCTCCAGAATGAGAATGCTTAAATGAGTTATAAGACTAACCAATGACCTAGCATTCCACCTTAAACACAAAGTGTTTTAAAAGGTAGTCTGCTTGCAATAACCCTGCTAAGTAACCACCACTTTCTCAATCAATCATGCTAAACTGTGGGAGTTTTGTTTTCTGTTCGAATCACATTACCTAAAGATCACAACAATTTCTAAATACTACAAGTGCACATTTGCACGTAGCTGACTTTTTGCAGGACCCCAAGTGGTAAATTAGCTGTGATATTGACCAATCCTGGAAATTTAACAGCCAGTTCACTGGATTATGCAAACCAGCTTATTTGCTATTTTGTCAGCAAGATCAAAATGTTATAATACATAAGAAACTAGGTTGTAAATTTGCAGTTCAGATTTTGTTTACAAACTATGTTTCTTTATGTATTTATGTATGTTAATTAATTGTATGTATCAATTAATTTAAATTAGCTGCCTTTAACATACAGGCTTTACTTGTGGCAAAGATTATTCACTAGATTTTATGACTTTACAACGTAATTGCCCCAGGCAATCTGATGAGCCCTATTGTCAATATATTTATCTAGCTCCCCGCCATTGTTAGTGTACCCTGTCTCGTCAATTGACATTCTTTTTGTGCTGGTGGTGTGCTGGAAATCAAGCCTCATTTTTCTCAGAGTTTGTCACGGATGTTAAAGTTTTTTCAAAGCATGCAAAATTACCCAATTTACCTCATCTTCAGGCCCAGATTGGCAGAAAGACCAGACCAGGTTCCTATACTTAACAAGAATTACTATATATTCCAGGTAAGTAGTTACAGCTACAGGTAAACAGTTATGAACCAATGGCATTTAGCTCTACTGGTTAAAAGTCTAACCACCTCATAAACTCCTCCTTACACATACAAACACAGAGAGAAAAAAAAAGGTCTCATGGGCAGAAGGAAAATTGGGAAAACAGTTTAGTGGTTTCTGTCAACTGGATCTGCTGAGATGGTTGTTGTGCTGATCAGAAATTGCTTCTCGATCTTCCCTCTCTAGATGCTTTCACTTGAAAGAGGTGGCTGGCTCACACTTGTAAAAGGTCTCTTTATTCATTGAAAGTATAGCTTACAACAACAGATGAAGGCAAGATAAACTGGTTTTCTTCTGGTTTAAAGTGGCTTTTACCACAGAGAACATTTAGAACTGATGGGCGAAGGTTTGAAGATTTTCCACTATCTTATTCACAGCCCCAAGCTGTTCAGCTACCTGAGAACTAATCATATAGTTGTTTGCAAGTCATATGCATTTGTCATTAACAACTGATCACAAGTCCAACGACTAATCAGGTACTATTATCAACCAAAGCTCCATTTTGTACATAACCCTTCATCTCCAGTTTATCAGCAAACCATACTTCAGCCTCAATTGGAAGCAGCAGCTGTGTAAACAGTGATTACAGTGAGTGTCAGTTCACTTTCTTTGAAAGCATGCAGCAATCCACTAACATTCTTGCTTTTTTATAACATTTTTTTCTTAATTTAGTTCACAATCAAAACATACACAAAAATAAAAAGATGCTGTCTTTACAGTGGTGTTTCATTTTCCCAAGTTGGTGCCTACTGGAGTTAATATAAAACTGATCACACACTCTAGACTAGAATGTGAAAGTAAATCGTGCTAAGTTCCCATGTTAGATTCTGCGTCTGAGTTGAGTTCATTGCTTTCAGCAGAACCAAAAGCACAGACAACCATGATGATCTCTGGTGCCTGAGACAAAGGAAGTGAACAGCCAAAATTCCCATTCTAAATCACAATGCTTGTAGAAAACACAGATCTTTGGGCATGGTAAGAGGACTGAATCAGAATTTATTGGTGCTTCCCCCCAGGATCTAATAATTTGCCTAACTTGCATGAAAAGTATCGCACTGGGGAGAAGTTCTGAACAGTGGGAAGGTGACACTGCAATCCTGCATATCAGCACCTTCGGAAGGTGTGGGAAGATTTGGAAGTAATAACCTTTATAATTATGTAAAAGTTGAGTTTATGTGATGAATTTTTAGCCAAAACCTAAGAGTGGAACTTACAAATGAGAAATATTATCAAAGGATACAAATCCACCTTCTCCCATCATTTTGCTCCCTAACTGTTTACATTAGTACATCAGCTTATCGCAGAGATACCAGGTCAGCCAACCCATACCAACCCACCTTCAAAACTAAAACAAAGGAGTCAAAGATTCTTCATTATTCTGCTTAAGTATAAGATACTGAACAGCTGCCTGCAAATGAATAGGTTTGTGACAGGCCAAGTTTGATTTCAGCAGCTAGTGAATGGTAAACAGAAGGAGCTGGGATTTAATGGCTTAAAATCTAGGTCCAACTTATACATGAGATCATCTATTACTCGTGTATATTTGTTGCCATGACTGACAGGGTTAATGCCGTTTATTAGAGGATTGTAAAGACATCATTTACCCACTATCTTCTCTCAGATTATGCATTGTGAAGGTGAACTAAAAAGGCAGAAAAATTGTAGACAACAAGGTGCAGGGCTGGATGAACACAGCAGGCCAAGCAGCATCATAGGAGCAGAGAGGCTGACGTTTCGGGCCTAGACCCTTCATCAGAAAAGGGGGAGGGGAAGGGGGTTTTGAAATAAATAGGGAGAGAGTGGGAGGCGGATAGA
>NC_063357.1:10116734-10152151 GCF_021869965.1 Rhincodon typus | reverse complement strand
GAGGAAGGGTCACCGGACCCGAAACGTTAACTCTTGTTTTCTCCTCCACAGATGCTGCCAGACCTGCTGAGCTTTTCCAGCAATTTTGTTTTTGTTCCAGTGTTCTTTCAGTTCTGGAGAACTTATTGGTATTGGTGTGGCTATCAGAGGCATCCTGTGCGGAATTTTGGCTTTCTCTCTCATTAAACTACAGATAAATATATTAACAACATGGTAATAAATAAAATGTTGCAATGTAAGGACAGCAGGGATAATGGAACAAAGACAACTAAATGGAATTGATGTACAGATTATCCACAATTTAAACAGTATTTTTCATTCAAAAGCATAATAGAAATGAGGAGCAATTAGAGACTGTTGACAATTCATAGGTGATCTTTGAAAATTCTTTAATGAATGTGAAGGTTGCTTGTAAGGTCAATATTTGTTGCCCATCCCTAACTGCCCTCCAGATTTTAAGACTTATAAAACTTATAAATCTTAATTTTTTTTGTAAATCTATCAAAATGGGGAGAGGATTTTTCATGTTTTACTGAGATCTGAGTTTCTGAGCAATGTGTGCTGCGTTTGTAGGTACTTCTGGGCCTGTAAATTGTTAAAAGGGCAGAGATGGCTTTTGTAGACTGGTGTGCTCTTCCTATCTGATGTGGGAGATCAGGGAGTATTTCAATGTTCCTGGAGACTACGTCTGCAGTGCGTTGGTAAAGTGATAGTGAGAAAAGAGATAAGTCTGAGGCTGGTACAATAGATAAGGGGAACAAGTTAAATAGTCAAGGCAGGCAAGAGCATGGCAGAGAATGACGTAAGACTGATAAATTAAACTGCATTGATTTCAATGCAAAGGGCCTGACAGATAAGGCAGATGAACTTAGGGTATGGTTGGGAACATGAGAGTAGGATATCATAGCAATTACAGAGATGTGGCTCAGGGCGTGGCAGGACTGGCAGCTTAATGTTCCAGGGTATAGATGGTATAGGAAGTATAGAAAGGGGGGATGGCAAGAGAGGAGGAGAAGTGGCATTTTTGGTTAAGTGTAGGAAATGCTGGATAACCAGAAAAATTGAGGGTCTGTCAAGAAAAAGAAGACAGCAGGGACTGAGTGAATCCCTAGAGGACAATAAAGGCAGCGGTGTACTTAAGAGGGAAATCAGGAGGGCAGAAAGGGGACATGAGATAGCTTTGGTAAATAGGGTTAAGAAGAATCCAAAGAGATTCTACAAATACATTAAGGGCAAAAATTAGCTCGGGAGAGAATAGGGCCCCTTAAAGATCAACGAGGCTGTCTATGTGCCCAACCACAGAAGATGATTGAGATACTAAATGAATATTTGGTTCAGTATTTAGAGTGGAGAAGGACATGGCAGCTCGGGAACTTGGGGGAAATAAATAGTGATGTCTTGAAAAGTATTCATATTACAGAAGAGGAGGTGCTAGATCTCTTAACACATATAAAATTCAATAAATCCCCAGGACCTGATGAGGTGTATCCTAGAACTTTTTGGGAAGCTAGGGAAGAGATTGCTGGGCCCCTTTCTGAGATCTTTGTATCATCAACAGCCACAGGTAAGGTGCCGGAAGACTACAGGATGTCTAATGTGGTGCCATTATTTTTTAAAAATGGTAAGGAAAAGCCAGGGATTTATAGACCAGTGAGCCTGACATCATGGTGGGTAAGTTGTTGGAGAGGTGTCTGAAGGATGGGGCTTACATGCATTTTAAAAGGCAAAGACTGGTTAGGGATAGTCAGCATGGCTTTATGCATGGGAAATCATGTCTCATTACTTTGAGTTTTTGAAGATGTGTCAAAGAAGATTGATGAAGGCAGAGTAGTAGACATTTTCAAATGGTCTTCAGCAAGGCATTCGACAAGGTTCCACATGGTAGACTGGTTAACAAGGTTAGATCACATGGATTCCAGCGGGAGATAGCCAATTGGATACAAAATTGGCTTGAAAGTAGGAGACAGAGGGTGGTGGTAGAGGATTGTTTTTCAGACTGGAGGCCTGTGACCAATGGTGTGCCACAAGGATCAGTGCTGGGTCCACTGCTTTATGTCATTGATATAAATGATTTGGATGTGAATATAGGAGGTATGGTTAGTAAGTTTGCAGGTGACACCAAAATTGGAGGTGTAGTGCACAGTGAAAAAGATTATCTCAGAGTACAACGGGATCTTGGTCGCATGGGTGAATGGACAGAGGAGTGGCAGATGGGGTTTAATTCAGATAAATGTGAGGTGTTGCATTTTGATAAGGCAAACCAGAGCAGGATTTACACAGTTAATGGCAGGGCCCTGGGAAGTGTTGTGAACAAAGAGACCTAGGCATGCAGGTGCACAGTTCCTTGAAAGTGGAAGTGCAGGTAGACAAGGTGATAAAGAAGGCGTTTAGTATGCTTGCCTTCATTGGTCAGTGCATTGAGTATATGACCCTTAGGACTTCATGTTGCAGCTGTACAGGACATTGATGAGACCATTATTAGAATTCTACATTCAGTTCTGGTCTCCCTGCTATAAGAAGGATATTGTTAAACTTGAAAGGGTTCAGAAAAGATTTATAAGGATGTTGCCAGAATTGGAGGTATTGAGCTATAGGGAGAGGCTGAATAGGCTGGGGCTATTTTCCCTGGAGCTTCAGGGGCTGAGAGGTGACTTTATAAAGGATTATAAAATCATGAGGGGCATGGACAGGGTGAGTAGCCAAGCTGAAATTTCGGGTCGGGACCCTTCTTCCAGCTCCACACTGTGTTATCTCTGACTCCAGCATCGGTAGTTCTTACTATGTTTGAGTGAGTAGCTAAGGTCTTTTTCGTAGGGTATGGAATCCAAAACTAGAGGGCATAGGTTTAAGGTGAGAGGGGAAAGATTGAAAAGGGATCTAAGGGACAACCTTTTCACATAGAGGGTGGTGCGTGTATGGAATGAGCTGCCAGAGGAAGTGGTGGAGGCTGGTACAATTTACAATGTTTAAAGGCATCTGGATGGGTACATGAATAGGAAAGGTTTAGAAGGATATGGGCTAAATGCTGGCAAATGGGGCTAGGTCAGATTAGGATATTTGGTTGGTGTGGACAAGTTGGACTGAAGTGTCTGTTTCCATGCTGTACCACTCTATGACTCTTTGAGAAGGTGGTTGTGAGGCACCCATGTGAGCCACTGGAGTCCATTTTGACTGGGTACACCCACAGTGCTGTTATGGGAGCTCCAGGCTGTTGTGTGGCTTGGAGAGGAACTTGCAATTTGTGGTGTTTCCATATGTCTGCTTCTCTTGTCGTTCTAGGTGGTAAAGATTCTGGATTTGGAAGATACTGTTGAAGGTGCCTTGGTGAGATGCTGCAGTGCAGTCACAAACATCCTCCTGTGTGTTAGATGTGTCTTCAACCAATGAAGAGGTCTCTTGCTTCAGATTGACTTCAGTTTTGCCAGGACTCAGAGGAACATGAGCAGCAGGAATAATCCATTTGGTTCCTTGAGCCATCCCCGATACTCAACCAGACTTTGACTGTGTTTTTTAACCTGATTGCCGTTTTCCCACACTATCCCCGTACCATTTGATGCTTTTGATACACATTCTGTAAAATGCCGCCCTCAGATGTCAAAGGTAGTAAATCTCTCATCACCTGTTGAGTTCGGTTCTTTTCTCTGTGCTTGGACCAAGACTATACTTAGGTCAGGAGGTGAGTGACCCTGTTAGAACCCAGCCTGAACAAGAGTGAACAGGTTGCTGATGTGAAAATGAGACTTGTTTGTACTCCGATGATAACCTTCTATCACTTTGCTGATAATCAAGTAGGTTGATGGGGTGGTAACTGGTCGCATTAAATTTGTCTACTTTTTGTGGACAGTAGCAATTAGCCCCTGTCTGCACAATTATACTGTATTGTCATTGATGTGAGTGTTATAGTTGTACTTCAGACTAGCCAGTGGCATGTATAGCATTGGAAGATAAACCTTCAATACTACTGTTGGCTGTTGTCAGAGCCCAAAACTTTAGTGGTATCCACTATTACCTTCATCCATTTCTTGATATCACATGGAGTATATCAAACTGGATGAAGACAGCAAATGTGATGGAGGGGATGTCAGATAACCCACTTGCCACTTCCGGTTAAGGATAGTTTTATGTGATTCAGCATTCTCTTTTGGACTGATGTGCAAGGCTTCCTTATCATTGAGGATGGGGATTAGATGATGTATTCCACTTAATTACCACAAGTCATTTCACGCAAATTACTGGTGAATATTTATGCTGAATAATAGAACATGCATTGGACATTTTACAAAAAAAAAGTCTATTTCTTATTATATATTTGTGTCTTTTTTTGCAACTGTTAACTAAATTACAGTACAGGTAAACCTACAATCCCTAACAAGTTATAAAGGGCCAATCAAAGGTGGGCAGAAATGATAAATTATGGTTTTCCTTGCTGATTTGTTCTAGTTTCACAGTTGTGAATTCTTTGTTATGAGCAATTGTCCCATTTCCTTTGAAATTGTCCTCCAAGGAAGGAGGGCCATAAATACCACAACAGAAAATTTGGAAATACTCAGCAGGTTGTGCAGCACCTGTGGAAAGTGGAACAGAATGAATTGTCCTAATATTAACTTGGAGGTGTATGGTAGGGGCAGGGGGTGCTAATTTGCAGTTGGTCACCAAAAATAATGTATATCTGCGTTCCCTGTCGAGTTTCATGGGAGCAACTGATAGGCCAGTGGCTTTGGGTAGAATCTTGGTGGGGTAGGGGCTGGAGAGCCAGACAATCAATGTAATTTGAAACTTAAGGCGGGGGTGTTGTATTAAAGACATCTGAAGGTTGGAGACATGGGGTGGATTGGAGACTAGAGGGGGCAGAGACATTCGAGTGGGAGGGATTTTTATGTAGATTGACATCTCAATGTTGCTGCAGATATTCTGTCACTTGTCTTCAGATAGTGCCATGAGATCTTCATATCCAGTGGAGAAGATGGCTAAGGCTTCAATTTAATGTCTCATTATGAATGACATATTTGATGGTGCAGTACTCCTTCACTACTATACTGTAACAGCAACTTGAAATTTTTTGTCTTTAAGTAACCATCTTTAAATTAGCATGAGAAAACCTTGAACTTGCACACTAATTCAGTGTTACTTTGATGATTCAGTGATTTTAGTACTTTGTCTGCACTGTTAAGACAATTTTCTGTTTCTCTGAACTTGAAGCTTTGACCCTGCTATCAGGTGTGGTTCCTTCTACAATGCTTTCTGAAAATGCTTGTCTTTTGACTAGGACTTCAACCCATCACAGTCTGGCTCATAGACAGCCTAGAGCTAAGGTTGACAGCAATGTAAGATATCATCTTTTCTTTAAAATGTGATCAGTAGTTATTGTGAACTAGATTGAAAGCCTTTAAGGACTCTTTGGCAGAGCAAATTAATACAAAAATAGATGTTTCTATGGGTTATAAGCTCTTGCAAGTTCTCCCCGAGATTGGAGTTGAACCTGTGCCAGATCAGTAGTCTGATTCGATTCTCCTATACTCCTTTAGAGTGTAGCTTCCAACTCAGATAATTGAAATTACCTAGAATTCTTAAAATCTCTTGTAAATGACAATCAGTTCACTTAAGTTTTGTTCACTTTTAACAGTTGTTTCGTTATGACTAATACCTTCTTTTTTTTTCAGATTAAATCCAATTAAGTTCCCTTGTCCAATATTTGAAACCTGGGAGCAACACAAGCCTCCATGCATCAGGAGATTCCTCTCAAATGCTTTCTCCTCCTACTTCCTCACTTCTGAATAGTAATTGATAACAAATAACAAGTTTCAATTTTTATGCTGATAACAAAGTTAATGCTACAGTTTCATGGATGAAATTAAATTTGTGCCATTACAGACTTCAGAACTTTAATAACTATTCATGGATTGAATGAATCAACAAAGATAAACTGTTACACATGGAAAGATGCAGCAATAGTTCTGTCTGGAATAAACTATTAAGGGACAAGGACAAACTTATACGAATTGAAAGTAATTAGCCATGTCTGGGAAAAGAAGAAGTTGAAACTACATGAACAAAACTGCTTTGACATCTGCTTGATAACTGTCTGCTTTATGCCACAAGGAAAACTGATTGCCCTGCAGAAGAATTTAAAGAGTTAACTGCAGACAGCTGTATTTTCAAAGGCCAAATATAACAAGAACAAGGAAACTACTTCTGGCTTGCAGTTATTTGGATGAAAGGACTTAAAATAAACATTAATAATATCATATTTCAACCTGAAAATCTGTGTAAGAATCCAACATCAAAACTGCTGATTAAACAGAACTTTAAAGAACAACACTGCACCTGAATCAAACCTTGGACCCTTCCAGAGACAGACACTTTTGGTTGGAATTGTGGCCAAATTCTCCCATCAATCAGGTAATAGCCAAGTTGGGTTTTGAGACTTAACTTGCTTAATTGATGGTTCTTATTTTGGTTGCCACATGCAATAAAGTTTAAATCACTGTTTCAGTACTTGATTGTCTGTGAGATTTCTTTCTAAGTAGATAAATTAAAGTTAACTTGTGGTGATTTACCCACAACAAATTGCTTCCGGTACAACATTGGGAAACTGAAGCCACCCTTTTCATCTTCCACCCTTAGCTTATATATGTTTCAGACCCCCAAATTAATAAAGATTAGTTACCTATCCATATTATATTTTCTTCTTCATTCCCTCTACCTGTTTGGATGAGAAGCAAAATCACTTTATTCAGCATTATCTTCCTGTTAGCTTTGCACCAAAACACAGCCCTACCAATCTGCTTCACTGATTATTGAACCATCAGGAAATATGTAACACATACACATAGATTTTGTAAAGCCTGCTGCAAAACTTTGGAGAACTCAAAGCAAAGTTTCAAATTTGTTCTGCCAACAGTGAATCTCAGGAAAACTGGGTTTTAGGGAGGGAAAGGAGCGGTTAGAAATCCTGTGCGCTGGAATAATTGACATGGTGGAAAATCTTCCAAATTCCTACACACCAGCTGTCTAGGTAAGTATACAAAAGTACCCAAATGCAGATCAGATGCTCTTTTTATTGTTGTCAGTATATTGAACAAATCATAGGCCTATTTGTAGGTTTTATAAAAGTGTAGAATTATTACCAAAATAGTCAATATCTAGGCTATAAGCTACAGAGTCCATTTATTAACAGTAATTTGATAGTAAGAGAAAACTAACAACAGATCAACTGAAATGTACAGAACATAGCTGTTTTTCACTAAAATTCAAAATAAAATCATAGTTAAGAAGTCATAAATAAAAACTTTATATTGGAGTTTGCTGCCCAGCAATCCACCCTTCAGCTATCTTCTTGATGGCCTTGGCTGAAGATGCTGTCTTTCAGAATTTCAGCACGTTTTGGAAGGTAGGTTTAGCTATGATCTAACTGAATAGTTTTAGGGACTGAATAATCTCCATCCATTCTTAATTTTTTTTTTGACTAGGATAAAGAAAATCGGAAAGTTGATCTAGAACATAGAACATAGAACATTACAGCGCAGTACAGGCCCTTCGGCCCTCGATGTTGCGCCGACCTGTGAAACCAATCTGAAGCCCATCTAACCTAAACTATTCCATTATCATCCATATGTTTATCCATCTCTCCTAATTCCATCAAGATATCAAATTTTCCTTGAGCTGAACAGAGCCTTGCCTCCTACAAATGTCTGGCAGATAATGTGAGACATATGCAAATATTTCTCTTCAAAGAAGCAAAACGAGCAATAGCCCAATTATTGAATAATGTATCTATTACTTCTTCACCTAATTTGATAATTGCAATTAAATGTTTGGGAAACTAACACATCCAATTCGTTCAATAGATATTTGAACGTCCTCTCCAAATGCAACTTTTGGTAGGAAAGAAAGGACCAGGGTAGACTTTGCAATTACTCCTCTCAGATCATTGCCCATTGTATACCAAGCAAAGTCATGAATAGGCCTGAGGCGGGTAATTTTGATACTGAAATCTTTTTATATGAATGATTTAGATGATAATATAGAAGGCATGGTTAGTAAATTTGCAGATGACACCAAAATTGGTGGTATAATGGACAGTGAAGAAGGTTATCTAAGATCAAAAGAGATCTTGATCAATTGGGTCAATGGGCTGAGAAGTGACAGATGGGGTTTAATTTGGATAAATGCAAGGTATTACATTATGGTAAAACAAACAAGGGCAGAACTTATTCAATTAAAAGTAAGACTTGGGTAATGCTGTAAAACAGACAGACCTAGGGGCTCATGTACATAATTCTTTGAGGTTTGCATCACATGTAGACAGGGTGATTAAGAAGGTGTTTAGCAAGCTTGCCTTCATTGCTCAGACTTTTGAGTAAAGGGGTTGGGACATCATGTTGAAGTTGTACAGGATGTTGGCAAGGCCTCATCTGGAGTTCTGGGCACCCTGTTGTAGGAAGGATATTATTAAACTTGATGGGGTTCAGAAAAGAATTATCAGGATGTTGCCAGGAATTAATGGTTTGAGTTATAGGTAGAGGCTGGATAGGCTGAGACATTTTTCACTGGAGCGTAGAAGGATTGGAGGTAAACTTACGGAGGTTTATAAAATCATGAGGGATATAGATAAGGCGAATACCAGGTGGCTTTTCCCTAGGGTTTGGAATTTCAGGACTGGGGGCATATTTTTAAGGTGAGAAGAGAAAGATTTACAAAAGACAAGAGGGGCAGCTTTTTTTACACAGAGATTTGCTCGTATGTGGAATAAATTCCAGAGGAAGTAATGGATACGGATACAGTTACAATGTTTAAAAGACATTTGGATAAGTACATGAATAAGAAATGTTTGGAAAGATATGGGCCAAACATGGGTGGGACTATTTTAGTTTGGGGTTTTGGTGGACATGGACTGGTTGGACTAAGAGCTCTGTTTCCATGCGGTGTGACTCCATGATTCTATGACTCTATAAATGCTCAAACTACTTTAAATTACCTTGGATAGTTATTTGAGCAACAGGTTAAGCAAGTGATTTCACATTGTTACCATGTGGTAGCAACAGGAATGGTAATCTCCACCAATGGGATGCTGCTGTCAAAGCTTACCACGCAGATGAGTAATGTATGAGTTTCCTTATCTGTGTTTTCCAGATATGTAAGATTTATGTCCCAATTACTCTTTTTCTCAGGTAGGGGAGTCCAAAAGTAGAGGGCATAGATTTAAGGTGAGGGGGGAAAGATTTAAAAGGGACCTGAGGGACAACTTTTTAACACAGAGGGTGGTGCATGCATGGACCGAGCTGCCAGAAGTGGTGGAGGCTGGTATGATTACAACATTTAAAAGTCATTTGCATGGATACATGAATAGGAAGGGTTTAGATGGATACGGGCCAAATGCTGGCAAATGGGACTATATCAGTTTAGGATATCTGGTCGGTGCAGACGAATTGGACCGAAGGGTCTGTTTCCATGCTGTATTACTCTATGATTGGTGGATGTTATCAAAATAGTATGACCCTTCAATTGTTTGGAATAGATTATCAACACCATTCAACCAGGCTGTGCTTGCACACTTAGAGAATGAGGTCCAACATTAGTTATGATTCTGCAATTGGACAGTACTTAACCCAATACTCTCAAAAGGTCCAAAGAATGACACTAACCACCAACTTATGATTATCAGTCAGATTCACAATGTAACTGGCATGAATTTAAACAAAAACTTTGGAGATATCCGTTATACAATGCACTGTCCATGGCAACAAATCAACCAGTCAGAGTCTATTTGCCAACTAATCAGGAACATTTTCTCATGCGGTGTAAATTAATATTCTCTTTGAGATTTAGTATTCTTGTATCTACCCTGATAAATGCAAGATGAAAAGATTCAACAGCAAGTCTCTTTGTTCAGAAATATCCAATTTGGAAAGTCTCAATCCCGTCACCAACCTGTCACTGTAATATTTATGGCAATGAGTCACCCCATGTAAATCAATGAGTGTCATGCTGCAGAAGGCAGGAGGTTCTTGAATTAGGGCAAATGGGGATCCTATGTTGCTGTAAGGTGATGGGCTTCTAAGGTTAAGATATTGAGGCAAACAAAGGAAGACAGATGAAGGGAATACATAGATATTACAGCTCACAAATAGTCCACTTGAATGGTTTACTCCATGCTGGTGTGCTTTCTCCTGCAAAATAAACATATAAATAACAAATTATATTTATAATAACACATTTACCTTCATAAATAAAATCTCAGGGCAGCTCACAGGAGTATTATAAGTGAAAATTGAATGTCAAGTTACATACAACAATATCAGAGCAGTCGGCCAAAAGCTTGGACAAGGACATGAGTTTAAGTCGATCAGCTACAATCATACTAAATGCCGGTGCAGGCTCAGAGAGCTGAATGGCCTACTCCTGCATCTATTTTCTATGTTTCTATGGCTTCTATATCTGTCAGCCAGGACTCCCTGACTGGACCAGGTTAACAGTCCCAGTCACCGAACTCATATTCTATGAGGTCCACCTGGCTGACCTCATTCCAATCACTACAGTCGTGCCCCTCTATGCTTGTGTGCGTCTTTTTGTTGTTGACAAAACCGGTATCCCATTATAATTTCATTGAGAAAAAACAATTATATCCCTCATCCGACACGGTTTGTAGTAACTTGCTGAGTGCACTTTTCCCACATTACAAGCATTGCATGCTCAGTGTTGGCTACAACGTGCTTTTGGGGATGCCAGCTAGAGCGCGGCTATGTCAATGCAAGTCCTTCTTATCTGGAGTTTGCTCTGGGCGCACCTGGTTCCAGGCCCATGGGTACGCGGCCCCTTTAAATCTGCTGCTGACGGGGCCCTGGAGGAGGCGGTGCCATTGCTGCCTTGGATCAGGGATCTCGTAGGTAAGTGGGTTTGGTGTTAATGGCTGCGGCAGGTTTAGATAAGGTGTCCGGCTCCATTGAAGCTTGATACCGGTTACCCGGAGAGTGAGGGCGGTCTCGGCCGGTTGCCCCTGGTTACCGAGCCTGAGGCCTGCTCTGGTTGCTCTTGGTTACCGGGGCCTGGGCTGTATTTTGATGGGCCGAGTGTCCCTTTCCTTTGTCAAGGCTTGGTTATGGCAAAGGCGGGTTCTTGGATTAATCGGCAAGGTTAATGGAAGTTTTTTTTTTATGTGAAGAGCAGGATCTGCCGCCTCAGCCCCTCCATTGCGAACTCGTCACCGTTAATGGATCCTCCGGCCCTTATGGTACATTTTACTACTTGGCTGAAAGCGAACTTGCATTTACACAACGCCCTTCCAAACGTTCAGGTCCTTCCCAAAGCGTTTTTACAACGCGTAAGGTGCTTTTGAAGTGCAGTCTTTGTTGTGTTTGGGAGATGTGGCGTCCGGTTTTGTGCACAGCAAGATCCCACAAGTAGCAATTTGCCAAGCCATCTGCTTTTCGGTAATGTAGATTTTTGAAATAGATCTTTGAAAGGATTCCAGGAATAATTCCAGTTCTTTTCCAAGTTCATGGATTTTCTTCCTCTGGGTTGTTGGGATGATGGGAGATGAAGGGGGAGAAATGCTATATCGTAGCTGTACTTAAAACAGCTCGGATATGGTCATGAGATAGTAGGAACTGCAGATGCTGGAGAATCTGAGATAACAAGGTGTAGAGCTGGATGAACACAGCAGGCCAAGCAGCATCTCCTATGACAACAAGGTGCAGGGCTGGATGAACACAGCAGGCCAAGCACTCACCTTTACTGGCTCCATCCCCGCCTCTTCGACCTGTTTGTTTCCTCTCTTCTATCCGCCTTCCACTCTCTCCCTATTTATTTCAAAACCCCCTTCCCCTCCCCCTTTTCTGATGAAGGGTCTAGGCCTGAAACGTCAGCCTCTCTGCTCGGCCTGCTGTGTTCATCCAGCCCTGCACCTTGTTGTCTCGGATTCTCCAGCATCTGCAGTTCCTACTATCTCTGACTCAGCATCTCCTATGATGCTGCTTGGCCTGCTGTGTTCATCCAGTTCTACACCTTGTTATCTCGGATATGGTCATTGCTGGTTCTGGATCACCGGCCTTCAGTGTTACTGCAGGGTTTTTGGTGTATCCAGTGCCCTCAACCATTTCTTGATGCCGTGCAAACTGAATCAAAATGACTGGAGATTTCCAAATTGTGATGCTGAGAACTGCATGAGGAAGTCCAAATGGGTTATTCATTCAGGATTTCCAGTTGAGCCTACGTAAACAAAGAGAATGTTCCCTCTTCTGGGAAGAGCTTGTCCAGAGGTAGTCAATAAATGTGTCACCAGTGTTTGGGAGAAGGAAAAGTTAAATGAAAGAAAATCCCTGATATTGACTTTATATGTAACAATTTATTTACTTAACCCTAACAGTGAACAAATTGACAGAACTACTAACAAAGTGAACAATTCCTCCAACTTCTAACTATTCCCTAACTGAACAAAATTGTACTGCTATTCTATTCCAATAAACATAAGTCCCACTTAAATAACCTAAGTAATTAGAAAAAAAATTAAAACTTAGTCCATGTGGACTTTGAGAGACTATGTTCTGGAATGCACTGCCTTCTCCACTGTCTCTCCAGTCATAAACCCTTTCTTCTGCTGATGCGGATGTTTTCTCTGTGAAGACTCTTAGTTAGAAGTGCCATGGTACCTTTTATGGATAAGATGCTGCTTTCTTAGAGAGCTTAGCAATTTTCTTGTGAGAGCTAGGTGCTTATTTCTCAAATAGTGGTTTGCTCTCACCCTGATTTTTTCAAAAACCCTCTCCTTATACTTCGATGACATATCAACTTTCTTACAATAGCATTGGTCTGAGATTGTCAAAACCATCAGAATTAAAATCAATTGGCTTTCAATCACTTGGTTTAAATTAATTGGCTGATTCCAGCTTGTTGCTAAGTCATCAAACAAGCCTAAGGTTTCCAATCACACAGCCAATTGATATATGTTTTCATGAACGAACTGGCTGTACATCTCCAGCTACATGTAGACACTTCTTTTGTGTGTGTGTGTGTATAAATCTCTAAGCTTAGAAAAGCACTTTATCTCTTAAAGGAACCACACACTGTACACAACTTCATAACACTAAGAAATCCAGTAGTGTGAATGTGTAACTGTAACTGGCTACCATAAGATTGGTTGAAGCTATTAGAGTAGATGCATTATGAAGGAAAGATGCAAAAGCATGTGAGGGAAAAGGGAATAACAGTGTGGAGCTGGAGGAAAACAGCAGGCCAGGCAACATCAGAGGAACAGGAAAGCTGGCGTTTCGGGTTGGGACCCTTCTTCAGAAATGTGTGTTCAGGTGAGGAACAATGGGAGACGCTCAAGTAGGGTAGAAATGCTGGCCAGGACTAATTGGGCTGGGCTAAATGGCTTATTTCTGTCCTTGGGTGGATGTGAAAGTTCACATGGAAAATAGTTGTGGTTTCAGTTTAACACTTCCAAAACAACCCATCACTACTGTGCTGTTTCCCTGAAGGTGTCATTTTTGGGGGTTTTTGTGTTTGTATCTTAGGATTGGAACTTGTATCCACAATCTTCAGTCTCAGGTGAAAATGTATTTATTGTAATAAGTTTGCATCTCCTCTCATTGCAATGCTTGCTCAGCTTTTATTTAAAAAAAATACTAGAAATCTGAAACAAAATAGAAAACATACATTTTTATATGCAAATGGACAACAATTCTCAGCTCACAAAAGAAAAAAAGTTTTAATGTTTGTCCCTTCATATCCCTAAAACGTTAAGTTGTCTTTTTTATGAATGATGCAGATCTCCTGCGAGCCTTCCACATATAACATTTTCTGTTGCCGTTTTAGTTTCTTGAACTCCCTGTCAGCCATCTGGCTAGATTTACTGACAGTGCCATAAGAAGGGATTTCCAGGATCTTGACCTTGACCTTGACCTTGACCATGTGGCTTGGAGGGGAGCTTGTGCATCTTTGTGTTCCCACGTGTCTGTTCCCTTCCTCTTTTTCTATGTGTTAGAGGTTATGGGTTTGGAAAATGTTGTTGAAAGAACCTTGATGAGCTACTGTAATGAATCTTGTATTAGGTAAATACCACTGCAGTTGGGGGTCTAAAGTTGATGGATGGGCACTAATCATGTGAGCTGGTTTGTTCTGGATGAGGTTCAGCTTCCTGAGCTGTTGGAAGCCACATGTATCCAGGCAAGTGGAAAGTATTCTATCACATTCCTGATTTGTGACTTGTAGGTAGTGGATAGTATTTGATGAGCCAAGGACAGTTTACTACCACAGAATTCTGAGTCCCTGAGTCGCTGACCAAAATATTTTATATAGCTTAGTCCAAGGCAAAGATTCTGAAAAATGTCAGCCTTCAGGATGTTGATGGTGGGAATTTTTGTGATTGTAACGTTTGAATGTCAAGTGTAGATAGTTATATTCCCTGTGGAGATGCTCAATCCTACTTGGCATTAATCAGCCTAAGCCTGAACATTGTTCTAGTTTTGCTATTTATGGACAGGTTCTTGAGGAGTTGCAAATAGTACTGTGTACAGTAATGTCGGTGAATGTCCCCACTTCTGATGGATGGAACATCACTGAAGCAACTGAAAGTGGTTGCCCTGAGGCACTGCTGGGCTGAAATGATCGATCTCCAACACCCACAACCATCTTCCTTTCTTGTGCTGTGTATGCTCCAAGAGTTTCTGCCAAACCACCACCCCAACCCCTTACCAGGGCTCCTTGATGCCACACCCAGTCAAATGTTGCCTATGTGTGCAGAGTAGTCATTGTCAGCCTGCTTCTTGAGTTCACATAATTGTTTTTCTGTTTGTTCCACCTTTCGACCTCAACTGTAATGAGGTCAGGAGCCAAGTGACCCTGGAAGAACCCAAACTAAGCAACTATGAGGTAATTATTGCTGTGTTAGTGGTGCTGCCTATTACATTTTCTGTCACTTGATCTAGAGTGGATAATTGGGATGATAATTGGCCAGATTATATTATCCTTTTTTTTTGTCTGAGTGGACAGAACATACCATGACAATCTTCCACATTTACCTAATAGTTACCAGTTTTGTATCTCTAGCTTGGCTAGAGGCAAATGTTCTGAGCACAAGTCTTCAGTACTACTGAAATTTTTTCAATGTGCTTACTTTTTTTTTTGTATATCCACTGTCCTGGGCAACTTCTGAATATTTCACAAAGTGAATTGACTGTAAGATGCCATTTGTGATATTGAGAAGCTTAGAGGGAAGTCAAGATGGGTCATTCACTCAGCATCTGGCTGAAGATGGTTGCAAATGCTTCAGCCTTGTCTTTTGCACTGATGTGCTGGGCTCCTCTGTCATTGAGGATAGCGGGGTTACTTGTGGAGCCTTCTCCAATTAGTTGTTTAATTATCATCCACCATTCACAACTAGATGTTGTAGATCTGATCATTTCCTTCACATGGTCAATTAATGGTTGAAAATAAGTACAAAACTTGTCATTAATGGTCATGTCCCATGAATGAATTCAAAGTTCTGTTTTGAGGGCTTGAAAACTTTTTTGGTGCTTCTAATTTCCCTTTTTCTGAAAAATTAAAATAAGTTTACAAAAAATGATGTTTGTAAAAGTGAAAGTACGAATGGTCATTTATACATGATTTTAGTACATCATTACATTCAGTTAATAAAGTCCAGTCAAGGCAATTGAGCAAACTACGCTGAATTTTGAAAAAGTTGGATGATTTATAGATACTATATCAACAATTTGAGTGCTGTGTTGCAAGAACTGAACCATTTAACAGATGTTTCTACATTTTTATTATTAGTTGAACTTTTTAGAAAATACATAAATATAGACTTGCAAAAATCCACAAATTGACCTAAGTAAGTGTGCTTTATGGGGTGAGGTATTGTTCAAATCTTTTCCAGTTCCTTGTTGGATCCAGTATGCTGACACACACACACAAACTTGTGCATTTCAGGTTGGAGCGTTGAATGATCAAGGGAATGCCCCCTTTGCCAGGTGCAGAACTTGTGCAGACACCTGTCCAGTTATATCGGTATCTCTTTCGATGCTGCAAGCAACTTCCTGCAAAAAACATACAGCAGCATTACAAACATGCAATACGGCAGGTTTGTAAATTGTTGAAAAATCCAGCTTTTTGTATAATACTTTTATTAGTAGTTAATTACAAGATGAGACTTGCAATTTTTTTTGTTGAGAATCAAAACAACCTGTGATTTTAAATTGTTAATTCTGAAAATGTTGGAAAGAAGGACAGTTGGATAATAGGATATAACAGCATAGAAGAGCACTTTTTTTTTCTTGAACCTATAACTTTTTATAAACCAGTTCCTCCCACCTTTTTAAGGATTTGTGATTTTGAACTTTCTATTCTAGTTCTATACACCTATGTTTTGGAATGAAAAATGCATGTCACTTTTTTTCATTATAATTTAATCGGACTTCGATCCTTCCTGCCCCCTCCTGTAACATGTATCTGTAAGCCTCAAGTTATTCAAAGTCCCCTTCAGTTAACCATTCTCTCTTTCACATGCAAATTTTGACAGTGTTCAGGAGTAAGGAGTAAGGAGTCACTTATATCCAATGAAGGAATAGAATAATAAGAGTAGCCCATTCAGCGCTTCTGAGTTTGTTCAACTAATCAACATAGCTGGTCTCTATCTGAACTACTTTTATATCCTGATCTAGCAAAAAAATTATCAATCTCAAATTTAAAGTAATTAATTGAGTTAGCAACTTTTTTTGCAGAACTGTCTCACATTGATTCAGCCACTTTTGGAGTATTGCGTACAATTCTGGTTTCCCTCCTCTAGAAAGGATGTTGTGAACCTGGAAAGGATTCAGAAAAGATTTACGAGGATGTTGTCAAGTTTAGAGGGTTTGAGCCATAGGGAGAGGCTGCATAGGCTCGGGCTGTCTCACTGGAGCATCTGAGACTGAGGAGTGACTTTACAGAAGTTTATAAAATCATGAGGGGCATGGATCGGGTAAATAGGCAAGGCCTTTTCCCCAGGGTAGGGTAGTCCAAAACTAGGGGGCATAGGTTTAGGGTGAGAGGGGAAAGATATAAAAGGGACCTAATGTGCAGCCTTTTCACGGAGAGGGTGTTGTGTGTATGAAATGAGCTGCTGGAGGAAGTGGTGGAGGCTGATACAATGACCGCCTTTTAAATGCTTCTGGATGTGTACATGAATAGGAAGGCTTTAGAGGGGTAAGGGTCAAATTATTTACTGTACTACAGTGCTTCATGATTGAACACCTCTATCAAAAGTCCCTTTGACCTCTTATACTCTAAGGAGAACAATCCCAGTCTATCTAATCTGTTAATAACTTTAATCCTTTACCCTAGTTTTGTAAATCTTTTCCGTGCCCTCTCTAAGAACTTGGCATCCTTTACAAAATATGTTTCCCTGATTTGGACTCAGTATTTCAACGGAGACCTAACCAGTGTTTGCTTTAGCACGACTTTGAGATAACACAATGTGGAGCTGGATGAACACAGCAGGCCAGGCAGCATCAGAGGAGCAGGAAAGTTGACATTTTGAGTCAGGACCCTTCTTCAGAAATGGGGGAGGGGTGGGAAAGGAGCTCCGAAATAAATAAAGGAGAAATGGGGCTGGGGAAGGTAGGTGGGATGGTGATAGGTGAGTGCAGGTTGAGAGTGGTAGGGACTGGTCAGTGAGGTGGAAGGAGCGGGTAGGTGGGAGAGAAGATGGACGGGTTGTGTCATGTCGAGAAGGCAGGGATGAGAGGGAGGGTTGGTCATGGGATGAGGCTGGGGGTGGGGAGATTTTGAAACTGGTAAAATCCACGTTTAGGCTGTCGGGCTGTAGGCTCCCAAGACGGAAGATGAGCTGTTGCTCCTTCAGTTTCCAGGTGGCATCACCGTGACACTGGAGGAGGCCCAGGATGGACATGTTGTCCAGGGACTGGGAGGGGGAGTTGAAATGGTTTGCGACTGGGAGGTGTTGTTGTTTGTCGCGAACAGAGCGCAGATGCACTACAAAGCGGTCTCTGAGCCTCCACTTGGTCTCACCAATGTAGAGGAGGCCACATTGACAGATGTGCAGGTGAATCTCTGTCTAACGTGGAAGGTTTGTTTGGTGCCCTGAATGGACGTGAGGGATGGATGTGTAGGGGCAGGTGTAGCACTTCCTGCAGTTGCAGGGAAAGGTGTTGTGGGTGGTGGGGCTAGTGGGGAGTGTGGAGCAGACAAGGGAGTCGCGGAGAGAGCGGTCCCTACGAAAGACAGATAGGGGTGGGGAGGGAAATGTATCTTTTGTTGTGAGATTGGATTGTTGTAGGTGGTGGAGAATAATAAGTTGGATACGGAGGTTGGTGGGATGATATGTGAGGACAAGGGGGATTCTGTCTTTGTTTTTGTTGCGAGGAGGGGTGTGAGGGCAGAGGTGCAGGAAACACAAGAGATGTGATTGAGAGCATTTTTGACTACCGAAGGGGGGGATGTTGCAGTCCTTGAAATAGGAGGACATCTGGGATGTTCGGGAGTGGAACGCCCCATCTTGGGACCAGACGTGGCAGAGGCAGAGGAATTAAGAGTAGGGGATTACATTCTTGCAAGAGGGTGGGTGAGAGGAGGTGTAGTCTGGGTAGCTGTAGGAGTCGGTGGGCTTGAAATAGTTATCTGCTACGAGGTGATCATCAGCGATGGAAACAGAGAGGTTCAGGAAGGAGAGGGAGGTATCGGAGATGGTCCAGGTGAATTTGAGGTTCGGATGAAAGATGTTAGTAAAGTTGATGAACTGTTCAAGCTGTTCCGTGGGAGCATGAGGCAGCGCCAATACAGTCGTCGATGTCGTGGCAGAAGAGGTGGGGGATAGTGCCAGTGTACTTCTGGAAGAGGGACTGTTCCACGTGTCCTACAAAGAGGCAGGTATAGCTGGGGCCCATGCGGGTTCCCATGCCCTTAGTCTGTAGGAAGTGGGAGGAGTCGAAGGAGAAGTTGTTAAGGGCAAGGCGAGTTCTTTAAGCAGATGAGGGTATCAGTGGAGGGGGACTGGTTGGGCCTGCGGGAGAGGAAGAAGCGGAGGGCTTTTGGGCCATCTGCATGGGGAATACAAGTGTACAGGGATTGGATGCCCATAGTGAAGATGAGGTGTTGGGGGCCAGGGAATTGGAATTCTTGGAGGAGGTAGAGGGCGTGGGTGGTGTCCCGGACGTAGGTGGGGAGTTCCTGGACTGGGGGCAGAAAACAAGAGTCAAGGTAAGTGGAGATAAGTTCAGTGGGGCAGGAGCAGGCAGAGACAATGGGTCAGCCAGAGCAGTCAGGTTTGTGGATTTTGGGAAGGAGATAGAAACGGGTGGTGCGGGGTTGGGGAAACGATGAGGTTTGACACTGTGGGTGGGAGGTCACCTGAGGAGATGAGGTTGTGAGTGGTTTGAGAGATGATGTTTTGGTGGACTGGGGTGGGGTCATGATCGAGAGGGCAATAGGAGGAGGTGTCAGAGACTTCCTTGCATTTACCTACTCCATATCATGGAATCAGCCTCAGTTTATAATGAGACAACAAGGTGCAGGGCTGGATGAACACAGCAGGCCAAGCAGCATCATAGGAGCAGAGAGGCTGACGTTTCGGGCCTAGACCCTTCATCAGAAAAGGCCCTGCACCTTGTTGTCTCGGATTCTCCAGCATCTGCAGTTCCTACTATCTCTGATTCAGTTTATAATGATCCTGTTTGTATGTTTAGTGGCCTTTGTAACATATCCTATCAACTTAAGACTTTATAAACTTCTTTTCTGTAGGAAAAAATGAGTATATACTAAGTCTAATGTTCCATTTAGCCATTCTGATTTTTTTTTTATTTTAATCTGTGTCCATGAATCTCATTGGGCCTCTGCCTTTCTGAACTTGTTTAAATAATACTGTTCATTATTTTTACTTGAAATATCTGATGACCCAGGTACCTGTATTGAAATTCATCTGTCTCAGTTTTGACCACTCACATAATTTTTAATACTTGCACTAATTATACCACAACCTTTACTATAAGCAAACTTAGATCTATGTCCCTGTTTTGTGTTATCCAGATCTTCTAATTCAGTATCTTCTAATTTGAGCATATGCTTATTTATCAGAGATAGTAGGAACTGCAGATGCTGGAAAATCCTGAGATAACAAGGTGTAGCTCTACACCTGCTTATTTATCCCCAGAGTTTGTCTTTTTGTTTGCCTGCGGTCAATAACTTACTTTGAGCTTCATGCACTTCTTTGTGTGGAACGTTAACCTGTGTACCTCTGGAAGTCTATATAAACTACATGCATAGACCTTTACAGCCGCTCACTGCTCCTTGCCTTGGGCATTAAAAATCAATTAGGGTTGTTAAATGTTACTTTTTCTTTTGTAAATGCACCCGTCAGTTAATGGACTCCAATTTCTCCCAAGTGTTCGTTTAATCTCTCTTCCTTAATGGTGATTTCCACGTGGCCTATATTAAATTACCAGGTCTATAATTCCTGCTGCTTCTCTTACCTACTGTTTTTAGTTTTGCAAACAAACTTGCCATTTATGTAGTGCTTATTATGATCACTCAATGTCTCAAATGTCTTTACAGCCAATGCAGTATTTTATCAGTGTAGTCACTGTTGTAATGTATGAAATGCAGCAGTCAATTTGCATGCTGCAACTTCCCACAAAGAGCAAAGTGGTAACTAGATAATGTTTTTTTTATGACACTGATTTGAGGGATAAATATTAGCCAGGAAATCAGGGATAACTCCCTTACTTTTCTTCAAAATTATGCCCTGGGAACACAGTGCAGGTAGGGTTTGTTTTAATTTCTGATCTGCAAGGTGACACCTTCAGCAGTGCACAACTTCCTCAATGTTGCTTTCAAGTATTCCTGTCAGACTCCATTGCAAATAGCAGTGTAATTTGCTGGACTGCGGAATTTTACTGCTCTGCTAACTGTTCAAAAGAGAAAGATGACAGTGTCCACTTTTTCCATGTCACTCTTGAGGTTAGATGTGCAAACTTTAATGCTTCAACTGTTTAGTCTGAGTTCACTCTGATTCACTCACCATTCTCCCTTCTCAGCTCAAACTGTTTCAATTTCAACTCCCTTTCTTTTTCCCTTTCCTGGAATTTGCTTTTGTGCTCGTCATGGAGTGGGCCTTCGAAGGGTTGTTATCAGTGCCTCTAATTCTCCCCTGATTTACCTCCACAGTCTGGAATATATGACATCAGATATGTACATTTCCATGACTTTTGACTCCTCTCAACATTGTTTTGCATTTAGTTTAAGCTGCTCATACAGATGCTAACCCATTGTTCAAAGGAGACCTTGGACTTGAGGCAGCAACAGATTAGAAGGAGTTAGGAGACGGAGCCTACTGCTTAGTGGAAGGCTTCATCAGATTAAGAAAACTGGGCAAGAAGCAACAGTGAGTTAAGAGTAGTAGAATATTATTAAATTTGAGGAAATTGGAAAAGACTTGTCAGAAGTGTTTTAAGTTTCAGATCACGTTATAAATGGCCTTTGAGGCTTCATGAAGTTTTTAAATCACTGTTCCCATTACTTTACTGATCTTAAGCTGTGCGTGCTCAGTTTTATTTGATTAAGAGCTTAATTGCCATTGAGAGGAATTACTTTTTCCAAGCCCTCAAAACTGTATTTTTAAATTGGGTAAAGCAGAAAATAAGGGTAACATAGCATCTGGACACCCCAGGATAGGTGAATAAATTTTCTGAATGGGACTGTTTACCTAAAATTGCTTCACTGCATTCATTCAGTCTGTGATACATTGACTGTGGAGCAATGGCGTGAGTAATCTTCCTGATTGTGGCAGTAACATCACAGCTTGTTATTCAGTTGGGTTTTTAATTGTGATTAATTCTTTAAGCTTAGACTATTTATATACGCAATGAAATTATTTGGTTGAAGCTGCTCTATTCTTTTTAGTAATGCTCACAGTCTCCCAACCCAGAGTTTGAGCTGACACCCTACTTGTGACCAACCTTAAGTCGCACCTTTAGCACACGAGATAGAAAATCATTTGTCTGAGAGGAGAAAGTCAGTGAACAGTCTCGCCATTACAGAAATTGATACCCTTTTGATCTTCGAGCTGTCTGGAGAGCTCCAGTTAGACATTTGCTTCCTTGTGTAAAACTGGAAACAAAGTAAACATTGTGAAACAAGTATTATTTGTGAACCTAAAATGAATATCACCAAATGGCATCTTCTGGTTAGTCATATCCAGTTACAAAGCTTCCTCCATATGAAAATCCATGTGTAACAGCAGGATTGAAATCATGACTGTGTCACGCATTTTTTAAAGAGGCAGCTTGTTTAGGTTGATTATATTATGATAAAGTTCAGGATAGATTATTATTTGGAAACTTAGGTTTTAAAGTGGTCAAGACGACGTATAGCTTAATATTAATTTGTATTTTTATAATGCTTGTGTTAAGGGGAGTTATCATTTTTCTTTTGTCTGAGGCCTGAGAGTGGTGGCAGGTGTCTTTAAAGTGTTTGAAATTCATTTAAATGAGACTTTTTAAAAAAATCATTGCAGTAAATAGTGTGACAGGAGAGTGAGATAGAAATATGTTTCCTGTTTTACTGCTGCTGGTCCCAATTTGCTGACACCACTATTCCTTCAGTTCATATTGTGGCCACAGCAAAAATGACCCCCAGTTTTTTTTCTTTTTTGATCCTTGGCCTTGGTTTCAATGAATTTGATTTTGGGAGTACCAAAAACAACAGAACAAGTTATTGGCAACGCGAGCAGTCAACTCTTGCAAGTGAAGATTTGGCAAAGTCTTCCAGACAGTGGATTGCATGTATATGTAGTTTTGACAGAGTGAGCTTTTTTTTTAAATCCTATGTATGTAACACGAGCCATGCTATACCAAGATCATAGGAGATTGTAAATGCAGTAGAATTACTGAAACCTTGTTTTCTCCCCTCACCTGCCACATTACCCAGGAAAGGTGGTAATGAATAAAAGAGCATATTTTCCAATGCTTACAGCTCAAAATGAGAGGAAATCGGATCCAAGCTCTTGTTCATCCTTTGAACCTTGATTGTCTTTTACATGTGACCTTTTTAAAAAAAGGTCACAAATCTGATTACTTCAGCTTCAGAAATGGCTATGAGGAATCTGTCATGACATGGTCAAGATTGCTTGTGACTAGGATTTATAGCCTCCACAGGTGGACACTGCATATAGGTCACCATGAGTACAGATGTCTCTAACCTATACTATGTAGGTGCCCTAATTGCCCCATGAAGGGCCTTGTATCACTCACAACTAGAGCCTATGTGCTCAGAGGAAAAGAAATTTACTCCACCCAATCTGACTTTGGCAAACATTTTTCCATTGTCATTATATTTGTGACTCTAGTGAGAATGGAAGGCAGCACAGGTTGTGTTGGGCAGAGTGAGTTGCAGGACTGTCCCTCTTACTCCAAAACCTTCACGTTCCTTTATCCCTTGCAATCCCCATCAACCTCATCTGTTATGAGTTTCCGTATATTCCCACCCAACTTTTTCTTTTATGTCTTTAGCTCCGAAGATGTACCCACTGAACCTAGCCACACAGCTTGACCATGCCAACCATGTGCTGCACTGATTTCACTCCTTCACTGCTTCTGTCTATAGCCAGGTTGCTGGTAACTGTTAATGATGCCACCCCACTACAGTAAAACATGTTCTTCAATGTACTATTGTCTCCTACTATTCAAGACTTTTTTTAAAACGTCAGCCCGTTCAGACAGGAGTAGATGTGACTCACATAGAGTCTCCTAGCTAAGTACTGAGGGATACTACCACTGCATCTCCCACTATTTCATGTATTGATTTGTCTCCCTTCACAATTATTGCTCCACTTTTAATCTCAGTATGTTGCTTTCAAACCCAAGTATTGACATCTCCAACTTCCCTACCATAGCACTGACCTGATTTTAAAACCTCTTGACTTTCAGTAAGCAGACCTGTAGAATTGAGTGTGGCCCTACCTCCTCCCCTGACTGACTTGGAATGACACCCCTGGCTGATCACCATGCCGCCCACCAACTGGTTGTATCAGATCAGCAGGATTGGGTGTGTCCCATTCCCAGGACTGCAATGATACAGAGGCCCTGGCCGTGACTGCTACAAGAGGCCATGTCTTAATGCCTGGATTGCCTATGGATGCTGCCCTTAACCTATTTCCTGACTGAATTTCCCCCTTGACTAAGGACTACACCCCCTTAGACTTGGAGGCAATGCCATTTTCCTGAAACACGCAGTGTGTTTGTCGCACAGGCTGCTGGCAGGTGCTGTAGGTGTGGAATTGATGTTGTGTGGAACACATCTGCCTCCTTGATTGATCAATGCTGACAACCATAACAGACTTCCTAACTGTTTGTCTTGCATTGACTTTTAGCTCGGACATACTTACTGTGATCCTGTAAGTTGTAAATGAGTAAAGCCCAAAAAAGGCAACACAAGGCTAAGAGTATCCAAGTAGGTGCAAACTGAATGAGTGCTAAGAGAGTGAGCAAAGAGCTCTGAGATGCTCTCTGCTCCACTGCATGTGATAGGTGTTTGTGTCTGCACACAGTGGCCTGGCATCAGCATCGCAATGAGCGTTACCAGTGCACTACAAAATAGATCTTTTGAAGGAAAGAATTGTATTCTAAATGGATTGATCATCATGTGGTGAGGTTGTTGCATAATCAGTGCCAACCTCTGGACAGGTAGTTGTGCTCAGGGTGGGCCCTGTTTATCCTGAGATGTTTGGGACTACTGTTCAAAATAGAGGCCCAGAGAAGCAAGTGACGAGCTGCAGCTGCTAGATACCTGCCCTAACTTTCATGTTGGTAGTTGTCAGCCTAGTTTTTTTTTCTCTTCAACATGGGAAAATAGGAAATTTCATAGAAATTAGGTAAAATTAAGTACAAATGAGACATTCAGGCTCTGAGTGACATTCTCATCTCACCATTCAGAACTTGAATGGAAGATTGGACTATTTTTTTTTTCCCTAAGTGTCAAGAATCTTCTTTTTCTCTAATCTCCATTTTCCTGAATGACTTTCCATTGCTCAAGTTGTTCCAGGGGTTGGGAAATCTCTGCCCAATATCTCTCTTTCTCCCTTTACCGATACTGCCAGATCTGCTGGATCTTTCCAGCTCTTGCTGTCTTAAGAGCAGCTGTGTTGAGATGAATGGGTTTTTTTTTTTTTAATTTGCAAACTTAACTAGTGTAAAGGGATCACGCTGGAGTCTACTATTTCAAGAAATTACTCACAACTTGAATGAAGTGACTGCTCGGCCTATTTGTTTACAGATTTGCTATGATACAAAGGTAGGAAAGCAAGTAGGAGGAGAATACAAAAGTGTGCAAAAGGATTTAGATTAAGTGAGTGAACAAAAAGTGGGCAGATGCAGTATAATTGTGATATTGTAAGGTTGTTCATATTGGCAGGATGAACAGAAAAGTGGAATATAATTTTTAAATGGAGAAGGATTGCAGAAAGCTGCAGTATAGAAGGATCTGGGTGCCCTTGTATAAGAATCACTTAGCATGCAGGTGCAGCAAGTGTTTAAGACGACAAATGGAATGTTGGCCTATATTGCCTAAAAAAATAGACAAGTTATGCTATAACAATAGAAGGCATGGATGAGGCCGCACCTACAGTAGTGTGTAGTTTTGATCTCCTTAAGGAAGAACATATTGTATCAGAAGCACTTTGGAGAAAATTCATTCAGCTGATTCTTGGAATGAAAGGGTGAGATGTTTTTATCAGGATGTATTGTCTCCAGTTCTTGGAACTGCGTATGTTAAGAACATATTAAGGTGTTGCTGAGAAGCCAAAAGTTTCATGACAGTGGTTCCAAGAGAGAGAAATCTATAAATATTGGAACTGTCTTCCAAAAGAGAGTATTTGGAGGTATTCAAAATCATGAGTCCGTAAGTTTAAAAACTGCTCTTATTTGCGAAACTATTGAATGAGAGGGCACAAATTTAAGGTTTGTGTCAAAAAAGCAAAAGTAATATGAGGCAAAAAATAATCATCTGTTGTGTGATTTAAGTCTGGAATAAACTGCCTGAGGGTGTGGTGGAGGCAGGTTCATTTGAAGCATTCAAAATGGAATTGGACTTAGCAGAAAAGGAAGACTGTTAAAGGAGGAGGCGGGAGGAAGGCACTAAAGGAACCGCTCATTTAGAAAGCTGGTGTCAAAACAATGAGCTAAATGACCCTCTGCAATGAAACTATTCTGTGACTTACAAAAGATTGAACCAAGTCCCATTGGAGTTTGGAATACTGCATGGCGATCATATATGTTTGAATAAGATTCCTCCATATTTTGACAGTATGAATGCTGGGAGGGTGTTCCCTGCCGTGGGGGAAATCTAGAGCTAGGAGCACAGTTTAAAAGTGACCTTTTCTGGGAGTTGTTAATTTCTGGTCGTCTCTATCCCAGAGAGCAGTGGAGGATTGGTCATTGAATATATTCAAGGCTGAATTGGATGGATTTTTGGTCGATCAGAATCAAAGATGATGTACAGCAGGCAAGAAAATGGAGTTAAGGCCACAACCAGATCAGCCATGATCTTGTATTTAATGGAGAAATCAATGGGCCAAATGGCATTCCCCTACTTCCAGTTCTTATGACCTTATCATCTTTGTCTTTCTTCACACTTGTACTTAAACCGAGAGGAGATGGGGTGAATTTAGAGTTTGGCTTCATATTATTATCTGGTATGCCTTATTTTAGAATGATACTGTTTAAAAAGTGTTAATTGTTTTTTCTTTTAAGTATTACGTATTCGCTGAAATAGATCTTGTCTAGAATAGAAAACACTGCTGTTTTGAAAGACATTGAATGCCTTTTACAGCTAAGGAGACAACTAATATCAGGGATAGTCCAACTCTGTAAATAAAATGATGTCACTAATGTCGTAATTATGTTGGATTTGTTACCCAACTGCATTTCTATTTAAAGAAATCAGTGAATAAAACCTAATGAAGGGTAATTTCACACGTTGCAGAATTTTAAGGTTCACGCAGATGAAGATGATCCAGAACGAATCAAACAGATCATCAAAAGAGCAATTGAAGATGCTGACTGGATCTTATCTAAAGTAAGTATGCTTTGTTCATTTTGCCACTGTATTTCTAGATAATGTATTAATGTGTTCTTGCACTGATAGTGTGCCATCAGGAGCAAGGGTCAGTACTCCACCCAGCAAAGACATATTATAAAACAATGAATTTCAGATGCCTGTGTCCTGAGAATGAAGGTTAATTGTGGGGAAAAGATCCACTTCTTTCCCATGGTGTAATCTTCTCATTTAACAAATGAATATCCTCCGTTTTTGTATTGCATTGGATACGCACTTCTTTTTGTTACACTTTACTGCCTACATTTGTGATTAAATGTTTAATTGGCAATATAAAAGGGAGCATTTGAGTCATGACTCTGATTCGCTGTTGTCCATTCCAAGGGCACCTGTTTTTTTAATTCTAGATGCTACATCTCAGGACACTGAGGATGTGATGGCCTAGTGGTATTATTGCTCAACTATTAATCTGGAAACTCCTCTGATGTTCTGAGGACTGGAGTTTGAATCCCAGCATGGCAGATGGTGAAATTTGAATTCAGTAATGTGGAATTGAGTATCTAATGATGACCGTGAAACCACTTTTTTGTCAGGGAAAAACCCATCTGATTACTAATGCCCTTTAGGAAAGGAAATCTGTTGTCCTTGCCTAGTCTGGCCTAAATATGACACCAGACAAACAGCAATGTGGTTGACTCTTAACTGCCTTCAAGGCAATTAGGGATAGGCAGTGATGGCTGGTCTGACCACTGGCACCCACTTCCCATTAATTAATTTAAAAAGAAACCTACATGATGTCTCACTATGTGCTAGTTCATCAAGAACTTGCCAACTAGGACTACCAGGAACAAGGCTGATCATCCAAAAGCGGCCTCTGCGTGAAAAGCATGAGGGCTTCCATGTATGCGACCAACTGCTGTGGGTTCTGTATGCTACAAATGAGTTTTTGGTGGTGCTTAAGTTACACCATGAGAAAGATAGAAATAAAAGCAGAAAATGTTGTAATTGCATGTTATTACAGGGACAGGACAGCAGAATCTGAGCTGACATTCCATGAGTTTATTTTTTTGCCAGTTAGTTTATAGACTTGTGTTGAATGAGTTTCTCTGCATAGCATTCCTGATCTTGGTCTGCTGTCAGATACATCAGAGAGATGAACAAGAACTCAAAATTGCAGTGTTCATTTCCTGGAAGGAGTGAACTGGGGTCAGCTGCATGTCTGTTTTTATTCAGATCCATTGTTTAACCTCTTCTTTTTTTTTTGTTGTTTTTTTAAATTTTGTTTTGCAGTATAAACATATGAAGCAGAAGAAGTTAGAAAAAGATCCAGAGTCCAAGCAAACAAAATAACAAGATATATAAGATTCTTGTTCTAGCGACGCAGGGTCACTCATAAGCAGTGATTAAATAGATGTGTATTTATTTAACTTAGAATGTTAAAGATTAATAGTAAAACAGTCATTGCAAATATATTAAGAATATTTATACAGGAAGCAATACACAAAGATTTCAGTTCAGGGTTGTAATCTATTTCTGAAGTTGGAGCATACCATGTTTTATGAAGTTTAATTGACATTAAATTAGAGACTGAACTTTTAGCTGTTTCTAAGATGTTTTGCGAATGACAACTTAATGAGCTTTGGTATCGGTGTATAATGCAATTCACATTCAGATCTTGCTGCCTTCTAACACTGAGTAAGTAACTGACATTGTTTTAAAAAAAATTTTCTTGCTTGTCCAATTATAATGGGAGGATGTGTATATTCTGCTGAACGTTCCATAAATGTAAATCTGTCTATTTTATATTAAATATTGTTTTGCAGCCATCTTTGGCTACTGATTTTAGTAATATTGGTTGGAGTTGCTCTAAGCATGGGTATTTTATGTCATTAGTGTGTTAGTTCTGTTCCATTGATATTTTTTTTTCAGGGTGTGGGGGGATTGGTGGATTGCATTTATGTATCATTTCAAACCTAATTATAACCACACTTGTAAAAGTGTTATTTTTCATTTTTTTTTTTTAATTTCCTGACGTTTTGGAAAATATTATCCAGGTTCCTGAGACCTCACACTTCAAGAAATCTTTTCTGCTGCTCCCCACTTTCAAGAATGCAGTTGATACCATAACTCCTAATTTGACTTTCTTAGAAGCAAAGATGTAAAAAGACAGGTCAGCATGAACATGAGGATGGGGATACATTATATTTATTGAGTTTTCATTTTAGGTTACAATAGTCTTTTTTCCATGCATGAATTCAGATAACATTGTTGATTATAAAACAGAAACAGGATACCTTTTAGTTTTGTTACTAATCCCTTTAAACAATAAGACACAGTCTTATTTTTGAATTCTGGATTCACTTTGGTAGATTTTCCGCAGCGTAGTTGAATTGTAAATGAATCATCCCTTGTCTGAGTGCTACCAGACTGGTTGAAAATGCATTATAGCGAGCCTCCATGCCCTTGAGCAAAGGAGGAACAAGATCAGAGCATGTTTTTTGTTCATTTGACAGAACAAGGGTGTCACTGGCTAGGCAGCATTTATTGCCTATCCCGAATTGCCCAGAGGGTAGTTCACAGTCAACCACATTGCAGTGCGGCTGGAGTCACATGTAGGCCAGACCAGGTAAGGATGACCGTTTCCTTCCCCAAAGAACGTTAATGAACCAGATGGGTTTTTCATGACAATTGACAAAGGTCATCATTAGACTGTTAATTCCAGACATTTTATTGAATTCAAGTTCCACCATCTATTATGGCGGGATTTGAACCTGAGTCTCCAGAATGTTATCTGGGTCTCTGGATTAACAGTCCAGCAATTAATGCCACTAGGCCATTGCCTCCCCCTGCTCCTTGTTGGTATAATGGGGAAAAAAAAGCTAATGCTTGTGCCATTTTGTATGAAGCCAGTAGCAAGGAGAACAGGGAAGTCATTGAAATGGTGTTGTGGGAAGGGTTCTGTGTTAGTTAATTGGAAACTAACTTCTAGTCAGAAAGAATATGTGTAAAATGTTAATATTTCTGTCTGGGTTGATAACATTCTCAGCACTAACGTTTAAAGATTTGAGTTCAAGGACTACTCTAATCAATGGGCACGATCTCTTGAATGAAATTTTATTGCTGTACTCGATGGTTAGTTGGTTGGTTGTGTCGTTACCTGAAGTGTTGTCATTTGGACAAATTATTTAACTGTAATCCAGCCCTCATGTATGTAAATAGTCCCATTGCACTTCTATCAGTGGAGCAGTTCTACCAATATTTGTATTCAGTCACAACAAAAATTCATCATGGCCATTCACTTTTTTCCAATAAAATTAGAAAATGCTGGAAATACTCAGAAGGTCTCTCCGCATCTGTGGAGAAAAAAAAAAGTTTTGTTTCAAGTCTGACCTTTTCATCAGAACTGGTGTTTAAATTTAATTGCTGAATGACAACTGATCTTGGCTGACTAGCACTAAAATTATTGGCTCTGGAGCACCAGCTGGAAACTGTGTAATAAAAAAATCTTTTGAAGGGTTCCAAAGTAAATATTAAAATATACCAGATCAACTTGTACCACATATCATGAGACCTATTGTTTTCATCTGCTGCGAAATAAAATCTATTTATCTGGTACTTTAAAAGTGCTCAAGTTTTTTTTTGTGCTTGTGCTATTGGCCGTTCATCTCACGATATCACAGTGACACAGTATAACGTTGCAAAGTTGCTGAAAACTCCAAGATAAGTTATGGTGGAAAATTGTTACCATTCTCTTTTTTTTTTTTTTTTTTTCCCCTTGTTTTTGAAAACATCTTTTAATTTGTGATGGTCCATCTATGAATAGTAAATCTCTTAGGTTGCACTTGTAACATTTAGAAAGAGTTTATTGATGAAAATCTGTCTGCAAGGAAGAGTTATTTAGCTTTTGGGATGGGAATCATCAGAACTCCCAGTTTATCCTGGATTTTGAGGTCCATATCAGCGTACACACTAGTGTTTAAAACCGATGCATTATACACTTGTAATTTATTCTAAGCAGTGTCCGTTTGAAAAAGGTAGGACTGAATTTTTCCAGAAATCAACTAAATGTCTATTTTGGGAAGTTTTTCATGGAGCGTTTCCCTCCATGAACTTTTAGGGAGTTTTTGTATGCAATTCTCTGCAGCACATTATTCATGCACCGTGCCTCTATACTGTCCCACTTGTGTTATCATGCATTTACCAATGGCAGAAATGCTAATCTCTTCCAACATCTTTGTAGGATTTCTGGCAGCTGTGCATCAAGTTAACTTCTCCAGCCAGGAGCTGCCACAGTACACATAATGAGAGGTATTGAAAACCAAATGCTTCTGAGTGTATTGTGGTGGTTTGGGTGACACTGCAAATACAAGCTCACATGCATGAATGTATTGCTATGTTAAAGAAGAATCCAGCTACACAGGTTAACCATCCTTATTGCCATACCATCTAAAGTACTGTCTTCTTTCATTAGCATCCAGTGTAGCATTACATCACCTCATTGTTCAGTGTGGGCGCACTGCATACGGGATCCCTTCAAATGGTTGAAATGGTTATTCAAAAACAGTAAAATGAAAGAAAAATTACAAGAAAAAGCTGTATTTGCATATGGGAATAAAGGGAGAACCACTTGCTTTTCGAGCAGTGACAAATTTAGAGTCAATGAATGATCATTGTACATAGTACAGATCTATTAGAACCAGGTCTTAATTAAATGTTGTTACATCTGATGCTGCAGTGCTCTTATCGTACTGAAGATTACGTTCCTTCTGCTCAATGACCTCCCTTCTTTCTCAAGACTGCATCCTCTCTTTGCAAGTTCAATGCTAGGATTATGTTGCATATTCTATTTGAAGCAAATGGCAATTGCTCTCTCCTGCTCTGTTTATCAATCTGTAATGCCCAATAATATGGTCCCACACAATTCGACACTACATATATTTCACATGCAGGTTACTATCATTACAGATGGCTTTGACCTGTAGTATCTAAGTTAATGATTAATACAATTGCCTTTTGGAAGGCCTTTCATCCTCCACTTGCGTGATGTATGTCCAGACAGGGAAAAAGCTTACTGTACAACTTTGGGACTGTTTGCAACAATTTTCCATTTCGACTGTATTTATGATTTCAATAAGGTTGGAAGGCAATGCTGATCACACTTGGCACAGTGAATCACAGGCTCAGCCTGGTAATCAATAGACCCCTAATCTCCATGTCCTTTTCTTCCTTGCATACCACGTTGACCCCCTCAGTTGACCCCTCCAGTGTGCCAGCTCAGTCATGCCCCCTGCTGAAGTAAAGGTGGAAGTGATGTCAATGAACCCTCTACTCCTCCCACAGTAAACTATGCCTTCCTGTAAGCTTTTGTTTCCCACATTTATCTGTTGAATTTCCCCCTTTAGAATTATTGTCCATCTACACCCCAGAATGCTGGATCATAACCCCACAGTTATCTTTCCCAGCTTCCCTCCTACAGCATTGGCTCCCAATAACCCCTTTTCACATTCGTTGAACAGACACCCCAAAATTGACCTTGGTCCAGCCCTGACCAACTTGGACTTCTTTTTTCACTGATATTTCTTTTTCTTTTTTTTTTTATTCATTCACGGGATGAAGCTGCCACCAGCTAGGCCAGCATTTATTGCCTGTCCCTAATTACCCACAGGGCAGTTTAAGAGTCAGCCACATTGCTGTGGGTCTGGAGTCACATATACACCAGAACAGGTACGGATGACAATTTCTTTCCCTAAAGGCTATTAATGAACCAGCTGAGTTTTTCCAAAAAATCATCAATGGATCGTCATTAGACCCTTAATTCCAGATTTTTATTGGATTCAAATTCCACCATGTGCCATGACTGGATTCAAACCCAGGTCCCCACAAATGTTACCTAAGGCTCTGGATTAATAGTCCAGCGAACTTTTCCTCTGGCGGCTCATTCCATACACACACCACCCTCTGTGTGAAAGTGGTGGAGGTTGGTACAATTACAACATTTAAACGGCATCTGGAAGGGACGATGAATAGGAAGCGTTTAGAGGGATATGGGCCAATGCTGGTAAATGGGACCAGATTTACTCAGGATATCTGGTCGGCATGGACGGGTTGGACAGAAGGGTCTGTTTCCATGCTGAACGTACAGCTCTACCATACTACTACTAGACCATTACCTCCTCCATAAGTGACTAATTTCTGTGCCTGACTTACCATAAATCTGACTGGTTGCATTGGACCTGCAGGACTGACCATGACCCATTCCCTGGACTGCAATGATAAGAACCCCTGGCTTGACAGCATAAAATGGTCAACTGACTGTGTCCAAGCCCCTGGAAGCTGGCCTTGAATGATTGTGGTCAATCCCCAGACTGATGAGACATTTCTGAGGACTACACCTGTCATACTTGGAGACACAGCCATTTGGTTGAAACACATGGTGTGTTTATGGTGGAATCTGCTGGCACATGCTGTAGGTTTAACATTGACATAGCACAGTGCCATTCAGCAATATGGCCACCTCCTTGCCTAATCACAAATGACAAACATGACAAGTTGCCTGGCTTTCTGTCTTCATTAAACAACAATGCAAGGCAGAAATACTGTGAATCTTTAAGTTCTGAATGAAGCAAGGCGAGGCAGAAATGAATTAGCACTAAGAATGCAAACAAGGACTCCTAAGATAAACCCTGGTCCAATCCTTATCCCTGCATGCAAGGTGCTCTGGCAGCAGTATTATAATGAAAATTGCTGGTGCACTCCAAAGTGCAACATTGAAGTTGAGAACTAATCTAAGTTACTTGAGGACATGTCATTGATAATATGGTAAAACACAAACATATATGATGCTAACCTTCATGAACAGGGAGGGGGCTGTAGGCAGTTGCTAGCAATAGATGTTGGTGGCTACTATCCAAGGTGGACGCTCAGAGGTGCAAGCAGCGACCTGCAACCACCAGACGTTTTGACCTCCATGTCAGGAATTGTTGATGTCATACTTGAGGAAAGGAAACTGTATGCTAATGTGGCAAGATTGGGTACTAATGGTATGCAGTGCACACAAGTAGGCCTCTTGCTGCTCCACTTTTATCTTGCTATTCAATATGTGATTGCAGAGTTGGACATTATTTTCTCAACTTTGAGAGCCTCATTTTTCCAGTCTCACCATATTCACGAATAGGGCTGGGAAAGATTCCATCCTTGGACTTTGTTGGGAGCGTATCAGGTTGAAGTAATTTATGCAGATGTTGAGAATGAAAAATGCAAGCATATATCAGTAATGTATAGGCAAATACAAGCACCTCATTAATTTTTAAAAGTTGCATAGAACAATAGAGAAGAACATTGGATTATGGGTGTGGTCAAGATCCCAAACTAGCATGATAATGTTACATTCAGTAGCAAGTTGTTGGGCCATCTATGATAGTGAGAAAATACATGTAAGGAGAGATAGTGATTTGTTATTTGGCATTTAATAGGGAGGGTTTTTTTTTATTCATTCACGGGATGAGGGTGTCACTGCTAGGCAGCATTCATTGCACATCCCTTTTTGCCCAGAGGGCAGTTCAGAGTCAACCATATTGCTGTGGGTCTGGAGTCACACATAGGCCAGACCAGGTAAGGATGGCAGTTTCCTTCCCTGAAAGGGATTAGTGAACCAGATGGGTTTCTCCCCCCCCCCCAAAAATTGACAATGGATTCATGGTCATCATTAAACTTAGTTCCAGATATTTATTGAATTCGAATTCCACCATCTGCTGTGACAGGATTTGAACCCAGGTCCCCAGAATGTTATCTGGGTTGCTGGATTAACAGCCCAACAATAATACCACTAGGCTGTCACCTCCCCTTGTTGTCAACTCCATGCACCTCATTTCCTTTCCTCCAAAGGCTATGATGCCTAGTCCATAATTAAAAATAAATATAAATAGAAAAGGCTTGTGGGCACCTTTGGAGAGAGAAACCACAGAGTTAACATTTCAGATCTAAAGCTTTTCATCATAACTGAAAAAAAAAGTTCAAAATGGTTTTGAGCAAATGAAAGGAAATTAGAAACAGGTGGAAAGAAGAATAAAAGGGAAGTTCTGTGATAGGGTGGAGGGAGATTAAATGACAAAAATAATTCATGGCATAAAGTCAAAGGGACAAATAAATAAACAAAAGATGTGTCTGCAGACATAGTAGGAACTGCAGATGCTGGAGAATCCGAGACAACAAGGTGCAGGGCTGGATGAACACAGCAGGCCAAGCAGCATCATAGGAGCAGAGAGGCTGACGTTTCGGACCTAGACCCTTCATCAGAAAAGGGGGAGGGGAAGGGGGTTTTGAAATAAATAGGGAGAGAGTGGGAGGCGGATAGAAGAGGGATAGAGGAGAGGATA